>NC_039365.1:166064829-166419388 GCF_003573695.1 Papaver somniferum
TTTCCAACTTTCCATCCCCTCCTTTCTGGTACGGTGGTACTTATCCCAGCACCATATCTCCTGTCTGAAATTCTCTTATTTTGACGCGCTTTTTATATTTTCTGGCTATCCTTTTCAGGTAATTTTCCATATGTTGTAGATCGATTTCTCTCGCTTCTTCTAAATCATCAAGTTATGCTAGAATTAAATCCCCACTTATATTCTTTTCCCATGCTTCTTTCTTTGTTGTAGGAATGATGACCTCTGTTGGTAATACCGCTTCTACCCCATATGTCAAACAGAAAGGTGACATTCCCGTTGCTTCTCTCCTAGTGGTTCTGTATGCCCATGCTGCATTATGTACTTGTTCGCACCACCCTTTATTATACCCTTCCAAATTCTTCTTCAATGTAACTGCGATTGTCTTATTCGTTTCCATCATTTTTTTTACATATTCATCCTCCTCCAACGGAAATTCTGCTACAACCACAACATGCAACAAATCTTGATTACTTAGATTCACATTCAGATTTCTATATGGATGTAGAATCACCGTACAACATGCTGTTGGGACGACCGTGGGTACATGCGATAAAAGTTGTAGCGTCTACATTACATCAACGCGTCAGATTCCCAATTCCAAGTGGGATAGGCGAAATTCAAGGAAATGCTATGAGTGCGAAAATCTGCAACCAGTTGGATGTAAGAAACTATGAAGGACGTGCAAAGAAGCGAAAATATCGCTGGAGAAAAGCAAAAGAATTGAAGAAAGAAGAAGAATTAAGGATATACATGATCAGAGCACAAGAAGGAGTGGGAATACCAAGCGAAATACCAGAAAAAGAAGGTGAGCCAATTCAAGAAATAAAGGAGCCAACCCCAATGGGAGAACCAAGAACGAATTTTGCCGCAGCAGAGCCAACGAAGGAGATAAATATTGGAACTCAAGAAGAACCAAAGATATTGAGAATTGGAAAAAAAATGGATAAAGAGGAAGAGGAGAGAACAATTAACATCTTGCGAGAGTACAATGACATTTTCGCATGGAAGAGATGCCAGGAATAGATCCTTTTATCGCATGACACAGGTTGGATATCAAGAAGAACGCACGGCCATTTAAGCAGAGGATAAGAAATATAGCAACCACATATCATCCTCAAATAGAAGCAGAATTACAGAAAATGCTTGAGGCAGGAATTATAAGACCAGCAAAATATCCAGAGTGGATAGCAAGTATGGTGGTAGTGCCAAAGAAGAATAAGGGGATAAGAATTTGCATAGTCTTCAGTGATTTAAATAAGGCATGTCCAAATGACAGCTTTCCATTACCAGATATCCCACAAATGGTAGAAGAAGCATCGGGAAATGGCAGACTTTCGTTGATGGATGGGTATAAAGGTTATAATCAAATTCCTCTGTCTGAAGAAGATCAAGAACATACCGTTTTTTCCGCACCCAGGGGATTATATTGTTATACAAAAATTCCTTTTGGATTGAAAAATGCAGGTGCGACATATCAGAGAATCGTAGAAAAGGTGTTCGCAAAGTGGACACATACGACGTTAGAGGTCTATGTCGACGATATGTTGGTGAAGAGCAAAGAAGCTGAAACTCATGTCGATAATTTGATAGAAATATTTGAACAAATGCGACAATTAACATCAAAGTCAAACCATAAAAATGTGTTTTCGAAGTCGCATCAGGAAAATTCTTAGGATATATTGTATCCAAGGAGGGAATATAAGTCGATCCAGAAAAGGTGAAGGAAGTTCGTGATATGCCACCCCCCGCAACGGTGAAAGACATACAGGAGCTAAATGGACTACTAGCTTCATTGGGACGGTTTATTTCGCGTTCATCAGACAAATGCAAACATTTTTTTCAATATCTTAAAGAAGGGGACAAAGTTTGAATGGACAGAAGAATGTGACAAGGCGCTACATAACATAAATAATTACCTGATAAATTTGTCTATTCTACAGAAAGCAGAGCCAGGAGAAGAATTTTTATTGTATTTTGCATCAACACCGCATGCATTAAGTGTTGTCCTGCTATGTTTAGATCAAGGAGTAGAAAAGCCTATATACTATATAAGCAAAATGTACAATGCCGCAGAGAAAAATTATTCAAAAATTTAAAAATTAATTCTCGCACTTGTCTATGCATCGTATAAGCTTCGCATATATTTTCATGCTCATAAGATTAAGGTACTAACAAAGGTACCAATTGAGCCTGCAATGAAAAATTCGAAGAAATCAGGTAGAATTGAAAGATTGGATGTACAAGTAGGGAACTTTGAGAGCAACTATGAAGTGTTATCTTCTCCAAAGTCACAAGTCATCGCAGAGTTTTTAGCAGAATTTTCGTTGGAGGAGGATGAATATGTAGAAGAAATGATGGACATGGATGAAGAACATGGGAATCCTAAAGATTTGTTGACAGATCGTAACTCAAATAGATGGAAGATATTGGTGGATGGATCATCAAACAGAGAAGGAAATGGAATTGGAATTGTCTTTATTTCACCAACAGGAGTGCGAGTGGCTTATTCATTCAGGTTGGAGTTCGCATCCACAAATAATGAAACAGAATATGAAGCGGTGGTGCATACATTGAAGTTAGCAATTGAAATGCAAATAGAGGATGCTAGAGTAACTAGTGACTCACAGTTAGTAATCTGTCAGATAGAAGGTGCATATAGTACAAATGATCCATCTTTACAGAAATACAAGAAGCTAGTCCTAGAATTAGCAGCACAAATTCCAAAAATAAGTTGGAGGCATATAAGTAGGAAGAAAAACCGGTTCGCATATGCATTGGATTTCATCCCTTTAGGCTAGTAGATCCAGTTGCGCGAGATCTAAAGATACAAAAACTCCTTTTACCATCCATAAAGAAAGAAGAAGAAGATGTAGATGTAATGATAGTAGAAAGCACAGAAGATGCACAAACGAACAACGATGTAGATTGGAGAACCCAAATTCATTTATACTTGGAAAAGGGAGAAGTCCCAAGGAACAGACTAGAAGCACACAGATTAAAAAGTCGCGCAACCAACTATGAGATGAGAAATGGTGTCTTGTACAGAAAGTCATTCCTTGGACCTTCGATAAGGTGTTTAACACGACAAGAAGGCATGGAAATTTTGAAGGCCTTGCATTACGGTGATGCAGGGAACCATAGTGGAGGAAGGTCTTTAACATATAGGACAAAGATACAAGGGTATTAATGGCCATACATGCATGAGGATGCAAAATAACTTTCAAGGCGATGCGAAGAGTACCAACGTCATGGAAAAAAGATACATGCACCTGGAGCGATGTTAAATTCATCAACAAATGTATGGCCATTTGGAAAATGGGGAATAGATATTGTTGGTTCATTTATAGCAGAAACAGGACAAAGGAGATATCTAATTGTAGCAACAGATTACTTCACCAAATGGGCAGAGGTAAAAGCAGTGCAACATGTTCGAGACAAGGATATATTCACGTTCATATTTGAGAATATCATATGTAGATTTGGAATCCCTGCGCAACTAGTTTCTGATAATGGAAAACAATTTGAAGGAGAAAATATAGAAATGTTACTTAATGCATTCAAGATTCAAAGCGGAAAATCCACGCCCTTGTATCCACAAAGCAATGGACAAGCAGAGGAAACGAATAAGACAATCGCAGATACATTGAAGAATAAGTTGGAAGGATATAATAAAAGGTGGTGCGAACAAGTACATAATGCAGCATGGGAATACAGAACGACTAGGAGAGAATCAACGGGAATGTCACCTTTCTGTTTGACATATGGGGTAGAAGCGTTATTACCAACAGAGGTCATCATTCCTACAACAAAGAAAGAAGCATGGGAAAATAATCTAAGTGCGGATTTAATTCTAGCAAAACTTGATGATTTAGAAGAAGCGAGAGAAATCGCTCTACAACATATGGAAAATTACCAGAAAAGGATAGCCATAGAATATAACAAGCGCGTCAAAATAAGAGAATTTCATCCAGGAGAGCTGGTGCTGAGAGAAATACCACCGTACCAGAAAGGAGGGGATGGAAAGTTGGAAAAAAATGGAATGGACCATATATAATAAAAAGAGTAGTTGGCAATGGAGCTTATGAGTTGATGGATCCTGAAGGAAGGAATACAGGTTGCAAGCTAGACCATCCGTGGAACAGATTATATTTGAAGAAGTATTACCCATAAAAACTTGCGATAGTAGTCGCATGTACGAAAAAGAAGTTTGCTAACTTAAGGATGCGAGTTTATAAACATTGAAAAACAGTGTATTATTCACATATGAGAATAAACTTGAAGATTTCGCTCTTTCATAAATGATTCTCATATGAATAAAAGGAAAATATAAGACCTTAATAAAAGGCAATAAAAGTAAAGACTATACTTAGGGACGCTAGGCATCCAATTGTGGCATGCACCCTAGTTCGCGCATATCAAGAGGCAACAGTAATACCTAATGCACGTCATAATTGGGGAAAACCTAGTTAACATGGCTCAAGTGAAAGCTACATCGACCCTGGAGCTTGAGTCATGGAGATTTGGGGTAAGATAAAATCCCATCCAGGAGAGACACCTAAATAGAAAGATTAAGGTAATAAGATCTTTCCTAAGGAGTGCAGAAACTCGATCAGGGCGCCGAGGTACACGGTTGAGTTAAGAGTTCCCAGGGCGTCTGGAGCATACCTTGTCGCTATTGACAAGGCTTGACTATGATTCACTCGGTCCGAACAAACCCCACTTAAGGTGCAGTCTCGTAACCATAAAACTTATCGGTGGAGGGATAAGAGACTGCGAAAACAACTGGTTATTGCATCACTGGATGGGAGGAGCCCACCTTAACCCGGTAGGGGTAAGCTTTCTTTAAGGGGCAACAGGAGGAATATAAGGACGGCAACCTCCATTAAGGAGATGAATTGTCTCAAAAGACGTAAATGTCATGAGGCTTTTTGCTCATGGGAGTATCAAGGCTAATCATATTTACACACCTATCAAACCTACATAGGCAATAATACAAGAATATGATAAGGGGAGATCAAAGGGTCATTACATCTTGGCGTAAGGACCGCATGCGATCTCGTCGCACAGAAATAAAGTCAAATATTAGGAAAAATAAGACCTTTACTTAGGAAGGCTAAATAAGACCTCATGAGAAAAATAAGTTATGCATCTATATAATTTCGCGCAGATCCATTGACTTGTTTCTTACAAGAAATATAATAAGAGGCAAGTATGTGAATTAAAATAAGAAAACGTATTATCTCTCTTGTCAAGAAGCAAGTGCTACAAGTAAAATATGTCTCACATGCACCAAAAAACCAAGGAAAAACAAAAATTAAGCATCATTAAGAAGTGCATATTTATTGTTCAAAGAAGCTTCAGTATCAACCTTGTTGCAGGAGTTCGGGTCCTCAACTTCAACATTAACCTTGTTACCAGAATTTGAATCCTTAGAAAGATCACCACAGGATTTGTCCTTTTAAGATTGATCTTATGGAAGAGGAGTTTCGAGATCTTCCTCATCACCACTTACATAATCATAGTCATTGTCAGGTTCAGGAAGTTCCTCATCATCTCTTATATTGAGTGGAGAAACATTCACCAGAGGAAGATATTTTCTCAAAAGAATTTTGTTGACCAGAGCTTGAGTCTTAATGTGGGCACCACGGGCGACACCTTTCTCAGCATTTCTGGTGTTAATATCCGTGAAGTTTTGAAGATACGAAAATCACCTTCGTGCTCGATTCCGAGAATTAGTAAGTGAGGCCTCAAGATTCGAACGTGAGACCTCAAGATTCGCACAATATTTACGAACTTTGGCTAGTTCAGATCTCAATTGGGAAATGGTACATTGATGCTACTTTTCAGAATCTGCAAGAGTAACATCGAATCATAAATTGTAAGAAGTTTCTGCAATAACAAAATTCAAGTAATAATTAAAGGAGACAAGTAAATTGAGGCAACCAATTCCATATGACTACCTTCCTTTAGCGAAAGAAGAAATTGAGATAAATCAAGACCCTTATTCTTCATATCTTCCATAGCCTTATCAAAATCATCACCAACTAAACTATGGAGACGAGATCGAATCTTCTTCTCTTCCCTAAAAAGGGAAGTGTTTTCTTTCTTAAGGGCATTATGAGATTATTTGAGCTGATTATGATGTTCCTGAAGTTGATTCATCTTCACAGTCAAGTTTATCTTACTCTGATTAATCTTTTCATTCTGAGTAGTTAACTCCTTTATCGATTCATCATGTTGATTCTTTAACAAGCGAAGGGTCTCCTCTATATCATCGCAATTCTTCTGAAGAATAAGATACTGACGCGAAAACATCGCTTCTTTACTTAAAAAGGATCTTTTTTCCTGAGAAAGAACCTGATTCTCATGTGACAAGGTTTGATGTCTTAGATCAGCATTATGCAATAATTTAGATATATGGGAAATTTGGGCATCTAGTATGTCATTTTGCTAGGATAATTGGTTATTCTCGAGTGTCGGGTTATTAATTTGATCAAGCGAATATGAATGCTCGTTATTTAACTGATTTATTTGAATCTACAACTTTTCATTATCTGCAGGAGCATCTTCGGCAACGAATTGAAAATCGTATCTTTACGAAATGCATTTCTGGTTTAAATCTTGATATAGGAACGAAGAAATTCAAAAAATAGGTCCGAAAAGCAAAGTACCTATAGAATATAAATCATATGAAAAAAGAGCAAAATACCTCTGAGTTTTTGGTTTTGGTTGCGAAGATCTTCAGAGTCAAGAGTTGCAGCTTGGAGTTCTCCTTTCAGCCTATTAACTTCTTTTTCAATGGAAACATTATGATTAGAAAGTTCTAGCTTGGAGTAGTTAGATTCAAAATATCCCTCAGCTAAAATCATGCGACGATGAGATTCCTAAAGCAGAAAAAAGATAAGAGTAAACATGTGCCATGTCTTAATTAAGAAGACGAATATCAAAAGATGCTTACCGGAACGTCTAGAGCGATATGGACACTTGGTTTAATCTGAGAGAAGATCTCCTCCCTTGTGGCCTTGTTGGGAGGAAATTCGCATAACAATTTTCTCAGAACAGTACAAATGCGAAGTTTAAAAGGATCTTTGATGGATGAGTGGGCAACATTGATAATTTCATACAAAGATTGAGAAGCAGAGCCTACACCTTCCAAGATTGTATTATCAATCGAAATAGGTTCCAAAGAAAAGGAAGTGAATGAGGAAGAAGATGGAGCAGAAATGAAAGAAGGAGGAATAACATTACCCGAAGGAGCAGGAATGTTAGCTTTCTCCTTCAAAACGTTAGTATCTGCGAATGAGGGAACATTCACAAAAGTTGAAACGAATTGATTATCCTTTCCTTACGAGATTACAGAGGCAGGAGCAGAGACTTCCTTCATTGCCTGATCAGTTAGAATATTCTCTTTAGGGGGAGAGATTTCCTTAAGAGGAGTAGTCATGTTTGGAGGGGCATAGACAAACAAGCTTTGTATAGGAGAATTAGTACTGCCGCGAGTTTGAGAATCGACAAAAGCTAGAGTATCGATCTCTGTGAAATCAAAATCAGAAACAACGAGATTGTTATTATTAGTTAAGGCTTTGCGAATTCTCTTAACTTTAGGCCCCTTCCCACCATCAATCTCACGATCAGAATCCTGCGAAAACAACACAGATAAGAAACAGAGGAAACAATATCGTTTTGTAAAAAACAAAATATTTCTTACTCCTTTGTTATGCGAAGGCTTCCTTTTGTGAGATTCTTTGTTCTTCATATTTGATGAAGATCTAAGGTTCGAAACAGTGGCCTTGACATTACCAGAAGAAGAACTTTTGCTGCAGTATGGGAATTGGGTTAGCAGTAAGATAAACAATCATGATTATCAAAAGAAAAGAAGAGAAGACGAGATCAATCTCAGCAGAATATACAAACCTTGGGTTAAGATCCATAGAAACAGCAGCAAAATCAAAATCAACTCTCTGAAAACAAAAGATGAAGGAATTTCGAGAGAGTTTAGAAGAAGAAGATTTTCAGAAGGGAAGATGAAGTAAAAAAAGAAAAGATTATCTCTCCTCAAATTCAGTTAATAAATAGACACAAAAGTGACCGTTTAAAGTTGACATGTGAAGATAAATAAACAAAAATCACGGAAGTATGTCGGCGAAGTAGGGATATGAAAAGATAAACAGGTGCGGCATTATAAATCAAGAATTTCTCACATCGCCCATTCTGTTGAAGGAACGACATGAGAAGAGGAAAAATGTAGGGGTAAATTACCGCACACTCATCAAGTAAGCGAAATCAAGACAATTGAGTATGAGCGAAGAATTTCGCATATAGCTTATTTAAGATGACGTATCAGATGACGTCAGATAATCACGAGTAAAGTCTGAAGAACTATGCGAAGCTGAGAATGTGTGCGAGAAGAGTCAATGTAAGTATGCGTTAGTAACGCACATCAAATCCGAAAATAGGGACTTTATTAGTTGTCATCCACTATGTAAGACCCTATATAAGGGATTGAGCGGCCATGTAAAGAGAGAGATCTTTTGGAGAGCTTAGACAAGAAATGAGGATATCATAAACTATTATATTGTATAGACTTAGGTTCCAATTGCTTGGCATTGTAAGATATTATTTATTTAGATTGAATTGAAGGTGTCTCTCAGAAGGTAGTGAGGATATCATGAACTGCATATGTTGTTGAAGGTATCTAGAAATGAGGATATCAGAAGGTTCATACTCAACAACATATGCAGTTCATGCCACATAATAAAATGAACAGAAGTCAGAAGACCAAATAAAGGACCATCCAAAACATTAACATAAACCCAAGCCTGACATCACCTGATTTCAAAGTACAGGAATAGTATCTATAAATCTCACTACATATGATCAGAAATATTGATTGATGAAAATCAGAATTTGGAATAACCCAAAATTATTATATATGACTATGAACCAGGGAGTTGGTACCATTTATTACATCCAGGTTTTACTAAATCTCATTTTAACAGCAATGTTTAGTCAAATATACGGGGAGTTTACCTTATGGATATGATTTATTTATTTTTTTGAAGATAGATTAAAATTGATAACACGGCGCCAAGGAGGCACAAAGGTACAGAAGGTCATACAGTCTACAGACGGAAACAAGCGTGGCTGAAAACAAAAATTACAAATTACATTTGGTATATTTTACTTCCCCAATTTACGACGAGATCATCAAAAAGTAAACCTTTGAAAGATTTGGTCGGTAATCCCCATTGAAATAAGAATGCCTTCACGGCAATGATTGTATCCTCTTCAAGTTGAATTTTGTTATGGAAGCATCTTCTATTTCTCTCCAGCCACGTAGCCCACCAAACCGCGTATGGAAGATTATTCCATATGAAATCTTGAGTATCATCGGGACATTTTCGTCTCCACATATTTAAACAAACTGCGGTAGTATTAGGGAAAGCATTTTTAACCTGACAGTACTTGAGAAAATAGCTCCAGACTTTATAGGTGTAATCACAATGTAGAAGGATATGGTTAGTTGATTCATCCTCCTTCCGACACAAGACACATTGTTGAGAAGATATTGTTATTCCTCTTCTAGCCAGATTATCCAAGGTTGGAGCAGCATCCCACATAGTAGCCCATAAGAAAAAAGAGACTTTTGAAGGTATGACATCATTCCAAATCAGTTTGGGTTTGGTGAAGGCGATACGGTCGGTAGAGACATCCATGTTTTGCATTTAATAGCAGGAACTAACTGTAAACATACCTGTTTGTGAAGGAAGCCAAGATCTGTTGTCTTCTTGATTTGATGGAATCTCCGGATTACCAATATGTCCCAACAATTGAATTGCTTCATTAATCTCTTCTTGTTTCAAACATCTTTTAAATTGAAGGTTCCACGCCGAATTAGAACTCGCCCAAGAAATGACTTCTCCAATTGATGCTTCCTTTGCTTTACTGAGTTTCCACAAACGGGGATACTTAGTGCGTAAAGGTATCAAGCTACACCAACAATCACTCCAAAAACTAGTTTTGAACCCATTGTTGACAGAAGTACGGGTGTTTTGCTGAATAAGAGGTAGAGTTTCCATATATGCCTTTCCACAAACCTGTGCCATGAGCTGTAGAAACCTTTTTCGGGTACCAAACTTCTTCATTACCGCCATGCTTGTGGTGAATAATTTTCCTCCACAAATGGTCCTTTTCAACACCATATCTCCACATCCACTTAGACAACAGTGCCTTGTTTAAAATTTTAATCTTTTTAATCCCTAAACCACCTAGCTTCTTCGACTTGCAAACCCTGCCCCAACCCACCCAATGCAAAATCTTCTTCTCTGTTGTATCCCCCCATAAAAAATTCCTTATTATCCTTTCAATTCTCTTGGCCACTGAAACTGGAATAACACATAGTGACAATATATAGATAGGAATACTTGCTAGAGTACTCTTAATAAGTACTAATCTGCCACCTCTTGTTAGGTATTTCTTTTTCCAGTTAGCAAGTCTTTTCTCTATTTTTTCAATAATAGGCTCCCAGATTAATGTTTGTCTTTCCTTTGCACCAAGAGGAAGACCTAAATAAGAAAATGAAAGTTCACCGATGGCACATCCTAAATAGCTGCTGCCTGCACTCCCAAAAAATCTCTCTCTACATGGCCGCTCAATCTCTCTTTTTTAGGCTGATGATTCCATTGGATCGAAGCAACGACTCAAGAAACAAAACGTTTTTCAACCAAAAGAAATCATTTAAAATATGAAATATAAAACAAAATACGTCATTCTAAAACATAAGATAAATTTCATTGGATTGGACATTGGAGCAATGACTTTAGAAACAGAACCTTTGGCTATCAATATATAAAAAAAATTGTACAGGATGCTTTGGTTGTCGAATAATGGTTGGTTAAGCTTACTGTAGAGAAAAATGATGTTTTGGTTGTCGAATGATGTTTTTAGGCTGTGACTACGGTTTTATCTAGGAAATACAACGTGCATGCATGTTTTGGATAGCCTGTTATTATATGATCTTATGACTAGGCATAGGCTATGTCTTCAGGGCTTATCTAAGAAATACAACGTGCGTGAAGATAACAAATTCATTTTTGAGTCTAACTTGCTCTTCTATTTTCTTTTTCATTTCCAAACGCAGGTCGAACCCTCATTTTCCCTGTAGGTTTCCATTATTATTTCTCAAACTCTCAAGGAATTGTTGTTTCTGTCGTTAAAGATTGAACGGGTTCCATGGATTATTTCAAAATTCTCCCTTTAGAGATTATATTAGACATTTTAACTCGAGTACCAACTGAATCAGTCCTTGATTGCAAATCTATATGCAAAACTTGGAATCATCTTGCCTGTCATCATCCATTATTCTTTAAAATGCACTTGCATCATCTAAATAATCCTTCTGATGATTCTGATAAGTTAAGTTTTATTGCTTTTACATGTGATTGGAAGCCGGTTACTTATTTAAATGAAAATGAAAAATTTCACTATTTTGAATATAACGAGAATCATGAGTCAACAACATCCATCGAGAGAATTAAAAGATTTAGTTTTAGCCCACCGTTTAAAGATGCTCGCGTTATTGGTTCGTCTAATGGTTTGATCTGTGTTTCTCAAGGCCCAGAGGGAACTTATATCTGCAACCCCATCACAAAAGAATATGTTATGCTTTCAGAAA
Source organism: Papaver somniferum (assembly GCF_003573695.1). Classification (NCBI taxonomy): domain Eukaryota; kingdom Viridiplantae; phylum Streptophyta; class Magnoliopsida; order Ranunculales; family Papaveraceae; genus Papaver; species Papaver somniferum. Next base: position 166,076,525 of record NC_039365.1, read on the forward strand.
TCAAGACAGATTGTGACCGGCAATATCATGATTGGACGAGTGGATTCGGTTATGTTTCTTCATCCAATGAATACAAAGTTGTAGGTATGTATCTAAATAATTGGGACCAGTATGCAGAAATCCACGTCTACACTCTAGGCAATGGTGATGGATGGAGGAACCTTGGAAAGTTAGATCTTGAGTTAGAGTTAAATACATGTCTTTGGTGTCACGGTGTCCTTGCTAGTGAAGCTCTTTATTGGAAGGATAATTTTAAGGAAATGATTGTGACTTTCGATTTGGCGGAAGAAAAGTTTTGTGAAAATATTTTACCACCTCCTTTAACACCAGATGGTGATTGGGAGACTAATTTTATAGGGGTTTTGAATGGGATTCTATTTATTGCTGCCTTTATAATTGCGGAAGGAATTGAGTTTTATGACATATGGCTATTAGCAAAGAAGAATGATAATCATGACGAGGGGGAGGAACATCAGTCCTTGGGATGGAGTAAAGAGTTTCGGATTGATGATGACGAATCAGTGGTAGCTCTTATGAAGAGTGGGGGTGTTTTAACTTTCGGTCACGGGAGGCTTCGTGGTCATTATCTCTACATTTGTGATCCAAAAGCTTCAACCTCGAAACCGCTTGCGGAATTCAAGGAACGGATTAATCAAGTATTCCCTCACAGGAACACATTAGTTTCATTGAAAGAACTAGGGGAAGAAGAAACAAAGGTAATGGAGTCGACTCAAATTGAAGAGACTAAAGCTTTGATTACCCTTTGAACCATATGGATACACACTTCTAAACTGGTATTCTCTGTTTCATTTTTCTGAAGTGGTTTCATATCGTTATTTATATGAACAAGAGATTCATCTTGGAATCGATAATGAAGCTTTCTGTGAACCTGATGCTATTGACATCGTCTTAGTGAGTTTTATACTGTAAACTATTGTTTGTCTTTGTTTATATCAACCATCCACCTCTATAAGAGTGTTATTTGTTGTTGAATAAGCTATATTAATTGCTTTGTTAATTGTGCATTTTCTTAGTAACTTGACCTTATATGAATGTGTGATTCTGTGATTGTGATTTTATATTTTAGGAAGCCACGACGCCCCTGTGAATTTCTAAATGGAAACTGCTTAACGGTTAGCAAGCATGTTTCTAAGAGAAAATTGCTCTTGCAGATGCGGTTCAGTTGTTCAAGTAAGATTAGATGTACAGTTGAGATGCATGTTAGGGTTGTTCGGTTCTAAAACTCAAGACGGCATGGAACTTGCCGAACATTTTTATTGCACACACAAACATTTTACAACCAAATAGAAAAACAGACAAAGCTTATTGAATACACGATCAAATCAAATTAACAAACAACAACAATGGCAAACCGAACTAAGAGACGACCAGCAAATCAATGAATGCGAATTCCACCTTCAGTCATTTCAGTGCAAGCTTGGAATGATATAGGTTCGATTTTTCTTGTAGACAGTAAGTCCAAAAGATTCATCCATCTCAAGATTGATTTGTTTACCTGAACCATCCAAAGGTAGTTTCCAGTCAAACCAAAACAAGAGATTAGCAAGAAGCAATTCAGAAGCTATTAAGCCAAACTGCATTCCAGGACAACCCCTTCTTCCAGCACCAAATGGTAGGTATTCAAAATGCTGTCCTTTATAATCGACAGGATTGTTAAAGAACCTCTCCGGGTTAAATTCTTCGGGATTTTTCCATGAGTTTGGATTATTTTGAATTGCCCATGAATTAACAAACACTCGTGTTTTTGCTGGAATATGAAATCCATTGATATTAGTCTCTTCACTTGATTCTCTTGGAACCAATAATGGGACTGGTGGATGTAGTCTAAGAATCTCTTTCACAACGCGTTTTACGTAAACCATGTGATGGATATCGTCTTCATCAACCCTTGATCTATCTCCAACTACTCGACGTACCTCTTCTTGAGCTTTCTTCATCATCTCTGGCTTCCTTACGAGTTCAACCATTGCCCACTCAACGACAACTGAGACGGTATCTGTTCCAGCTACGAACAAGTCCTGTTGCATGTACATATGCTGATTAGACATGCATGAACAATAGAGAATATATATCAGATGAATTAATTAATACTTACCAGGACAATAGCTTTGATATTGTCACGAACGAGAGTGATGCTGAGGGTTTTGTCTTTCTGAACACGAAGCAACGTATCTATAATGGTTTCATGATCATGATTTGAACTTCCTAGTTTGTTATTCAAATGATTTTCAATAACTTGATCAAAGAACGCATCTATTAGAGAATATATTATACTGCTTTACTTATTTTTATTAAGGAGAATATCTCCAGTGATGAAGCAGAATATCGGGTAGCAAATGTTGTTGCTGAAACAACATGGATTCGCAACCTTCTTCTAGAGCTCCATCTACCTTTACGACGTGCTACTATCGTGTATTGTGATAATGTAAGTGCGATATATATGTCTGGAGATCATGTTCAACATCAGCGCACTAAACATGTGGAGATTGACATAAACTTTGTTCGTGAACCCGTTCTTATCGGTGATATTCATGTCTTACACGTCCCGTCTGAAAACCAGTATGCTGACATCTTCACCAAGGGCCTTCCACGACAGCTATTTGTTCGTTTTCGTTCTAGTCTTAGCGTTTGCTCCTCTCCCGCTCATACTAAGGGGGTGTATTAGAGAATATATTATACTGCTTTACTTATTTTTATTAAGGAGAATATCTCCTATCATAATTATTGTAATGAGGAGATTATCTCCGCCATAACTTTTGTATTCCCAAAAGGGATACTATTGTTTTATAAAAAAAATCATGGTGAATAGAAATCACTAATCAAGTTATCATCAAATCCAAGAGCATCCATGTCTGCATGTGTCTTGTTCATCCTTCCAGTCAAGCCAGTGAGTATATCAACCCAACCAAACGCTGGAAAGTAATCCCCGACACTGAATGCTCCCATAAGCGTTAGTACGTCCCTTGTCAAGTGCCCGAGTCTGCTCGTACCGTCTGTTTCATCATACGACTTTCCAAAAGCAACTCTTGAGATCAAATTATTAGCAAGATTTAACAACAGTTCGGTTAGATTAATAACCGTGTCAGGCTTCAAGCTCAATACCTTTATCTTCTCAATCAAAAATCCGATTTCTTCCTTTCTTACAACTTCAAAAGATTGAACTCTTTTGGCACTTAAGAGCTCACTAACACATACCTTTCTTACTTCTTTCCAGTACTCACCATAAGGCGCGAAACCCACATCAGAACAGTTATAAAGAAGCTTCTTAGCACCTTTAGTAGCTGGTCTGTTCGCGAAAACAAGATCATGGGTCTTGGTGATTTCCTTAGCCATTTCTGGAGAAGAAACCACAAGGGTTTTAGCAGTACCCAGGTTCATGATCATTAAGGGACCATACTTGTTTGAAAGATCTCGGAGAGTTCGATGTGGAAGTGTTCCTAATTGATGAAAGTTTCCAATGATTGGAAGTTTCGGCGGAGATGGTGGTAGTTTACGTTTATCTCCACCAATGAACCAACGAAAAATGAAAAGAGAAATGATGATGGAAACGGTGATAGGAAGGAAGAGTGGACCTTGTTGTTGAACTTGAAACCATTGTAATGCTAACTGTAGTTGATTATAAGCCATTGATTTTAGTATTCTAGCAAGTTGGAATATGAAGGAAGAGTTGTACATATGTAGAGGAGATGATAATAAGGATATTGGAATATGAATGAGAACTTATAGAGAAGAGATGATAATGATATTGGGATATGAATCAAGACTTCTATATATAGAGAGAACTTTTAACTCTTACACCATATATAGTAAAAAGGATAGCTAGCAGTGGTAATTTTTTGACAGATGAGTTCTATTTTTTTATTTGCCCATTAAAATTTTCGATCTGGTAGGGTAATTTTAACTCTCCCTTGCTTGACTTTCAGTTGAGCAGACTTTTGGTAGGGTATTTTTCTGAACCAACTACCAAGTGAGAAAAAAAATCATTTCACCTTTTGATGATTAAAGTAATAGCAATGCCCATTTTGATTGTGTGTAGACAATATATACCAGCCTGTCGGACTCGGATTGAAAAGATAAGAAGAAGAAGAAAAAGAAAAGGTTAATAATGTAATCCTATTATTGGTTGCAGTTACTGCATGTTTAAATGCCACTGTTTTATTTTGTATGTGTAGTTGTTGTAGTGGGCTCGAATTGCCCATGCATCATGCAAATCTTACAAATCAACCAAAAGTTTGAAGGAAAAAAGATCGATCATTAAAGCAAAAATCATTGATCAAAACGCGACATAAAAGACCTAAATCACCCTAAACGAAGATTGAGTTGCTATAATGTTAATCCAATAATACACAAAAGAACTGCTAAAGGCCTAAAGCTAATCTTATATGGTCCTAGAGATCAAGTTCCAGGTTTATCTCTTCTGAGGCTAAGGAAACTCTGATATAATTAGTAGGAGTAGTACGTAACTTAGCACAAGACACTCAAAATATGCTTTATTGCCTAATTACCTCGACATTGGAATTCTCCTAGGATGAAGGGGAGTGAGTCTCATCATTTTATTTTAGTTTTGGTATATACAGGTACCTGGCTGTAACCCCTCCTTTTCCTACAACATCTCATCTTGTTGAATGAAGTTTAATAGTTTAGTCCACCAGGCCCATCAGGTTTGAATGAAGTTTAATAGTTTAGTCCACCAGGCCTATCAGCTTTAGTCAACCGAGACAAGAAATTTAGCCCAACATAAAAACACAAACCAAATGTGTGGCTGTGTATATGCATGTCTAAAGTCTAAACTAGCTAATTTTGGCACACCATATGTTTCATTTTGACTACTAAAATAATGTATGAAAATACTAGACTTCCGCGGGGCATGGGTCGACTAAACCTGGTTATAGCCCCCTTTTTTCCTACAATATCTCTATTATAAATGACGTTCTACAATTTTACAACCAGTTTTTTGTTTTTTTTTGATCAGAATTTTACAACCAGTTGGGAGCTTCATTTCATTGAAAGACCTAGGAGAGGAAGATGCTAAAAGAATGTGAAATCCGGTTCAGACGAGTATTTGCGTCTATATACATGAGGTTCCACAATTCTACAACCACTTATGGGATTACTTCCACCCTTTACAGAATGTCATATTTGGTGCTTCAAAAAATAAAAAAATTGGTGCCTACACTGTGGATATTAAGAAACGAATTCCTAGCTGTCCTCGTCACATTTCCTTTCTATTAATTTGGTCATGCACTCTTGCACAAGGGGCACTGTTGCTCGACTACGTGAACTTCAAAATCACTATTCTTTATTTTCATTTTATTACGAACTATGAATTTATTTAGAAGAAGGATTTACATTAAGGAAGTGTCTAAGTTCGCCGATTATTGAAAGAACCCATGAAGGCAGACCTTGATTCCAATATTCAGTACTACCTGAGAACACCTTTTTTATCTTCATATTGGCGCATGCTTCCCTAACAATATCCCGGACGTTGCAAGAGATCGAGGGGTATACCTTCATATTTGAGATCGTTTTTGTTCTACTCGACTGCTCTGTCCAATTCAACAGAGTGAACTACCATTAAGGAGTTTCCCTGCAGCAGTTAAGAAGATGTCAGAATTCCAACCCAATGAAAACGCATAAAAATAGACTACAGTCATGAAAGACAAACCTACTAACAAGATAAGATATAAACTTGACTCAATTTAAAACAAAAAAGAGTCCAAGATGGAATCGTTTCCGTCCTAATAAGCTAATTTGATGGATTTAGTTTTGTACCTGTTGTGCCGATGTTTTATAACAAACAACTTCTGATTCTCTGGCAAAGCAATGTTACGACCGCCTGCCTCACTATATGTACAAGGGTGTAACCACACAAAACCACTTTTCCATCAATTGGTCATTTGTTCATGTTGACCTGAAATCCAATGAAAACTTCAGTGAGAAAGAAATCAAGTGAAATAAAAAAGTAAAGCATAAATACTAACAGAGAATATAAGTCTCTATAGAGGATCCAACCAAAATGACTTGATTAAATAAAACAACGCAACAAAAGTTTCCTGCAATAGGTCTCCATGAGCGAAATCTAAAATAAATAAGCTCAACATTTGAGTTAAGAGACCAAATTTAACAGCTAATTTCAACCTTTCAGGGAAAACTCTAATATGATTGGCTCTTTTCCGTTTTTGCATCAGAGCTCGAGGACAACATTAAGTCTACAGCACGAGTAGCAGGTACATATGGCTCATGTAATGGCCTAGTGGGTCAGATATTGCGAAATGAAATGGTAAACGCGGAAAGCAGTTAAAAAATATACAAAATTTCCACACCCGTGACAGTTAAAGCATCCTAACAGGTTTCTTGCTGGAAATTGAAACATGTATAGTAGTGTATTAAATAGCACGAAGAATCATTATTCATTAGGTAAAAGTGATCACATACAAATGAAGATCAAAGAGACAGGACTATGCTACAAAGTGCTCAAGCAAAAAAAATCCTGTATGAAACCAAATTTGTCAGCACATCTCAAAAATCACTTAATGCCCTGATGTAGGTACAGGGTGGAGCCAAGACTTATATGCTATGGGGTCAAATAAATTTTGTTCCGATACTCACAAAAAAAATAAAAATTGATCCATATTTAGCTACAGTTGAAAACTCGCACGGTATAAAAAGTTTACCACTTTCACGATAGCACTTCTCAATAGCACTAGCAATCCCATTGTGGATACATCATTTCTAGTAGTTCCCTTCCTCACACCCATGCCTAACCACTAAACATATAATTGGGCATTTTTCAATCTTCATCATAAACTACTTTTTTCAAGCACTTCTCAAGCTATAGAATTGTGAACTTGCGTCAAAATTAAAGTTGTATTGTGAACTGACTTCAAGGTTTAATAGGATGATGTGAAATCCAAAATCCCTCTCCCTCCATCCCTGTGCAGGTAGGAACCCATCATACCCTATACTTGGTTAACCTAAAGTAAGAATCCTCTGCATCTCATTATCATTTCCAACTTAATTTGTTACAAGGGACGGCAAATACAGATGACCATCACATGCCATTGATACCAACAGCAGTCATATGCATCAGGTCCAACTAACTTTCGCTGTTAGGATCTCAGCCTCATATTTTACATGTTTTAATGTGCATCCTCGGAAGGAGTCTCGCATGAAAATGCTCTTCAGAAGAACATTCCTTCTCAACACCTTAAATTAACAGGTCTCTGAACAACAACGCATTTACTAAGTCTTTAACTTTATGAAAAGCATTAAGTATTTCAACTATCCACTATTTAGAATTTCACCGGAACAGCTTTACACCAGAGAACATTACAATTCACATCCCTAAAACTTGTTTGCCTTTAAAATCCTCTCCTAAAACTCGGGGAATTGGAAAAAAATAAAAGAGAGAGAGAGAGAGAGAAAGAAAGGGGGTTTGGGACCTTATAGAGATTGATCTTTGTGATTTGATAGGAAACACTAGACTAAAGAGTGTTCCACTCCAAATGCTCCATCATTTATACTCACACTCCTTCACATACTGTCCTGTCCGAAACTTTCTTGGGTGTAACGCCATGTTCTGCAATTCAGATGGTTCCTGATAATGTTGAGACTTGTTCCACCGAGGAGAAAAGACCAATCAAACAACAACAAAAACTGTATATGCATCACATAACAGCCAAATCTTAAGCACGAGACTCAACAAGGCAGCATCTATCTGGGTGGCAAAATTAGACGAAAGGATACTAATAAGTAATAACAAGAAAGCATTCCCTATATTCAAGGTAAATGCACTCGGTGTGGGACACAATTTTGGATGAAACCTAGGAACACTGCTCCGTAACACACACATTATGTAGTGAGACTAGTCAATTTTAGTTAATGTAGATGTTTTGCAGAATCAAAAGAAACATCACCTACTTCAGCTAGCCAGTTAAAGTCAGTACTGGAATACAATTACATTGGATTTTGTAGATGTTTTATTAATGATAGGGTTTAACAGTTGAATTCACCTGAAGAAAAACTAAGTAACAAATCTAGGCTATTTTTAAGTAAGTAACCAGTGAGAAAAATCAGCTAGTTTAGTATCTCACCTTAAATTGTGAAATGAAGCCGTCTAAGTAATCCAATAGATAACTACATGGCCTTCGTCATCAAGTCAAAAACCCTTGGTACAGAAAATCATTGAGACTTATGTCAGAATGGATATCCCTGTTATCGCATTCTCCCAATCCGGAAATCAATTCTTCACGGCTGTCATTTATTATCAACTAAACTGTGTGAAAATTCTAATAAGAAAATCGTTGAAAAACCCTAATTAGAAATAGCACAGTTTCAAAAACAACTGTAACAACAATTAACAGAAAAAAAGTTAGGGTTTCAGGAAACCATACCTTTTTGATGTTGCCTTTGTATTCTTGTCCACCATTTCTTCAACAGAAACAATCCCCTGCATCTTCATCTTCACCCTTTCTTTAAAAACCAGAAATTTCACTACCAGAAATAAATCGTATTCCGCTCCCGTCATTTTCTTCTGCAACCGTTAACCCCGATGTGTTTCTTTGATTTTTAATCTTTACAGATGAGGGGACATATCCGTCTTTCCAATTTAAAGTACAGAACAGGTGTCAATAGAAGAACAAGGTAGCATTAAAAGACTATTGTGTCTTGTCGAACAGCTGTACCTGTTTTTCAAGGGGTGGGGCACCTACTGGATGAATGGTGGGAAATCATTGGGTGCGAAAGTGGGGAGGATTCTCGGGATGCGTAGCAGCTCCGACAGCTGTATATTATCTTTACGATTTACGAGTTTAACTGGTTTCAACTGTTGACTTTTCGTTCTCAGAAAAACGGTCTACATAAGCATATCGGCCCATTAAATTGGGACATTCCCATAGACGTTTTTTTTCTTTCTTTTTTGAAAATGAAATGTTGTAGTAAGGCAATAATCAAAAACAAGGAAAAATCAAATAAGCAAAAGTTATTGATACTTAGCTCCTTTATAATGGAAGTGATCGATTTGATGAAACGAATGAGCTTTCGCCCGGCTACACTCAAGAGTGATGTTATAGCCCTCACAGGACGGATATCTCCAGGATAAAACACCCTAATACACCTACTACTAGCATATGTAGTAGATGCTCAACTTCAGCTTGGCAACTCCGAAAAAACCATAAAGGAAAATCTCGAACGCTTGAGAAAACAATATAAAATATTTTTTTCCCTTGGGAGTCCTTCTAAATATAGAGCAACCCCTTTCTCATAGATTTTACAAAAGTAGTGATTTTGTTTATATAATTGACAAATACAACTTAAGAAGAAAAACTCCCCGATGTGGGACTAAAAGCTTTATATAGTTTCTTAAAACTACTAAAAATTGGAAATTCCACAATGTGGGACTAAAAAGTTTCATTCACAAAAGAAAACAATAAATTATAATTTTTTATTAAAACTTTAAACAATTATTTTTTTTATTAATCGTTTTCCAACAATCCCCCACAAGAATGAAAACTCAATAAAACATGAAAACACAGATAGATCTTGGTAAGTCAACATCCCAACCTCACGATCCAAACAGACTGATTGTGCAAGTGTTGAAATCATACTAGTCATTTGTACGTCCTCTCCCTCACACAAAAGTGTGTTGACCCTAGGGTGATACTATGGATTGCATAAATCATAATAGTATTGAGAGCTTTCATCTTTAGTTCTCACATGGTGAGACTATAGGTATATTTCACCAAAGTGAAAAAGCATGAACTAGTGAACCCTTAGTGACCTTTAGGTCCTAAGTTCCAGTAATACCAAAACCATCAAAACGAAAATCACATAAAAAGCGCAGGAAATACCATTTTAGGCATAGGTGTCCATGAGGTCTTGAACCTTTACTTAGTGAGATATTACCGGAATTACTTGCTAGAGACAGTGAACTATGTCTTGAACTGCTAGCATTTGATGTAATTCGCGATAACAACCACGGGTGATATCTCCAAGATTGCTGCCAAGCTCGTGCCATTTTTTCCAATTTGGCCCTGGACATATCCTGTTTCTCAGAATGCTCTAGAGAATCAAAGCTCATATTCTCATAGGAAGCGGCCCACTTCCTCATTCAGATAGGTGAGTTTCCATAAAGAGTGTTACTGCTACACCCCACTTCAATCTTAAATTGAAACTATAGAACTCATTAAGACTTCTTAAAAATCATCATTCACATGCAGTCACACTATCACGTCTACACCATAGGGAAGGGACAGAGAATAAAATTCTCTAATAGTGTTTACCTTTACCCACCACAAATTAGTTGTCTCATTCGAAACCTTGATCTTGGGATCTCCAGTCAGCAAGGTTGAGTATCCTTCATGGAAGTTTAATTTATGAGCTTAAGCCCCTTCCCCCTCGATGCATTTCTGACTATCTCTTGGGATAAACCTTTCGTCAAAGATTGCGTGATATTCTCCTTGGACTTTATCCAATCAATGGAAATAATGCCGACTGAGATTAGTTATTTTCAGCTTTAGCTATTATAGCTTGGTTAACACAACGTATAGATATAGCTGGCACATGCCTATGCCAGAGAGGAATGTCTTCTAAAAAGCATCTTAGGCACTCGACCCCTTCTCGTGCTTTATCTAACTCAATACTCTCATATTCCATAATGAATTGAGCAATATATGTTTGTTTGTAAATCTTCCAAAAAAACCCTGATGCTAGAGTGAAACATATCCACTCGTAGACTTAGACTCCTCTGAGTCAACTATCCAGTTTACATCACAAAGTCCCTCAAGGACAGCAAGATACCTTTGATAAATCAAATAAAAGGTAATAGAGTATTTTAGGTACCATAATACTCTACTCAGTGCATCTGAATGCTATTGCTCTGGACTACAATTATATCTACTTAACTTACTCACAATATAGGCAATGTCTGGACTCTTACAGTTCATTAAATTCATCAGACATCCTATAACTCTTGAGTATTCAAGTTAAGATACTCCATTACCCTTTTTTTCTTGAGTCTACAAGAATAATCGTACGGAGTACAAGCAGGCTTACAATCACACTGATTGTATCTCTTAAGCACAAATTCAAAATATGAGAATGACTAAGACTACATATGTTAGATTATTTTCTAATCCTCATCCCTAAGATTACATCAACAGGGCCTAAGTCTTTCAAGCACGTTCTCATTCAGCGCATGTTTTTAGTGGAATTAATCACATCTATGTTTGTATCAAGTATAAGCATATCATCAACATACAAGCATACAATCACACAGGCATCCTTAACAAGTTACTTGTAATATACTTGTCAGATTCATTAACTTAAATCCACTACACATTATCATATGATCAAATTTTCCATGTCACTGTTTACGTGCTTATTTATAAACCATACAAAATTTTGTTCAACTTACAAACTTTGTCATCATAACCTTTCACTACAAAGTCCTCAGGTTGGTCTATGTAAATTTCTTTATCTAATTCACGATTTTAGAAAGTTGTCTTAACATCCATCTGATGTATCTCTAATTTTTTATGACAACAAAACAATTAGCATCTCAAGGAAGTAAATCTCGTCACATGTGAATAAGAATCAAGGAAATATACACCTTCTTTTAGTTATAGCCTTTAGCTACCAACTTAGCCTAATAAATTTTCTACAGTTCCATATACCTAATGTTTCCTCTTAAAGACTCATTTACATCTCATGGTCTTATTCTCTGGAGGTAAACTATAAACCTCCCAAGTCAGGTTCCGCCGGACTGAGTCCATTTCACTAAATGAAGCTTCTTACCAGAATGGGGTTTCAGTAGATATCAAGGCTTCTTTACAAGTCCAGGGCTTAGACTAAGCTAGGCATGTTATGAAGTCGGCTTCATAAGAAGTCTCAAGTCTAATTTTTTACTTCTCTTAGGCTCAACCTTAACTTCATCTTCCTTTAAGATAAGTTCTGACTATTTGAAAATAAATCTAGGGGATCAACAACACATCTCTAATGAGGTACAGGTTTAAGAATAAACATGTTCAAAGAACTCAGCATCCCTAGATTATGTAATAGTATTCACAACAAAGTCAGAAAAATCACACCAAAGTATGAAAAATCAGAACACACACCAAAAATCTATATGTAGAAGTATACTCAGCATACCTTATATGAAGACACAATCAACATTTTTGGTTTCTATCTAGTTCTTTTAGGAAGAGGAATGAAATCTTAGTCAAACACCCCCACACTTTGACATATTCATAAGAAGGTCATCTACCTTTCCATAAATCATATGGAGTTTCATCTGATCCTTAAGGGTACTATATTCAGGATATACTAGTTAAGAGGACTGCCTCCTCCCACAAGACCGCAGTAATCCTGAACTAATCAACATGGCAATTATTATCTCCTAAGGATCTTATATTATGTTCAAGGCTTCTAATTGGTTTCAACTTCAGTTTATCCATCTTAAGGCTTCTAAGGCATCATCCTTATCCCTAAGCAAGTATACAAGATAGTACCTCGTACAATCATCTACGGAAGTTATAAACCATCTTTTACCATAGTGGTTTTGGGTTGAACTCATGTCAACTAGGCCTAACTGAATTAATTCTAAGGGATTAGAATTACTATGAACATTTGTGCTAAAAGATTTTATGCAATTCATTTCACTTTTGTGTTCAAGATCCAAACTAAATTTGGGTACGAAGCCTATGCTAGGCAGTTTATGCATTGACTTATAATTTTACGGTTCCAAGTCTACCATGCAAAACATTCAAAGACACACAAAGAAAGCACAAGAATCAACTATGTTCACTTCATCAGATTTTCCTTTAAACTTATATAGACCCTAAGTCCTATAACTGTTGCCTAAAAAATCAATACCCTTAGTTATAACAAGTTTTCCACATTTAATTAAGATCTTCAATCTTTTACCATCTTCAAGAGAACAAGATACAAGATTCTTCATATGCTCGGAACATGAAAACTTCATTCAGTGTGAGAATATTACAGATATGAGCTTATGCTCGACCTTTCCCTTTTATGCAACCTCTGTCGCAGATGAGTTACTCATATAGAGTTTCTCGACATCCCTTATCCTCTGATAAGAGGTGAACAGGTCTCTGTTTCAACAAACATACTTAGTGGCTCCAGAGTCCACCCACCAGTCTCTCATTGGTTATTAAAATAACTTCCGACATCATGTCAATGAACTCGTTCTAATTTGTTTCAACTAAATTAGCATTAACTTTCTACTTATTAAGGTTTTATGTTGTCTACACTTTACTGCCGTATGGCCAGGAATTTTACAAACATAACAATCACCCTTAATTAAAGTAATGCCGGATTCAGTTTTATGAAACATACCTTTATTATAAAGACTATGCTTAGAGTTGTGTTTGATGTTCTCGCCCTTGTCATCTTTGGAAGACTTGTGTTCATCCACATGCGCCTGGTAGTCATGTTCCTTTTCAATTTCATGTCACAAACGTCGTTTATACTCTGACCACGGACACGGTAATTTCCCAATCACCTAATACACCATATCTCACAAACCTTAGTTCAGATAAAATATGAGTTTTGAAGATAATTTCTAGATTTATAAACTTCGTTTGAACCACCATATCAAAAACCTCATGGTTACCCCATAAAAACTACTTTAGTTAACAACAAAATTCTGTCCATCAGAATTTTTCAGGAACGTTTCTCAGTTTTGTAAAATATCAAAAAAAAAAAAACTTTTACAACTCCAAAAATTCTGAAATTTTACGTGGGTAACTATCAGGATGTCTACTACGTTGTGTCAAAAGGGTTCATCGAAATTCCTTCTTGGTTAAGAGATAAACTCGAAACTCTACAGCTGACCAATAAATCGTTTTTGTTTTTCACTCCACAATTAACATCCATGATTCACAAACCAACCAACCATTTTTGATTATTACAAATACTAATGTCTTAAGATTGTTGGATGCAATAATCAAAAACAAGGAAAAATCAAATAAGCAAAAGTTATTGATACTTAGCTCCTTTATAATGGAAGTGATCGATTTGATGAAACGAATGAGCTCTCCATATCTCCGCAACAGCAACAAGGCAAAACTTTGGAAAAAACAGAGTGAGTCACGTGTTCAACACGTTGCCCTTAAGACATTAGCGCCCGGCTACACTCAAGAGTGATGCTATAGCCCTCACAGGACGGATATCTCCAGGATAAAACACCATAATACACCTACTACTAGCATATGTAGTAGATGCTCAACTTGAGCTTGGCAACTCCTAAAAACCATAAAGGAAAATCTCGAACGCTTGAGAAAACAATATAAAATATTTTTTTCCCTTGGGGGTCCCTCTAAATATAGAGCAACCACTTTCCCATAGATTTTACAAAAGTAGTGAATTTGTTTATATAATAGACAAATACAACTTAAAAAGAAAAACTCCCCGATGTGGGACTAAAAGGTTTATATAGTTTCTTAAAACTACTAAAAATTGGAAACTTCACAATGTGGGACTAAAAAGTTTCATTCACAAAAGAAAACAATAAATTATAATTTTTTATTAAAACTTTAAAAAATTATTTTTTTTTAATCGTTTTCCAACAATTAACTCTGACAATAATATTCTAATGTCAGACTAACAAATTGCATTTAAACCTTCAATACTGCTTCTCCTCTCATGTAGTCTTCATAGTACATCAATGTTTCTCTTTTCTTCTATATCTATATATATTCTGAATTCTATCTTCCCGGTATCCTTCGCACAAAAATGCTTTTAAGCAAATCAACGATAACATTATCATAGATTAGTAAAAACAACTTAATTTTGAGAAACGTTGATTAATTTCATAAAGGAAATCTAAACAAGACAATTTTTTTCAAAACCTCTACCATCAATTCTCTCTAGGAAGCACCCGAAGTATGGCCAACAGATCAACCGGAAATGCATCATGTATCAAGAAAGTTCAACAGCATGACTGTCATAGAACAGAGCAATAAGAGATCGAATTACCCCTCATTATTCATAAATAAGCAGATACAGAAACTTAACGAAAAATCACAGAAACACTACCTGGAAATAGTCGCGAGGAATTTAGTTGGAAAGCTTTGAATCTTAAGTGCTCTATTGTACATCCTAGTGATTTTGGTGATTTGAAATACTATGAACATCAACTATAGTGGTGGTATGCTTGGTGTCTGTTCTAGTGGTATGAATGGCAGAGTCATGGACTCTCACAACCAAGTTGGTGACATTAGTACAGACGAAGACGAAATGATTAGATCATATCAAATGATGGAAGCTTTGGAAGGGTTTCAGAGCCAATTTTGGTTCATCGTCGACAAAAATAGTCCACCTGCTACTATTCCTAAATCAGATGACAACGTAATACATCAGGATGCACCTCTTGGGAAAGATTATAGCAATCCGAAAATTAATCAAATTATGATGCCAAGAGAAGTTACACCACCTGCACTGGAGGAATGTTATGGGTGAGGTACTGGTACCCTTGAAGATATTGTTATGGGTGCTAATAGAAGTGCTTTTGGAGAAGAAAGGATGAGACAAGATCAAATGTGGGCAAAGCTGGAAGAGTTGGAAAGCGATCTATTGTCTGAAGACGCGACCAATTTACCTACTATTTCTCAACAAAATGAAATCATATTCAATCAGATAACGAGTAAGCTTCACGATTGCTGCGTCACAAAAAATAATGTGAATCAGATGATGATGGAACGACTTCCACCACCCGTACTGGAGGCGCCATCTTATGGTGGTGATACCCTTGAAGATATTGTCAACAGTGTTAAGTGTTGGATAAATATTTTCGTTACCGATTCTCCAATAATGCAACTCATGTATCATCTACCGATCTGTTACGACTCTTTGTAACATGGTTTTCACTTGTGTATTACGTCTTGTAATACCAACAACAAAACAAGAAAAGAATGATAGAAAAGAGATGATCAATCATAAAACTCAAACAAACTTATTTGGGTGTATTGAAGCGAGTAATCTCTTTGCTTAAGACATTTGATGCCCTATATATAATGTTGTTACAGATTTAGCGGCATATGTCTCCAACATTCAAAAATACCTCGATGTTTTTCGCAGCACTTCGATAATACCGAACAACGACCGCGAATAGATGTAGCACAAACTCTTCTTTAACTCTTGTAGATAACATGCAGACTCTAAAATTTCTAGTACTAGTTTATTACTCTAAAACACATCATATGCAATGGAGAATATGTGGGGTTTATATAGGTTTAGAAGTGACTCTTGGAGAAATCCTTTCATGAAGAGTCATAACCCTTAGTGGAGAGTCACATCCCTTGGGATAAGACACAACATATTGAAAAGGCTTGAGTGAGTGGACACATCCATTTACACTAGCTAACTAATTACTCCCTCCATTTCTAAAAAACAGTCAAGTTTCTTTTTTTGGGTATGTCAAAAAAATAGGCTTGTTTACATATGTGGAAAGTCAAATGTTATGATTTTACTAATATATCCATAGAGGGACCATTTCTCTTTCTCCATTTTCTCTCCTAATACAAAAGAGGAACCACTTCTCTCTCTTTCTCTAATAACAAATGAGTGGGAACCAAAGAATAAATTAGAAAAAAACATGGAAAAGTAGTTCAAATGATTATATTCAAAACGGAGAGAATAACTCATATTTATATTCAAAATTCCAACACTAAGTCTTTCAGGATGCCCTCGACTCCTATGTTCCAGTGAATATCGATTCCCCAAACCGTGTCTATCCACCGATGATTTATACCATGTATGATTGCCTAATTTCATGAGTATACCATGTATCGATTCCCTTAATATGCGATTGGGGTTTTCTTTTTTGTGTGTTTGTGTCTCTGCCCCTGGAGCCTAAAGTTATGCTTAAAATGGTTTTAATCTCATGTAATGGCATTACGCATAAACGTAATCAAACTGACCTTAGTTATTTATTTTGAAATTGTGTAGTTTCTTTTGCATGCCATTTTCCATTTTGATTTTCTTTTGCATATCTAGCCATATACAGTTGTTCTTTATTTTTTATCGAAACTCCCAGAGTATGATATTCTAAATCATGAAGCGGAATCCTAGTTAGCAATTCGCGGTACGGGAGGCGTTCGGAACGAGATACGTACGGATATTATACGGATTTACAAAAATCGAATTCGATCAAGACTTTGGTCAACGATTCGTGATACGGCGCTAATACGGAACGGCATACGTACGTGTATAATTCGTTTTAGAAATATGAATTCGGTACACAAAAATCGGCATGTATTAATGGGAGGAAAATGTGATTTCTGTATAGAAAATCCCACATATACAAGATATATGTGAAGTTGGCAAGAACAACTAGCTCATTGGAGAAGATACGAGTATGGGAGCAAGATGTCAATGGTTCGACTCCCTTTGTGAGTAGTTTTTGGAAAAAGAAGGAGATAGTTAGTTGGGCCCTGCAACATGTTATTAAAAAGAGTCCAATAGTAACTGGGTCAGTGTATCATGGGCCGATTTAATACGCCGAATACTCCTTCCGATCGTGAAAATCCCGAATAAGTCGGGAAGCTCATAAAGTACGCGTATTGGAGTCGGAGTTGCAAACGGACAGTCGAATTGTACGGGAACGATCGATACGTAATAATTCGCCGAATTGATAACTAGGAGCGGAATCCCATGGCCTTGATTAGTATTTGCTAACTAGGAACAGCTGGCTTAAAACTATTTGAGGACGCATATTTTAATGTATGCCATAAGTGCACAACAAAAAGTCAAAACCATACTTTAGAAGTAGCCTTTCACTCGAACTCCATCTCTTCTCTCTCCATCTTTGTTTCTCTCTCTCTTTTGAGCTCTGCTTCTGGTAATGGGGAGTAAGGATTTTGAGTTGGGGACGCCACTGAGGCTTAGATTGCAACACAGATGAATCAATTTTAGAAGACTAGAAGTACGCACGTGCATGAAGATTGGGTGCCTGACTCGATTCTAAACCAAGGGCATCATGTGAATCGGGTCCATTTTCTAATTTCTAATCTGGAAGCGTCGTTTGTAAACAACTTAAATTACCAATATGCCCTCATTTTTATTTATAGGGTAATTATTGTTTGGGTAATCTACGGGGGTAAAATGGTCATAGAAATTTGCAGCTTCAAAAACACTGTAGTAAGGGGGTGTTCCCTCTATATAATACAAGCGCTGGGCACGCGTCATGCGCGTGCGAAAACGAATAGATATCAAATAAACCACATCAAATAAATACCCTATGTAGACATCAAGGATTCATGTGGACCTTTTTTTTTCAATCGTGATACACACAGTGATTTTGTACCGTGATTTGCACCAACTCTCACATTCCGGGGACCCCACCGGAGGAAAATAGGGGAGGTGGGGTTTGAGTTTGTCTCACTCCGGTGTAAATCATGGTGAATCTTTTCGTTGAGTGTAGACCCTAGTTAGTAAGTTCGCGAATAATTCGCGAATCATTCGCGAATTTTATTGTCTTATTCGCGTACGTTTGCAACTCCGAACCCAAGTCGTGTATTATGTGGCATTCCCGGATTATTCGCGAATCGTTCACGAATTTTACGTATTCCGAATGATACGTCCGCTTAATTCGCCATAAATTTTTTAGCTTTTACTTTTCAAAGACTCCACTTTTTGGGCTTTACTGCCTCCCTAACATACACGACCGAATATTAGACGTGTTGTAATTTTTATGAAACAAAAACGAATGAAGAGATTTGAAGGTGAAGGTGAGAGAGATCTCAAACTCACTAACCAAACATCTAAACCACCATAGGACGTCCTTTTGGATAACTAATGTTGTATATATTATTAATATCATCATATTGAGTTTATTTTTCCTTAAATAACTCACACATATGCATAAAAATTGGTCTATGACCTTATAAATACAAATTATTTATTATATATAGATACCGAATTTTCAGAGCCGAACTCACATTTATAAATCGAATTATACACGTACGTATGTCGTTCCGAATTAATGACGAATCACGTCCCGTTGACCGAATTTTGGACCGAATCTGAATTTTACAAAACCGTACAATACTCGTACATTTGCCGTTCCGTACGTTTGCCGAATCCCGAGTTGCTAACTAGGGTGTAGACTTATTGTCTTTTTTTGTTTTGTATAAACCCCGTGCATCAACATCTTAATATAGTATTCTATTCAAAACATCAATTGATTACTTCTTCTCTACCGTTAGATTCATTCCAACAGAACCTGAATTTCATTTCCAAAGATGTTATTAATTTACAACCGTCCGATTCTGAGTGGACTGGGTTTACCTGCACGTGGTTATATTGGAGACCATTTACACCTGCTGCAGGTACTCATGAGTCACAAATAGTATTGTCTTTTGTGATTAAATACTATATGGTTCTTGTAAAGTTATCAAACAAATATTATATGACCTCAATGTATTTATCAAACAAATTTTATAAGCTTTGAATCTGGGGCAAAGTTGGAAAAATTCAAATGTGCAGGTTCAATCACTGTAGAGCACTGTAGAAGGGAGAGTTGCCTTTATATAAAAATTAATGGAGAATAAAAATATGGAGAGTAGAGAGGTTAAAACAGTAAATATGCGGAATAAAAATTAATGGAGAGTAGAGAAAGAGCTGATCACATCGGGAGGGTCCATAAACAGGTAAAATACTTAGACTAGACCCAAGCAGTTTTGGAAGGCACGTGCGTAGCAAAGATGCCAAAAAATTTAATTTTCTAAATTACCCTTATGTCATGACCACAATAGTGATGTGTTACACATAAATTGCTCTTATGTCAGGATATATTAGTGATTTAATTATTCTAAATATACACGGATAACATGAATCCCAATCCCTCTGGGAACAGACCAAAAATTGATGGCCTTTATATAATATTTTAGAAGATGTTTTTGGTTTTTATTAGGCTTAAAAGTCTGTTGATCGTTTTTGGTAACTCTCTCTCTGTTTCTTCTTTATCTGGATGGTTGATGTTTAATTTGGCTACTTAACTCTGATGGATCCCTCTGTAATGGCCTTCTCTTCTTTTATGGCATTGAGTTGGATGTTCTACTGTTTTTTCTTTTGTATTTTTTTTCCTCCTTTTTTTTAAGCGGATTATGATCTAGCCCCACTCCTTCTCTCAGTCGGGAATTCTTGGAGTAATAGCTCTTTAACATACAGGCGATGTTGTTTAAAAGCTGTTTAAGCTTAGTTTTGTTTGTTTTTATATGTTTCTTTGTCTCCTTCTGGTTCAAATACATTTAATAGAGCTGAAGGGTGATGGCTAACAAACCACCACGAGCTGAAGGTGTAATCATAAATGAGGTTAGAGCACACTCATATTTCAGTGGAGTAGAGCAGAGAACTGGTTCTGGGCCGTTCATTTAGAGACCTTGTAGCACATTGGACAGTTATGATTCATAGAATGTAAATCTCTGTAACACGAAAAAAAAAAAAAAATGGGAACCTTTTGGTCTTACTACATTTTATTTTTATACGATATTAACCTTACTCTTCAAAAATAAAATAAAATACATTTAGAAAAATAAAAGAGTTTATAGGTAAGTCGGTCCATGTAGAGTTACAGACTAGGTGATGCTAAATTGCTACCTAAAATTTTCACTCCTAAGCCAGTTGTGCCATGGACTATTTGCTATATTTTCAATGTTTGGCTGATTGGATCTTCCTTTTAATTGGCCTTCTTATTTTCTGTAGTTCTCTGAGTTGTACCAATGGACCATCTTGTATCATTATTTTACAGCTTTCCAAGTATAAATCATCACGCTTTTATGTTGCTTTTCCTCTTCACATAGGAAAAGGGTTTCATCTTCACTGAGCAGTAGTCCTTCATTGTTCTAGAAAGTAATAATTTCATTATCCGCACGATTAATTTTTAAGAGATTATTTATAATTTGCTAAAGAAAAAAAATGGTAAAATGATAATTTTAGGAAAATATCTTAAGGAGGATCTTTTCATACTCTTATTTTTTACAATATTTTTAGCGAAATTTTTGTTAACAAAACTCATACGGTAGTATATTTGAAATTAATATTTTGGGATATGCTCGTCTTATAAGGTTTCATATACCCATAAAAAATGAGCACATACCGAAATATCAAATTTTACCATGCATCTACCAATTTTAATTTTGACGGTCGAAAATTCGTTAATTTTCAACGGTTGATTTTCAAAGTAGTCAATGACGGAGTTAAATATTTCATAATATAGTGATTTTTTATGGGCATGTAGATCTTTGTAAGACAAACATATCCACAAAGTGTTAGCTTTAAATATGCTACCATTTAGATTTTGTAAAAAAAACTAGTGTTGAACGTGTGAGATAGTATAAAATAAGAGTGCAAGGGAATCCTCTCTGATTATTGTTACTAACCATACTATATCTTTCTATCTAAAGAAAAAGGGAGAAAAAACTTACAAAAAAAAGAGAGAAAAAACAGGAAAAATGCGTGAAAACATTAGTTGTTGAAAGACAAAAGAACTAATAATTCTACAAGAAAATGGGTCATTTGTCCAATTGTTTTTAAAACATGGTTCAAATGAACGAGTAAAAATTCTTATGGGTGAAATGGACACCAAAAAAATAGTAAGGATGAAACTGGATTCATCCTGACTAAAACTTAAAAAATAGCAAGGATGAAACAGGATGCATCCTGATGTAAATTAAAAATAAGAAAAAGTATTTTAAAAAATGGGTAGGATGAAACTGTTTACATCCTGGCTATTTTTACATTTTTTTCCATTTAAACAGTATCAAAATCTAAATGTCCTTTTCATCCAAGAATTATTGATTTTGGTCTTTTTAACCAATTTTGTGTAATCCTACTTAACGAGGGGCAACAACAAGAACAACCTAATAAACCACACACATATCATTTAATTTGGGCATATACTAATCGACAAAGATTAATAAATTAATTAGACTTACCAGGAGTAGGGAGACAAGTTCAAGAACTACACACAAACATCTCAAAACAAAATAAACTCTTGAGTAGGCCAAAATAACCTAGCATTTTTTAGGGGCGACCCCAAAAGAATTATAGACGATTAATAAGAAAAAATATCGTCACTCAAACCTAAAATGAAGGCATCCATTATCTCTGATGTTTTGAAATGACAAATATTCCATCAACAATCGGTAGATAATACTACATCGGTAGTTTCATTTGATCAACATATTTTTTGTGTTGCGAAAACCATAATCAGAGGTTTATGGGGAAAGAATGCTACTGATTGATGATGTTATAATCGGTAGGTAATGTTGTAATCCGTAGTTAATTTTATATATTTAGTTTTAAGAAAAAAATTTGGTTATTTAGTTTTAGTTTGTAGTGAGAGGAGAAGAAGAAGAAGTGGGAGAAAACCATTTTTCTTAAATCAACAACAAACATGGATGGGGATGATGAAGAAGGTGAAGAAGCTAACGTTGAAGGTTCACTACAGTTTAGAGAAGACGATTTGAGGTTTTTGTTGAATGATCCAAATTTTTGTGGAGAGGAACCCTAGACGACGATTTCATGGAAGAAAACGAATAATCATACGAAATCGAAGTTAATAATGGATCAACCATACATATATTGTGTTAAGAAACTCTAATACCCATGTTGTGTGCGCTTGTATGCGATTTTAAACGAGAAAATTCGATTTCTGCATGCATTGAATGCCATGAACTACCTTGAATCGTTAGATAAAGGAGTACCATATCTATCGCTTATAAGTTACTGAGATCTCATATATCTACAATCGGTAGTATCGTGTACGTAGAATACTTATGATTATGAAAAAAACCCAAATTGAAATTTTAATTTTTGATAATCGGTAGCTTTGCAAATTTACGTTACTACTGATTTTTAAAGCTGCCCCAAATGAGAATTTTCTCCAAACTTATAATAATTGGTTTGTTTCATATTTTACAATCGGTAAATTAGAAAAAATTTCAAACTTCCGATTTTGATTGTCGCCCCAAAATCTACTTCCTCCGAAATTGAAAAATTTGTAATTTTTCAGATTTCATAATCAGTAGTTCATAAGATAATTTAACTGTCGATTTTATCGTAATCGGGAGTTTGTAAAAGAACAATGCCTCCGAGACTTTACATAGAATATTGGTGAGATATCAGAGTTACAAAAACAGAGAAGAAACAAGTCGCAGAATAGCACAGGGATGTCCGTTTATGTGGAAATGAATTTGAGACTTCAACGAAATCATGGAATGGAAATGACTTGAAATGTTACCGGAACGGAATCACAGTAGCATATGGATAACAAACATAAGACCATAGTATGGTTGAGAAAGAATTTTTGGGAGGGAATAATTGCATCTATGGACTATGGCTCATCTGGTGAAGAATCAGTATAATGATGTGGCTGTATTACATATTACTATCGGATAATCTCCTCAACTTATGAGGTGTGCTTAATCAATTAAAGATTTTTATAGAAAAACTTCAACGATCCCTTATTTCTAATGATCACTTGTTACGGCCTGGGTCATATACTGGTCTTTTGATAAAAATTAAAGTGTAAAACCAAAGTTTTTTTTTTTTTAACGAAGGCCTTCAAAAAGGCTAATGGTCCTCCTCGACTATTGGTAAGAGCCAAACAAGAGGGGTAGACCAGTACAGAGTTACAATAATGAGGTTGAAAACTAAAAATACATGCAACTAATTTAGACGAGAAGAGCTGGATGTCCTTAAAGATAGCATCCACGTGAGTTCCCTTCAAAATTTCCTGCTGAAAATTGGTCGATAAAGGATTTCGCATCACTCTCTATGATGATATGAGTGAATTGTTTCTCCACAGATTTCTTCAGTACTGCCCAGATGGTTCTTTCTTCAGCTTCTTCAGCAGAAAAAACTTCAAAGCCTAAGGACGCACAAAAGGTTGCTTTTTTTGAGAAACCTCGCATCACATACCCTGCACCATTTGCTCCAGAGATAATATCAAAAGCACCATCAGTATTGCATTTAATCCAACCAATCGAGGGAGGCATCCATTTATCACAAATACTGACAGAGATAGTAGTAGAGACAGGCAAGCTAGTCTTCCTAGTGAGGAGCATAGCTCTGGCTATAGCAAGGACAGTAGTATGGTTTTTCTTAATGTTTTGGAAAATGAAATTGTTTCTACTAGTCCAAAGAGACCATAAAATAGCCACTAAAAGATATTGATCATCCTCAGGGAGTTTAGATTGAGGATCAATTAACCAGAAAAGAAGCCAATCAATAAAAGACTTATTTTGAAAAAATTGAGTGCTTATGTTGAAATCAGAGATGAACCAGACTCTGCTAGCAAAGGGACAAGTGATCAGAGCATGCATAATGGTTTCCTGAGGATCAGAACACCTAGGACAATCCACACTATGCATAGGAATTCTAGTGTGAAAGATAAATCTGGAGGGCAAAGAATTTCTGGCTGCCCTCCATAAAAAAAAATGAATTCTGTAAGGAACTCTAACTTTCCAAATACGCTTCCAAAGGTTTTTACAAGAGGAAGGCCTAAGACCTCTGAGACCCAAGTAGGCATATTTATAAGAAAACTTGTCATTCTTTGAAATATCCCAAGCCCTCCTATCAGGAGTGCAAAGCTGGCTTAAGGGAATAGAGATAACCTTCTGAACAGAAGCATTATCAAAGTGGGTGTTAGTACTAGACACATCCCAACTTCTAGATTGAGGATCAATAAAATAAGACACTTTAATACTAGGATCAGGAAGAACTAAAGGGTTGGGTGTAGCAGAACCCGAAGAAGGTATCCATTTATCACAATATGGGTAAATAAATTGACCATCCCCAACAATCCAAGAGATTAAAGGCTTGATTAGTTCCTTTATGGCATGAAGACACTTCCAAGTCCAAGAACACTTATCAGTATATTTGGCATTCAAGAAATAAGTTCTTGAGAAGTATTTAGCCTTTAGAACAGTGGCCAATAAGCAATTAGGATTTTCCAGGATTCTCCAGGCATTTCTAGCCAGCATAGCCAGATTATTTAATTCAGCCTTCCTAAAACCCAAACCACCTTCACCTTTAGGGGAGCATAAAATATCTCAACCAAGCAGATGCAGCTTTCTATCTTTTGGGTCTAAGGTTTCCCCCCACCAGAATTTGCAGAGGTGAGAGTCCATTTGTTTACAAAGATGCTTAGGAATAAGAAAAGCTCTCATTTGAAAAAGGGGGATAGCCTGTCCAATGTGCTTAATAAGAGTAGTCCTAGCAGCTTATGATAGGAGCGCTTATGAAGCCAGATAGAGATTCTGGCATCAACAGCTTGGAGAATACCTATGTGAGTTTGTATTTTAGAAGCTTGAAACACAGTGGGAGTGCCAAGATATTTTTCTCCTAAATCCCTGCTGGAAATTTCTAGTATGTTGGCTAAAAGAGCTTTCCTATGTTCAGGAATCTTCCTGCTAAAAAAAATACCAGATTTTTCAAAATTTATTTCTTGCACAGAGGCTAGACAGTACTTTTGAAGATAGTCTTTAATGACTTGAAAATTTTGAGTAGTAGCTTTAGAAAATAAGAGAGAATCATCAGCAAACAAAAGGTGAGTCATTTCAGGGGCATCTTTACAAACAAAAGATAGAGCTTCAGAGCTAATGATGTAAAGATAGGGATATAGGGGGTCTCCCTGTCTAATACCTCTTTCAGGCTGGAAAAAAACAGTTGAGCTCATATTAAGAAGGACAGAGTAGGAGACAATAGACAGACACTGGTTTATGAGCTTGACCCAGTGGTTAGACAGACCCATTTTAGTTAAAACCTTTTCTATAAAATCCCATTCAAGCTTATCATAAGCTTTAGACATATCAAGTTTGATGGCAGCTATGCCTTCAACCTTGTCGTTATGGTTGACAACATATATGGCCTCATTGGCAAGCAGAATATTATCAGAAATACTCCTTTTAGGAATAAAGGCACTTTGATTTTGGGAAATTATATTGTTCATAAAAGGTTTGAGTCTATTATCCAGAGTCTTTGAAAGAATTTTATAGATAAAATTACAGAGCCCTATTGGTCTGTATTGAGTAACCAGTTCAGCAAGAGGGACTTTAGGAATGAGAGCAATGTTGGTATGGTTGAAGACCTTAGCTATATGCCCTGTTCTGAAGCAGGTTTGTGTCATATAAATGATAGCATCTCCCACAATATCCCAATGTTTTTGATAAAAAAGACCAGTAAAACCATCTGGTCCAGGAGCCTTTTTCCCCCCATTTGGAAAACAACATTCTTAATTTCCTCTGGAGTAAGAGGCATATTTAACAATGCATTGTCCTCAGCAGAAAATTTTATAGGAAGGTCAGCAAGGATTTCATCGTGAAACTGTTGAGGGTGGGAAGTATAAAGGCTTTTGAAATAGTCCATGAAAGAATTTCCAATACTATCTCTATCAGTTAGAATAGTATTCAAGGAGTTCTTAATCCAACTGATGGCATTTCTTTTTATCCTAAAGAGAGTTACTCTATGGAAATAGGGTGAACTTATGTCACCTTCCATGATCCAGACCTCCCTAGATTTATCTTTCCAATATAACTCTTCTAGAGTATAAAGGTACTCAAGTCTAGCTTTGAGTCTAGCAGTATTATTGGTATCAGTTGGGTTAGAGAGTTGGAGATCAGCTAAGTCTTTTCTAATGGAAGATATATTGGTTTGAATATTACCAACAGAGGACTTATTCCAATCTCTTAGACCTTTCTTAGTACTCAACAGTTTAGCTTTGAGCTTATAGGCAGGGGAGCCTACCACATTGACAGACCAAGAGTTAGCAATAATATCTCTGCAAGTAGGATCCTCAATCCACATAGCCATAAAATGAAAAGGTCTAGGCATACAAAAAACCTCATAATTAAAACCTATATGCATTGGGCAGTGATCATAAGAGTCCCTAGGGAGATTGTTGACACAAAGTTTAGGACAAAGATCTTCAGCGGTTTGGTTTATTAGGCATCTATCTAATCTTTCAAGAATTAAATCAGGATCTTGTTGCATATTGGACCAAGTAAATCTAAGTCCAGAGAATCCAGGATCATGCAATTTAAATACAGAACAGAAATTTCTAAGGTTTTCAAAGTCAGGATCATCAACTTCTAGTCCACCATTTTTATCTTCAGTGGCATTAAAGTCTCCTATGAAGAAAACAGGTTCATCTAAGGGAGCATTAGGTTGCTGACATTGTTGTTCCCAAAAGGCTTGTCTAAGACTACTATTAGGTTCACCATATATGAAATGAATATGACATGTCTTAGAGTGAATGATGTCAGTAGACGTAACATAGATACCCCTCATACTGGATGAAACAATGTTGAGATGAACTTCCTTCTTCCAGCAAGACCACCACTTCTACCAACACTAGGGATGTTAAAGGTACAAGGGTAACCCATATTTTTAAGTTTTCTGGCTGCCATATCTTTGTTCATTTTTGTTTCAGAGAGAAAAATAATATCTGGGTTGACATTCCTACACAGTATACTAAGTTCCTTATTAGCAGATTTCTTTCCAAATCCTCTAATATTCCAAGCAATCAGGTTGATGTTATTAACAGGGAAAGAGTTTGTAGTATTATTAGAAGTATCAATTAAATGGGTTGGTTGAGGTTGATTTACCCGAGTGGTAGAGTCAGATCCACCACCAAGATAAGCACTGGTATCAGCACCACTTTGAGAAGAATTTTGGGAGGAATCGAGACTAAAAGTAGCAGTATTGAGAAGAGAATTATTGCGGACACCATTGTTGTTTGGGGAACTATCAGCAGTTACATTATAGCTCCCAAAGGAATTAAACACTGGTTGGGTATTGAGATAACAGGTAGAGAGGTCAATGGCTGGTAAATCCCTTAATTTGGTAATTAGAGGACACAATTGAGCATAATCGGGTTCAGTATTGACATGTTCTTCAGGGATAACCACTATGCTTTCCAAACTAGAATTATCTCTTGCACGTTTTCTCAAATCTACCCTAGGATTAATCTTTCTTTTGAGATTTGCTAGAGCATCATGTTCAGTTGAGTTGAACGCTCCTCTATTGATGATTGGGTTGGTATTTGGGACATCGACAGTCTTGAACCTTCTTGATGAGTTGGTAGTACGAATCGGACCACTAGGGGTTGGCTCGGAACCAGAAATAGAAGCTTCAACAGTAACATTTTGAACGGTGACCTATTTGAGAATGATTGGTAAACCATTCTCCAGTTGAGTCGATTGTTGCTGAATAAGACCAACATCAAAGATCTTCAGAGTATTTTCCATTCTCTGATCAATATCCTTAGATTTTCCTTTGTTGCACATTTCATGAGTAGGAGATTTAATTTGTGTTTCTGGTATCGCCTCAGTTTGTTGCATGATGGTATCTATAATGGAAGCAGAAGGAGTGTCTACTTTCTTGGTTACCGTTTTAGGGGGCATCATTAGCCTTGAGACAGCTGGGAGAACATACTTTCTGCTAGAAGCATCAATTTCTTTGATCTTTTTTTGATTTAATTTCCAAGCAGGACAATTTTGATCTTTATGATCAAGGATGCGACAATAGGTGCAGAAATATCTTGGAACTATGATATGTCTACATTCAATCAGGAATGGTTGAGTTCTACCACTTGTAAAGAGAGGGATACCTGTTGGTAAAGTTTTCTGTACTGGGATTCTAATGCACACTTTAACATTCTTCATTAGAGGGTGTTTACCAAAAGGATTTTGAGCTTCAATGAGCTCCCCCATGCTGAGAGTAAGTTTTTGAAGATCCTCAAATTGTGTGCATTCGTTTGGGATGTTGCAAAAAATGAACCACAAAATTTCTCCATCCTTGAATTGGTACCACTTTTAACACCATTAGGTAGCCACAGACGAACCAAGGTTTCTGGGAGTTGATTCTGTTGAAGTCCTATTCAGATAGGTAACGAATAAGAACTTTGTTTCGCTGACCATTAAAGGTAGTGATAGTAGGATGTTGAGCTAAAGGACAATTATTGCATATATATAAACAGATTGAAGAAGTTGGAACCAAAGTTTCACAACATACATATCCCGCAATACACCATTTTCAGTTGCTATCAGCTTCAGCTAGAACAACTTTTTTGTCAATGAAAACTGGTTTGGCAAGTGCAGATGGTAAAGTTAATTTCTCATCCATTTGAGCAGAAAGGGTTTGAATATCTTGGTCCAAGTTTTGAGTGCTTTCTGTTGAGTTTGGGATTTCCATTAGGTAAGAGATATGGGTATATATGAATTTAGTTTGATTGAGATCAGTGTTCCAAGTAACAATTATAAAACACAGTTGTAGAGAAAAGAGTCTCTTGTTAGTACTGTGCTGATGTTGGTCACAGATAATATGAGTGAAAAAAAGGCATAAGGTGTTTATTTGTTTATGTATTTGAACCTTAAAAAAGGAATGAGAAGACTGTTTGACTATTATTTGGTAAGGTTTCAGGAGAAAATTGGTGTAATGTAGTTGTTGGTGTACTGCAAAGACTATGTTGGGGTGGGGGTTTATCATATGGGATGTCACTTTCATATCCATGCTTTTTGCATGCCAACAGATTTGAGATGTTCACGTGAGTTCGATGATAAGAAATCCAAGTGAGGACAAACCCAATAATACATTGTTGGATTTCCTGGGGTAGGGGAGGGTGGTGAGGTCTAATGTAGTCTGTGGTAGGTGGATAACTAATGGGTTTGTCTTTT
The DNA here is from genome assembly GCF_003573695.1 of Papaver somniferum. Taxonomy (NCBI): domain Eukaryota; kingdom Viridiplantae; phylum Streptophyta; class Magnoliopsida; order Ranunculales; family Papaveraceae; genus Papaver; species Papaver somniferum. The sequence continues at coordinate 166,106,242 of NC_039365.1, forward strand.
ATTAGATGGACATAGGTATGGAAGTACAAACTGCCAAAGGTAATAATGAAAGCGGGGGAGTAGAATGGATACTAAAGATGGGAATTGGGGGGGGGGGGGGGGGGGAGGGTGGTGGTATTATGGTTGAAATTGATGGATCTGAAGGGTTTGTTGTGGTTCAAAAGATGGCATGAAATTGGTTTCAGAACTAGTAACCCATCTGGCAGACATGACTCAGACCGCAATGGTGCCTCACAACTGATGCTGCATTCTTCTAGTCTGCATAAAACACAAAATTTTAATTAGACCCCAAAATACTTTGTAGAAGTTAGGCGACCTACCAATGCACCACTTGAAGGCAGTTCCATGGGAAATCATGAGTAATTAAGAGGTTCGATGTTGAAAATAGGGATTTATAGGGTAATTATGATGAGGAGGTAGGATGGAGTACGCATGGCCTTGAAGGGGCGTGAGTAACCAAGCGACGGGACTGATAACCAAAGGCCATAAATGACAGTTAATGAATGCATTTGTGCCTTTAAAAGGGTAGTTTTGTGTGAGATTAGCATCACCATTAACAATTTTACCAAAAAAAGGAAAAATTAGATATATGATCTCTAAGTATGGCAAGTTCCAGTAACCCCGTTCCAGCCATTGCTGCACCTTCTGATCAATACCAATTAACCAAAGTTCAAGCTTTTTAGATTCAAACGGATGAATTACAACAGTTGGGAGATGAAGTTCAAGGTGAGATAAACAGGCGTGCAAGTGAAGAGGCACAACGCCAGAGAGAGGAAGATGAGAGAGAGAAGAGAAGAAGAAGAAACTGAGTCACTCTATTGTGCATGGTTACCACATCATTTCGCACGAGAAGATCAGAAGGAGGATGAGCGATCTGAAAGGTATCAGAAAGGTCCCAAGTATGGTAGTGCGACTGAAAGTGATTCAGAGGGAGGATCTGATGTAGGATTTGAGTACCCCTTAGAAGAGATAAATACCAGTGAGGATGATTATGTTGCTGCTGAAGATAAGAAGAAGATGAAGAAATATCTTGATTGGAAATTACGAAGGCGTTTTGAGTTTGGGAGATCCAATCCCAAGATATTTATTAGGACCATGAAGAAAGGAGAACCCAGGGTTGAGAAGAGAGATCCAGTGATAATTCACCCTCAAGTTGCTCAGTCTAGCGTTTCTGATGAAGAACTTCCTGAAGCATCCAATTATGAAGAAGATGATGAAAGTTCGTCATCAGAGGATAGTGAAACATCCCCTTCTTCAACGGGAAGCAGCTGGGTGAACAATATGAAGAGGATGAGGAAGACTGGAGTTACGATGATGAGGACTATTAAAGTTCTCTTTTGGGGTATATATGGAAGCCAGATTTTCAGACTTTGAGAAAAGTTTGATTATGATTAACAAGTTTTTCCAAAATGGATGCCTCTATGCTTACTCATTGTGTTTTGAATTTTGTTACTGGTGCTCGTAAGCTTCTTCTTCTCTTTTTATGAATGTTGTTTCGGACGGTGTTGTTTTTGTTTCTGTTATGAATCGGTGAACAGTTAGTATGTTTCAGGGGAATATTTTGGTTGTGATGTACAAAGTTTCTGGTGGTTGTAGGAGTTTCAAGTTTGTGAAGGTGTTCTAAAGTAACTGAAGTTTGGGTTATGGTACTCTGATGAACTTGTTTAGTGAAGAAGAGTTGGTGATTTATGGTTTTTTCTTTCTGTAAGATTGGGAAATGGGTGGGTTTGTGGTACTGAAAGTGAAATTGGGAACTCTTTTTGTAATGTTCGATGAGCTGTTTTCTATTTAATTCAAAGATGTTTAAGTAATGCTTGGAACCACTGTTATTCAATTTCGATTCAGTTTGAACTATTTTTGAAATTTTAGTGAGAAAGAATAAAGATCTGTAGATGATATAACTGCTAAGAATAATCACAATGAAAGAAAGGAATTGTTGAGGATTAGTAAGATTAAAACTAAGGTTCAGATATTCAGTGAGCTTGATCATGAACAAAGATCTAGTTGCAAACGTCAGGGTGACGTTGCAGAGCTTTCTTTCTTGACTCTCTTCTACTTCAACTACCGTTTTTGACAACATTTCCTTGAATTAGTATATGGAGTATGAGATTAAATGGTAGAAACTAGTAAGATTGATTCATGAAGATTTTTTACTACTCACCTTTGTAAAACCAAAGTTATGGATCCCACTAGATTCGGTTATTATTTTAATCGGTGCCGGATATTTTTGGTTCCACTTTATAAAGTAGCATATCTAGGGCTGCATAAGACCCGCCCACTATACCCAAACCCATCCGTAGCCGCTAAATCCGTGGGTTTTTAATCCATACCCGCCCGTTGTGGGTGCGGGGTTGGTTATGATAAAAAAAACCCGCTGTCTGTGGGTGCGAGGTTGGTTTAAGCTAATACCCGCCCATACCTGCCCAAAAAACCCGCAGATTATATACCATTATATAAAACTAATCCTAGTCGTCCATTATGAAACCCTAATACTAGTAGATAGGATAACTGATAACCCTCATTCACTTTCTACACTCTTCTCTCGGTTCGGCCTCTCCTCTTCTTCCTCCTCAGTTCTTCTTCTTCACCTACGAACGACAATTACCAGAAATCTTCACCAGAAATCGACAACAACAACTTCGAATCTTCACCAGAAATCGACAACAATCGAAAAATCAACAGATTCAACACTTAATCTTCATCTATGAACTTCCTAGATATGAATATTTTGGGGGTTTTGGTTTTTTTTTTCTCACTTAATCAAGGAGAATAGAAGTTACTCTAAATACTTGAATATAAAGCGGATTTAAACCCGTTTAAACCCATATCCGCCCAACCCGTAGCGGGCGGGTAACAAAACCCGCCCGCTGTTTGTGGGTGCGGGGTTGGTTATGAAAAAAAAAACCCGCAGTCTGTGGGTGCGAGGTTGGTTTTAGCTTATACCCGCCCATACCCGCCCATGTGCAGCCCTACGTGAGAGTGCTGCATATCCCTCCTCTGACGAACCGATTTCATTTATTTTGTTTATCTCTTTACCTCTACTCTTTCCAAACCCTGAAAACCCCAATCTTCATCACTATTTTATAAACCCTAGATATCCTAATTCAGTCTACAGGGGTTTCATCATTCTTTCATGGAGTATTTTAATTTTCTTCCGGAAGAAATTACATTGGAGATATTGAGTAGAGTACCCGCCGAATCAATTCTCGAATGTAAATCAGTATGCAAAGCTTGGAATCATCTGGTTTCTCATCATCCATCGTTCTATAAGATGTATTTACATCATCTTTCTACGGCTGAGGATTTTGGTAAGTTGGGGTTTCTTGCTTTTACTCGTACCGAGATTGGGGAAATTGTAAAATTTCATTATTTTGAATATAATGAGAATCCTGAGTCAACAACACCAATTGAGAGAGTTAGAAGGCTTAATATCATCCCTCCGATTATTAGATATATCAATCGCTTAGACTTTATTGGTTCGTATAATGGTTTGACATGTATCGTTGTACATTCATCTGTTTATAGTTGTAACCCGGTCACCGGAGAATATATTGTTCTTCCAGAAATCAAGATAGATTATCGTGTTGTTCAGTGTTGGACTACCGGGTTCGGTTACGTTGCTGCAACCAATGAGTACAAAGTTATACGAGTGCTTATGTTGAGGAAAAAGTCTGTCGAAGTCCACATGTATACTCTAGGTAGTGGAAATGGCTGGAGAAACCTGGAAAATATCAATTTTAAGTTTGAGTTTCTGCCACTTTATTTGGGACAAGGTATCTTTGCCAATGGAAATGTTTATTGGCTGGACATGGATTTAGATAGGATAATTACCTTCGATTTGGCTGAGGAAAAGTTTTGTGGAGATCTTTTTCCACCTCCTTGTCCGCCGGAGAGTGAATATGCAAGAATAGGGGTCATGGATGGGTTTTTATTTGTTGCTGTTAATCCAGCTGATGGAGGAGCTAGATGTTATGACATATGGCTATTAAAAAAGAAGAATGACAATCATGACATGAATGAGGGAGATGAACATCAGTCATTGCTTTGGTGTAGAGAGTTTAGGGTTGACGATTGTAAATTAGTAGCCATAACTAAGAGTGGTGGTGTTTTAACTTCTATTTAGAGATATCTCAACATTTACGACCCAAAAGCTTCTACCTTGAACAGGCTTGTGGATTTTACTGAATCGTTGCTTCAAGTAATACCTCACAAGAACACCTTAGTTTCATTGGAAGAATTAGGGGAAGAAGATACGGAGATAATGGAGTCAGTTAAAATTGAGGACACCGAAAACTATGGTTAGCCTCTCAACCAGCTGTAGAAGGATGAGAGCCTGGATATCTACTTTTTTACTGGTAATCTCTGTTAAGTTTTGGAAGTAATATTCATATCGTGGTATATATTTATGAGTTTTATTTTGAAATTGGATAACAATTTACTTTTTTGTGAACCTAAATGTAGTTTTATTCTATCATTTTTATCATCGATCCAACTGTATGGGAGTGCTCTTTATTTTGGGTTTAGCCATACTATTTTGTAAATTGTGCATTTTGTTACTCGCTCAACCCTATTTCAATTTCGTTTGTACACTGTAATGACTTATTTTGTTAATACATGGGAGTCGAATAAGCATATGCAGGCAAAATCATAAACTTGAATAGGAATTTGCTTTGAAGTTTTATCTTCACCCATCAATAAATTTCACAGGAACATTAGAGTCAAACACGCACAGTTTTCTGTGGTAACGTGTTTCCATTCTGTCCCTGACTAGAACCAACCACATTGTTTGTCATCAATATGCTGCTTTTGCATCTCGTTGGGAATGACAAATAAGTTACCATGCAGGCTACAACCATGGTTTAGAACAATGATTGCGTTGGCAACGAGACATCTTCATCTGAATGGATGAGTTTGCCCATAAATTGTGGCTGTTCACATGCTTAATGCTTACTTCCGTATGTGTATCGATTTTACATTTGCTTAACTCTGGTTTAGTTATATCTCAACTTACACCATTTCTTAAGACTCGAATTTCTGGGGATATCCGAGTCTGTTAACAGTTGCATCAATATGTATCTAAGCTTTATTCAGTTGCATTAGCTCTCTACACAGTCACTACTGCCAAAAGTGTTATGGATATCTCGTTCCTTGTCCTTGCATACCATTTTTATTTTCCCTATCTTCAGCGTCGAGTGAAGAATCCTTAGCTCAGCTGTCCATGCTTTGCTTGTTGTTTATAAATAGTCAGCTCTCGGGTGAAAATGCTTTTGAAACTTCTTAGTAGCTACTCAGTGATACACTTTCACTGTTTCAGAAACATAGATATATATTAGCCTGCTACTGTAGTAATGCTGGTCTATATGACAAGAAGATATGCAAGTAATTGTAGAGAGGCCTCACAGAATTAAAAAATCTTTGATAGCATTGATTGCATAAAAATTGTGAATCGACTATGTAATATTATCAGTATCAGGTTTTATGTTCCTCAATTATGGCTTAAACAACCGGAAATATTTTGAAGAATCGGGTGGTGATCCAAATGGGACATCTTGTCTCCAAAAAACTATTGAAAGCGTTTGTGCCAATGTTACTTCAAGAAGACCCAAAGCTCATTCAAGGTGTGCCCAGGGCAGAAAATCTTGTCGATAAAGTTCGCTAGCTTTGCTCAACAATCGTACAATGTTTTTGAAAAGGTACGTACATAACCTCCCCTGCTTACGATGTTCTTGCATTCTACAGTTAATTCCCAATTCAAGCAACTTAAACAACTTTTAGGCCTACAGAGTTGTGGACTAGGATTGATTTGGCACGAAAATATACTTTTCTCTATGATGCATAGAATCATGTGTTGTAACTGCAGCCCCTTGGCTTTTGGAGGAGATCCATGTCCAGGTTCGCAGGAGCAAAAAATTTAAGGTGTAACAATTTGAGGCCTTTTTTCATAGTTTATTGGTGTTCGGTCACAACATTTGTGCTGTGTGAACTTGCGGTTAGCAGAGACTGGTCTATTTATACTACGTAAAGACGACTATTTACCACTGATTTGCCATTGCATTGACCTCTTTCTTAGATATCACCGAGTTTCTGATTACTATGTATATATCAGAGTCTTGCTGTGCGAAATAATGTTGATTTTCCTATTAAAATTGGGAATTCGTTGATTCACTTCCTAGTTATTTTTATTAGAACTTGCATTTCTGACAAAGGCCTTTGATTTGAGTGATTCATGTGCTAGACGAAATTGAACTTTCTCTCGTGGGTATTGCTTAGATATCACCTAATCTCAGTGTCCTATGAACTAAGCTCGATTATCTGGGATTCACTTTTCAGCTGAATTAGACGCTGTTCATATACCATGGCTCTCTCAAAACTTTATGTCAACTAAGACTATTCTCAGCATTATGCTAGTCTGGTAAGGCATAGGCATTGTTTTTGTATTATAAACTACTGGACCTATTTATCTGGTGTTTATGTAGATCTAATAGGGTAGGTGTTGTCTGTTTCGAGATTTTCCATGATTGTTTTCATTGCGTATCCGCACAGTGTTTATTCAATTTTTCGGCATGATGTCTATACGTGACATTAAGAAATGCCTTGTGTAAATCTTGTATAGTAGCAAGATATGGCGTAGACACGGCTGAGTCTTCCTCTTTTTCATGTTAAGTAAATTATGTTGTACGAAATTCAATTTCAGGCCGTGGATGTTACCATGCATCCTTTTGTTTTAGATTGGCTTCTACCGAAACCAGTCATGAGGACAGTAAACTAGCTGCAAAATTGACTTCTTATATAAATGACCGAGGTTGAGAGAAGGCTGAGAAACAAAACCTGGGGAAACAAGTTTCTGACTTGGAAGTCGGAAACAGATGGCTTCCGAAGGAGAAGAATGATTAGAACTAAGGTGTAATTATTTTTTTTTCCTCAATAGAATTAACCTTTTATCCTAAAACAAAACCACTTTTATGAGATGCAGACTAAAATAGAATATTCCTTTCCATATGACACACTGTTTGTCCGTACAACAGCCACTAATTGTTCTTCTTGTCTTGTTGGAAATTACCTTCCCACCCCACTGCGGAGTCAGTGTGAACATACTTCAGTCCACGAGTCCACAACCTGCAGAGTCAGTGTGAACATACTTCAGTCAGTCTTCAGTCCACGAGTCCACAACGTCGTGGAGTCCCAAAGAACCTCTAGCTAGAAAGCTTATAAATACCAACCTCCCCTTCTTGTTTTCTTCAGCTAGCTAATTCAGATTTTCATTCTACTGCTCTCCGTTATATTTCTAATTCCCCCCCCCCCCCCCCCCCTCTCTCTCGCTCTCTCGCTCACTAGAAGATAGCGATAATAAGCTCATTATATTTTCTTCATTGATTACGTACGCACATACCCACATACTAGAACAAAATAATTGAGCCAAAATGGAAAATGGTACCAACCGTGGGGAAGAAGAGAACAGGAGAGTGATCAGAAATCCACCCAGAAGAGGTAATAGAATCAAACTTGAGATTTGCAAGGTTGTTGCGAAATCAGTCAAGTCTCTAGTTACCGAAACTGCACTGGGTTGCAGAAAGAGAGACGAAGTAGCTCCAGAAAAACCAGCAGAAGATTAGTAAACACTCTGATTGAGATGACCATGAACAATATCATCACTCTCATTATAATGAAGTCATGCATATATGTATCTCATGCATGATCATCCGTAGTACAATCTTCTGTTTTCTTGCTGTTGTCTCCCTCCGTTGAAGGGGGAATGTGTCCAGTAGATATACGTGTATTGTGTTTCAGTTTATATGGAAATAACTTATATTAAGAGGAACCAGTACCTTCAATGTTTAAGTTCCATTTTGGTTTCAATACAACGAATAATAAACAACAGTACCCGAAACGATGGCCGAATGTGTGACATGTTTCATTTTATTATATGGAGAGAGTGCACTTCCAACAAAATATAAAGAAGATTTGTATAAACTACAAGAACATAGAGAAGATGTGAAAAACTCCACACCTATCTTCTTCTTTGCCGCACAGCTTGCACACCGTAAAAGGAGTGGGACTTTAAGAGAAAAATGCCTTTAAGGACTTTAATCAGGAGGTGTACTGTATGTACAGTATTCCGTGATAGTGATACAAAGAAACTGATGGAATCCGGAGACTGGAGAGGAAAAAGAAAGAAAACTAAAAATGTCAAGGAGTTAACAGTGGATTCCAATTTTCTTCGGTCACACATAAAAAATATATAGCTCAAGAAATTAGTTTGTAGTGCTACAAAAACATTAAATTCTTTTTAAAAACCAAAAAAGAAAATAGAAAACAAAGACCAACATGATGTCACGGAAAAAAAAGAAAAAACATGATGTCACGACCCAAAAGTAGAGCTGTCAAACGGGCAAGCTAGGGTCAACCCGGCCCTAGCTTGCCAACCCGTACTAGGGTTAGGGTCAACCCTAGCGCTAATACTATTCACGAACAAGCTCAAAACCCCAACCCTAGCCCTAGACGGGTCAACCCTGACGGGTTGGCGGGTTGGTTTGTTAATGTTATCAATTTAAAAATTAAATTTAAAATTTAGGATTGTTTAGGATTATTCATTTAGTAAAGGTCGAACCTAGGTCAATTTGGTGTTTAACTAAAAGCCCCACCACTGAGTTGTAAAGTGGACGTTTTTATTGCCATTTAATCAACGATATAGCCGGTTACGACGCTTTAGTTTTCTTAGGCAGAGAACCCTAACGTCAACTAAGCATTTTACTTTTTTTTTTTTTTATCATTTTATAAGTTTAAATTAATGTGAGTAAGACTAACTCATTGTTTAAATTATGCTAGTCCTTTTATCAATTTAGGACATCCCGAATAAATATGTGATTGATGAATCTAAGTTGTAATTTAATTTATTGATTGATTATTTAAAATCTAAAAATTGTTATTTGTTTGGGTAGATCCAAAATTAGCTTTATTTATTGATTTAAAATTAACTAATTCTAATATATGTTTGCAAATCATGGATTTTAAAGAGTTGGTGGGATTGAGGGATATATTTATTAATTTTGAAGGGTAACCCGCGGGTTGGTCCTAGCCCGGCTTGTTTTCTAGTAGGGTTGTATATGCCAACCCTAACCCAGCCCGTTTAAACAATAAGCCAAGCCGGACCGGGTTGAAACAAGCCGGGTTAGGATCAACCCTCAAGCCGGGTTATAAATCGACAGATCTACCCAAAAGAAACTAAAAGACTCTACAATAGACCAAAGGAAGGACCACTCCAGCAGAGTAGACCAAAGGAATAACTTCTAACCTAACTTCTCAACCCCGACACAATTTCTACACACAGCAGAGTAGACCAATAAGGAACCATGATGCGTTGAACTTGGTAGTGGGGCAGTGAATTAATAGCTAGTCATTGGTTGATAATATATCTTGCCATTATTTTGTTCTTTCTTGGGGACCATCTTTAAATGGCAAATGTGCAAGAGTTTATGCCAGAAAAAAAAAAGAAAAAAGAAAAAAAAAAGAGCAAAGCGCAGGTAAATTTATTATTCCTTGAAAAGGTGCGGTCACAGTCGAACTCTGCAACAAGGTAATAACTTTGTGCGAGTTCGACTCAGCTTGACTCAGTGAGTTGCCAAAGCCGGTTAATTTCTAACCTATCCCTTCTCAAGTGAATTGATATACCCTGGTTAGAGCAACCACAGTCATGAGACGGACCAAATACCAAAAGCCAGACTAAAAGCCAAAAAAATTTGGTATTCTGGGTGTTCAAGCGCAATGGGGGACGACCAAAATTTGGTGAAGCGTAACTTATACGAACGCTTGGTGCAGACGGAACTTATACTCACGTTTCTTGATCGAGCGTTCTTTAAAATATGCGTCTGAATGAAACGGAGTTATTACGTGCGCCTGATTGAGGCGTAGGTATAGTTCACGCCTAACATGGGACGGCGATGGGAAGTGCGTCTACTGGGATGGAGAAGTTATGTGCGTCTGATACATACGGATATAGAAAGTGCGTATGACTCGGGCGGACATAGAAGGTGCGTCTGGGTAGGGCGGATATGGAAGGTGCGTCTGTGTTGGGCGGACATAGAAAGTGCGTCTAGTTCAGGCGCAGATGGATTGTGCGTCTTTGTCGGGCGTTTATTAAAAATCCGTCTGAGTGGGGCGCTTCTAGAAGCAGCGTCTGAGAGGGGCGTTTATAGAAGCAGCGTCTGAGTGGAGCGTGCATAGAATATCCGTCTGAGTGGGGCGTTTTTAGAAAGACTGTCTGGATATATACGTTATTATCTCTTCTCCTCCTCTTTTTACATAACCTATGTTTACTGAAGAAAAAACAAACGACGACGAAACCTAAGTAAAAATCTAAGGCAAATTTTCTTCCTAAATCTCATGTGATGGCCATTAATCTATGTTCTTGTGAAAGAAACGAGTAATCTAATTCGTTAATTGGGTGCGGGGAAATTTGATTGAAGATTAAAGGTATGCTTTTTATTCCTAAGTAATTAGGTTAATTAGGCGTAATTTTTTTGATTTGTTTTTGGGTGGAATTTGATTTCTTTAAGCATAACAGATGTTGATTTGTTCATTTTCTGCTGATTTGCTAACTCAGTTGTTGCAAATATGTTAAAATGGAGGGTACTGTTGTACTGCTGAAAAAACAATCACTAACTTGTATTTATATCGTGCTCAGATGTTGAGCAGAATAACGTCGAGATTTGCACAAGGAAAAAAGATGAATAATAAGAAACGCAAAGGTAAAGGTCCAATGGAGCCTGAAATAGACCCTAATGTTGGAGATTTGGAGGTTCCAGATACCGGGTTCGATGAAGATAGCGAAGATGAAACAACACCGTCAGTGGTATCCCTAGACAACTACAATTGCCTGGAAGATAGTGACAAACACGCTTCTACAGATATTACATATTCAAGCGATCCAAAATTCAGGTACCAACATCGTGGTTCACTCTTCTCGGTCATTGTTTATTATAAGGAGATAACAAAACATAGTCCAAAAATTAAATACATTATCGAAAAGGCAGGATGGGGACGTTTATTAGCCATGGAATAGGAGAAGCATCACACCCAGTGATTGATTATCTTGTTGAGCGTTGGTGGGATACAACGCATACTTTTCACTTCCCTTTTGGTGAAATGGGATTCACGCCGCTTGATTGGGTAATGTTGACAGGATTGAGTATTGGAATTGGGGATGAGGTTCCGTATAACCCAGGCAAGTACAAATTTGATTATGTCCGTGAGCATATTTTTCCAGAAATAGAAGAACCCTTTGATTATGAAGATCCCCCAATTTCTGGAAAAAAACGCCCCCCGCCACAGTGGATTTCAGATGCAATCACAATTAAATTTTTGACTACATATTTCAAAGAAGATATCTTGGTTGCAGCTAATTTGGATGACAAACTTGCAGAAAAAGTGGCGAGGGCCTTTTTTATGTATGTTTTGGGAAATTTTTTCTTTTCCAATGCAAAGAACTACATTGATGCGGCTTGGTTAGCTGCTTTTGAGGATCTAAATGCAGTTGATATGTATGACTGGGGTGGTCCTGCTTTTGCGAAATTGTATGTGGCACTCAACGCCTCTGGTAGGGGACAGAAGTCATTAAGTGGGCCGTTCCAAATATTAGAGGTAAATTATTATTTATTTTTATTTCATTTAAATGTATATTTTTTGGCAGTTGATTTATTTGGTTGGTTATGATCGAGTAGTTTTGGGGATATGAATATCTGGGCATATGTAGACCGTGCGACCCAACTAGTGAAGAAAAATGGCCAAGAACTTCCCGGTGGAAAGCAAAGAAAAAGACTATTGATATTGTTCACTGTAGGAATGCGCTTAATCAGTTGACTGCAGACATCGTGACATGTAAACTGTGGGAATCCGCCATTTGTGTTCTTGACTCTGATGTTGGTCGCAAGGCTTTGGAGCTTTCAAACAAAAGGGTTATATTTACTTGGATTGGCAAGGTCAGTTATATGGTTCTATATTATAGAAGACCTATATAAGTAGGAAGTATAAAGGTCATACATAAGTGTCTGACCTTGTGTCTGACATAAGTGTCTGACCTATATGAACACAACACGAGTTATTGGTTCTACTTCTGAATTAGTACTTTGTTTTTATATGAACATTATTACTTCAAAGTTATCATTTTATCCTAAGTTGAAGAACTTATTTTCTCTGATTACTGGTAATTTTACAGAATATGTGGTACCTAGGAGAACGATCTTGGAGGCAAAATCATCCTACTTTTGGAATTCCTAGAAATCCACCATTTAAAATTGGCGAGGTCAGTCATGAGAAAGAAAAACTTGTGAAAGAAGCTGGATGGGTAGATGCAAATATGTTTGTGAAAGCTGTTTCATATAATATGTATCTTCGATATTGGCGACATGTAACTAACTTCCATCAATTCGTGACCAAAGTCGATTGGGTAGTTGAACTACATGGGATTGATGGTAACCGTATTAAACACCTTATTCAACGACCTGCTCAGCATGTACCTATTCCACCACCACAACTTTGGGTACTTTTTAGCCTCAACTTTGGGTACTTTTTAGCCTCCACTTTGGGTACTTTGCAATATCTGTTTGGGTACTTTTTAGGATGTTGATTAAATTTTGGTACTTTTTAGCCTCCGTTTTCAGTGAATCTACAATATATATTCTTATCTCTATATAGAGTCACTTTTTAGCCTCCATTTTCAGACTCCATTTTCATTATGACTTGTTGATTTCTTTTCAGCCTCCGTTTGGGTACTTGTAGTTTAATTAGTGTTATTTCTTTTTAAGCCTCCATTTTCAATCTGACCTATTGTCAGTGTCGCTTCTTTTTAGCTTTAGTCTTAGTTTTTACAGTGTCAATTCTTTTCACTCGCATTTTCAATCTGTAATGCCATAAGTGTCTATCATGTGTCTATAAAACCAATACTACATATCTCGGTGAATACAAACCAACACTGCAAATATTCTTCTTCTTCGAACTCTCCCAATCACTTCTCAAACTATACATTCCAATGGAATATTGTGACAATAACGCTGAATCTTCTTCTTCTTCTTCGGACTCCGAATTTTCTTCTACTTCTTCTTCTGCGATCTCTGATAACAGTTTTTACTCATCAGATGAAGATGCGGTTGCATTGACCCGAAATAACCTAGCAGTTAGTTTGGGAACTGCCATTACAAGTATGACATGGTCTCATACTCGTATAAAAATACCAAGAAATCGTGAAGCCGGAGATATACTTCTATGGAATGACTACTTTTCTGACAACCCCACCTACCCAGCTAACATATTTCGTAGGAGATTCAGAATGCGGCGAGAATTGTTCAACCGAATATTGGCAGATTTGGTGTCTAGAAATCCTTACTTCGCTCAAAAAAGAGATGCTTGTGGCATTCTTGGATTATCCCCTCATCAGAAAGTAACTGCATCAATCCGAATGTTAGCTTATGGATGTGCAGCAGATGCAATAGATGAGTATTTACGCATTGGAGAAACCACCGTTTTAGAAGCAACCCGTCGGTTTTGTAAGACGATTGTGGTACTGTATGGGAAATAATATTTACGCCCACCAACTGCGGGTGATGTTGAACTGTTGCTGAAAGAAAACAAAGACATGGGATTTCCTGGGATGCTGGGGAGCGTGGATTGTATGCATTGGAAATGGGATAGATGTCCGTCAGCAGAATCAGGGGTATACACCGCGTATAAAGGGAGTGAAAGTATTGTGCTAGAAGCAGTGGTGTCACATGATCTCTGGTTTTGGCATGCGTTTTTTGGTATGCCCGGCTCCTGCAATGATATTAATGTAATGAATCGTTCTTATATTTTTCGAAAGCTTATCAACGGGAAAACACCGCCGGTGAACTTTGAAATAAACGGGCATGCATATGATATGGGATATTATCTCGGTGATGGCATTTATCCACAGATTGCTACTATTGTGATGGCCATTAAACAACCAGATACACCGGAAAAATATAAATTTTCATCGATGCAAGAGGGTGCACGGAAAGATGTAGAGCGTGGATTTGGTGTACTGCAACAACAATTTTCCATTGTCAAACAACCTGCACGAATGTGGAACCCGGATGTGCTTGCCTATATAATGAAAACGGTTATTATTTTACATAATATGATAGTGGAGGATGAGCGTCTTCCCGGCGATTGGCCACATGAATATGACTCACGTAACAGGTCGGCACCGGTGAATATATCGAGGGTAGGTACTGAGGAACTTTCCAGAATGAGAGCTGCACATCGGCGTCATGCTATACACAATAAAGAAACACATTTTCGCTTGCGTCAAGATTTAATCGAACACATATGGTCAAATTTTAGAGATAATTATTAAGTTGGGATGGAAATATGTTGTATCGTATTTCTTCATTCAAAAATATGTTGTAACGTTGCTTACTAATGTAATATTTATCATATAAATATTAAAATTCACTAAAATTCACTAGTTTTTTTATTAGTGATAAATATTAAGGTTCAACTAATCCGGTAATGCTTTAAGATTGGTTTCTTTTGCGTTGTAGTATTTCCATCTTTCGAAGTTCGAAGTACTCTCTTGTTACAGGGTCCAATGCAGAGACATCCTTCAACATTATGGCTAAGTCATCGTCCGCTTCTTTCTTTAAATCGAGTTTTTCTTGCCTAGCTTGTTTCGCCGCAAACTTTGCCGCAGACTTAGCTTGTATTGCTTCAAACTCAGCTTGTCTCTGTCCCATCTTCATTAGTGATTGTGCTTTGTAATGAGCATTGAAACTTTGTTGCTCCTTAATTATATCCTCTAGCATTTCCTCCTGGGCATTGGATTTTGCTCTCCCTGTTTTCTTTAGTTGTTTCGATGCTTTCTTCCCCAACTGACGCTTACGTGTGTTCTCTATATCTCCAATATCTAGATCATCACTGGACTCGCCTGGAATTGTTTCCTCAATATTAGCGTTTTCCTCACCACTCTGAGAATCTTCCATTTGTTGGGCTGAATCAAACACAAACGTCGACCGTCCTGAATATTTGATACTATCTTTTAGAATTTCTTAGCACTCTTCGTGCTTAAATTTTTTGTTACCATTACTTTCATTGAATCGCTTTCTTATCTCTTCAACCTGTTATTGTTTTGAATACTCATCAGTTCATTTACATGTATATAATTATTAAGGGTGCAAAAATTGACGATTACTTACCTTCAAGACTTCATTCCAGCCATTATGATATTCACCATCAACTTCCAACACTTTTGCAGAATAAAGTGAAACCTCTCTACTTATTCCCTGAAATCGACTCTGGATAGAAGTCCAAGTACATTTCGGTTTACAAGGCAGGGCTTCTTCCAGCTTAGCTTTGATCCGACTCCATAATAATCTTTCTGGTTGATCGGTTCCAGTAGCAGAATCTTGAGATATGGATAAATGGATTCTACATATCGTTGTATCTTCTTCTGTTGTAAAATTGGGACCGCGTGGTGCCATACTTCTATATTTCTTGAAATAGAAATGATAAATGATAAGATAATAATGGATGCAGAAATAAGTTAGTACTATCAAATGCTATATATAGATATACGAAAGAGCCGTTGCAATGTATCAAACGGTCGGAAAATCAGAAAATCAGTTCCAAAATATACCGTTGGCGCACGTCTGGGTGTACGCCTGGTAACAGACGCTCGTAATACATGCGCCCAAAGCAGGCGTAAATTAAAGTTGCGCCTGCTAACAAACGCTCACAATACGTGCGTCCATTCCAGACGCTCATAATACATGCGCATCACACAGACGCTCATAATACATGCGCCTCACACAGGCGCACGTAATACATGCGCCCAAACCAGGCGTTTTTAATAACTGCGCCCCATTGGGACGTACATTCTAATTACGCCTGCTATGAGGCGTATGTTTTATCTCCGTATGGCCCGGCGGTGTTTATAAATACGCCTAATTCAAACGCTCTGTATACATCCGCCCCAATATCATACGTTCTTTATACATACGCCCGGTGTGAAGGCGCCCACTATACTTCCGTCTCGATTCATACGCTCGTAATAACCCCGTCCCACTATTGATCATTTTAGTCTGGGTTGGAGACCACATTTGGTCACAAACCCTAATTCTCTGGACTAAATATGGCTTTACTCCTCACCACTGCGGCACTTTCTGGGACCAAATTTGGGTTTAGTACCCAAATTTGGTCGTGACTGTGGTTGCTCTTAGGTAGGTTATACAGTCAGGTTTTGAGAGAATAAAAATGGGTTAGGTTATATCCCGTACCTCTATTCTCAAATTCCAATTTTAGTTTCAGTGTGTCTATCATCTTAATTTTTTGTTTCACCATTTTCATCTCCAATGAAAGTGTGCAAAGTCAGAGACCAGTGGATATGGATTCATCAAATCCAGATGGTACAAGTAAAGGTGATTATAATAGCAATTCTTTCCTGTTTGAAACCTTAATCCTCTTGTTACCGTTTAAATCCCTAATACCCCATGCTTCTTCTTTAGATTTCAATATCCTCATAATAGTTGATATTGAGGGAATCTAACAGAATTAGTTTTTCCTTCTTTATTGAATTTATCGATTATTTTCTTTTTATATTTTGGAGACTAAAAGAGAAATTGATCCATTATGGCGAGAACTCACATTTAGTCATATTTAGTCATATGAGAATTCTGTTATGTTAGTTTTAGGATTTATTGTTTCTCATATTCATACAATGGTATTCGTTTAGTATAAAAAAACATGCGAAGTATTACTGCTATATTATGGTACTTCAGAAACTGGGTAAAGATTTTCTAATGTCTCGTCGGCGCCTTAATTGCAGCACCCCTTTTGAGCTAAGTGATGGCAATTGCGATCTCACGTCAATGAACTTATGTAGAATACCATAGAGTAATGATGTAAATTTTGATGCCGCTAAAATTGGAGGAATTTTTAAAGGGGAACTTACGATGGAGATAGTGTTTTATGAATATACATGAGCTAGTCGTCCAAAACGAATGCAGCTAACCTGTTCACGATGATTGTTTTTGTATATGGAGCGGCGGGATCATCCATCTTTCTGTTTAATACTTCGTTGAATCCGTGTATAGAGTTTCATATTTTCACCTTTATATCCATGAGGTATGTTTGTTCTCTGACTTACTATAGTGTCTTGGAGGTTTTGAGCATACTCTTCATGGTTATGTTGAAAATGGCATGTCGTGTAAGGTTAACCAGAAAATTGGTGTGCAAGTTGGATGGAACGTAGATGAAAGAATTACTCTGGCATCTACGTATTTTTTTTGGTTCTATACACACTTTATCTCTCATATGTTATAAGAAAATACAAACAAGTTAATATGCCTACAAACCAATAAACCAATATTATTTGATACATTCATTTTATTGTTACCCAATTTATTATATACGAGACTTTTACAATTTACCTAGTTTATTTTATCGGATAGTACTGGAAATTACCCAGTTTATTTTATTAGATACTGGGAGTATATGTTTCATGCCATAGTTGGACATCATGTTTGAAAAAATATTATGTTATCACTGATCGTGTTAAGCATATGTCGTGTGTAACTATAGTATCATCCTAACAGATCGTACAACAGAACTCTAGTCACTTGGAAAAGATCAGTTGGAAGCTCTATGATGGAAATCAACCGAGGTTCCATAGGTGACATTTTCTCCCTTTAAGTTTTCTTGTTTTTCATTTATGCTGATATTTGCTGAAGATAACTTAAATTGTATAATCTTACATTTTATTGTGTTTATACTGGTGGTGTATTGGTGGACCCGGAAGTGTGTGAAAATTAAGCGAAATGAAAACGAGCCTACAGTAATACCGCAAGTGCACGGTCGTCAGTTGTAGCTCGTGCAAGTACGGGTCGATCCACAGAGACTGGGTGTGTTTGGAGTTCTCTAGCTATTTTGGGCTCTAATTTGTTATTGGGCTTTTGAGTTAAGGTGATAACAACGGGCTATGGGCTTTGGTACCAATGAGTTTTGAGTACCAATGAAGTGAACTGATCCTTTGTACTCAAGTGGTCTGGGATCAATATTCTTGAAGTGAACTGAGCTTTGGGCTCAGTTGGATGGGCCTCAGGTTAAGCTAGGCTTTTGGTTTACACCTGAACTTGGCCTTTCCTTGGAAATGAGATGAACTGAGCTTGGTAATGAAGTGGGCTTTGGTTGACTCAACAGTGGACTGGGCCTTTGGCCTTACAATGAGCTGGTCCTTTGCAAAACAGAATGCAATTAAGAGACAATGGCCAAAGCAGGGCAGTAAGCTAACAAGCCAAGACAATGACTCTAATGAGGCAAAGGAAGCTAGAGAAGACAATGCTATTTACAATGCAATGCTATTTACAGTGAAATGAAAACAGAAAAGAAAAAGCAGCCCAGTTGCAGCAGCAGCAGCAAGGAAAAGAAAGCAGTGCAGCAGCAGTACTGCACAGCAGGGGAAAGAAAGCAGCAGCAGCAGCAAGGAAAAGGCAGCAGGCCAAGGGGAAGAAAACAAGGCAGTAGCAAGTAGTAAAAGCAGTGAAGCAAAGGTAACAGTGACAGAACAATGAAACTAAACAAGAACAATGGAAGTAAACCAAGGCCTAAGCCAAGGGCAGGGGAGATGGTGAAGGTGAAATGGTGAAGGTGAGCCTAGGCATACTACTAGAATGGGAAGAGAACCAGCTTGCTCACAGTCACTAGTGAGCACTAGTTTCTCCCCACTGCTCAATCAATCCAATGCTTCACAGGCTTTAGCCTAACATTCACACAAAACAGTAAACAAGAGTGATGAAAGAACACTAGGATGTTGAATCCACCATTAACCTAAGGGATATTCTACTCACAACTAAGAAAATTACCAAAGTGCTAATTGTCTGATTAAAGCACAACTAGTCTAAGGGCTTAGCAACACTGAACATGAGCTGCACATGATGAAGACTATCTTATTGATTCATGGTTTCATCTAGTCCTAGCATTTGAGGTTTAGAACATACATAACAAGAACATTACAGAACATGATACAAACATTACATAAACATAACATAACAGAAATATGGGAGTGACAGCAAAGAACAAACATAACACAACAGTGGAGTTCATAACAGGAACAACACATAACAACATCACAGTGACATAAAATGGAGAAAATCAAAACATTAAAATGGATAAACAATGAACAGCAAAATGAACATTTAACAGAACTAAGTTCTGGACACTGGCTATTCCAGCATATCCTCTCGCACACACCCTCCAGTTCTATTTATACCCAAAACATCAAATTAGGGTTATCACCCATTTTCCCAAAATCCCAAAATAAAACAGTACAATTAGGTTTACTGTTTTTCTAATGTCATGGGTCTAATTGAGCCCATTTCCCTACTCTAATCCTCTCCTGGTACGGTCCCAACATGAATTAGGGTTTCTAGAGAAACCCCCAAATTACAGAGAAATTAGGGTTAGTGATACTCACCCAAATCGAGGAAATTTCTTCCATGTAGTCTCGACCCATGCTTCCTCTGACCTTCCTGCTCTTCTCGGCTGCTTCAATTTCTGTCTCTAACCTCACCTATTTCATCAACTTCTAAACTAGGGTTTTCGGATTGAGAAGTTGATGTAATAGATGGCTAGAGAAGAAGGGGACGTGATGGTGGTATCTGCTACGGTCGGGGAAGAAGTGATGGTGGTGGAGAAGGCGAGGTAGTGACAGTTTGCAGAGACAGGGCATGGAGGTGGTGGTGGTTCTGCAACTGATTTTGGGAGAAGGGGAAGGAGCTCGACTGTTTTGGGAGAAAGGAAGTGTTTGTTTGGGTATAGGGTATCGGGTTCTACGGTGTGAAGCGGGGATAGCGCGGTTTGATGATATGCGACAAGGAGCGATGGATGGGAAGATGGTAGGTGGATCCAACGGCGATACGGAGGTAAGCGTGGAGCGACCGTCGGATGAAGGGATGTAGCAAAACGGACGACCCAAGATGGAGATGGGCGTTGCGATGTAAAGCGGGGGCTTCGGAGTTTGATGTGCGATGATGGAGCGACCGTAGGATGCTGAGATGCTTCGATCTGACGGCTGAAATCCGAGACGGGCTTGGATAGTGGAAATGTGTTTGAGTAAGGGTTTTGGGCCTTGGGTATGTCAAGCCCATATCTTCTTTAAGCACAATTCTTCCTTCTTGAGCCCATTTCTAGTCTTTTGGGCCTATGCGCACCATTCTTCGCGGCTTCCTTGCGTAATCTCTTCCGGCTTTTCACTACTTTTCTGCTCTTTTCCGCTCCGCAAGTCATCCGACTTTATTTATTACCTAAAAATGCAAAATTAATTAATAAAAATATTTATTTTTGAAAACAATGAAAATGCAGAATATGGGATAAAATGTAGAATTAATGCGCAAAAAATGAGTTAAATGCCAACAAAAAGGGATAAATATATATACAATATTTGGCACTCATCATGTATCTAAAAATGATATGTGAATACCCGTAATTTAAATGGGAAACGAGTTAACTGCCATGTATGTTACTCATATATGCATTAGGTATTGAACTAATATGAGTCACATTATTCATTTTTGCGGGTATTAGTCTCTAGTGTTATTACTCTAATATTACGTTCCATAACAATAAGGTGTTTTTGTTACGACTACAGATTCAAGTAAATGATATATCTATTCTACTTTGGGCCGGATGATTGTTACAACAATCTAAGATATACAAGGGAAATTATTTCTTATTTGGTCTTGATAAGTTATCTGTAGGTGTAAATTCTAACAATCAACGACGATGCCAAGCAATTGGATGCAGGAGAATGAATAGTTTGATGATAAACCACCAATTATGGCTTGGCCAAGCAAGAGTGTAAACGCATTGGTTATGGGGAATTCTTGGGAGTCTATGCAATCTAAAATTTCATCTATGATACAGACTATATGGAACTGTTAATAATCATTTTTACGTTCTTATTGGAACGATTGCTGAAAATAGCCTGCAAAACGAACAAAACCAAACAAATAAGAATGTTATGGCTGAGTCACGACCAGGTCGCTCTCTTTAAGACGTTTCGCGGCTCTGTCCAAGATTGTGCAAACAGTCCTTCCATGTCGCGTCGTCCTCAGGATAAAACAGCCGAGTAAATCTCTTTCACAATCACTCTTGCACTTTGAGAGTATGTGATACTTGTACACTTCTATTCTTGCTCAGAATCAAATTTGTAGAAAACAAATGATGAACACACACTAGTTTTATTTCTCTCAAAAAATTCTTATTTTAGCTTTAGAACTCCAAAAAACATTAAAATGAAAACTCTCATTTCATTTCTCCAAAAAATCGGTTTTTGTTCTCAAGAGTTTCAAAAACATTTAATGAAAAATTTTATATACTTTAATAAGAATCATTTACTCTTTAAAATGAAACGGTCAAGCAATTTATAACAAAAAATAAATTGCTTTTATGAAGATCATTAAAACTATTAAATTTTTTTTTTAATAAAAATTAATAAATGGAAATACATTTTTGTTTTAAACATATATTTCCAACAATCCCCCACTTATATTTTTAAAACATTGAGCAAGATCTATATAGTGATGTGCATACACAAAGGTATCTTTCGATTTTGAACCTTTACATAGTGCTAGACTCTCTCAAAATCTAACCATAGAGTGAATATAAGTTTTTGAACTCTAGGAGATAAAAATATTGTTTAACACACACAACTATACTAGTGCAAAGTATAAAACCAACACATTACGGCCCTGTGCTTGAATCCTGGTTTAATGAATGATTTAGAGAACTGCCCATATTCTCATAGAAAGCGGCCACACTTTCACATCCATATAGGTGAGTTTATCAAGAGTACTCCTGTCTCTAAGTAATCCACTCTAAATAGATATATAAACATTATTAAGAGTTTTTAAAAATTAAACCTCAACCTTAATCAATTCTCTTCAGGATATCATGTCGTGGGATGAATTCTCTAAGACATAATTATGTGCTTACATATATTATCCATGACGTAGTCCCATTTGAACCTACATTTTGGGATCTCCATTTATAGGTAGGGATTACCTTTTGGACCTACTTATGGAATCTTGAGCTATAGGTTGAGTGTCCATCACGAACATATATGTTCATACCATTTATGAATCGTTATTCCCTTTGAATCTATTTCTAGGTGGATATCCATCACAAATGACTCAATTCTCAATGGGCATCAACATCATCCCATAAGATGTATTTACACCTTCTTATCAATCCTTTCGTCAAAGGATCAACGATAACTTATTTTAGACCATATATAATCCATTTCTCATATCATCAAAAATGCTCTCTATCACCTTTATATGTCGACTCTACCGTTGTAATTAACGGTTCTAAACTCTTGCAATAGCCGCGATACTATCACATTGGATTAATATGTATGTTCTTCCTCTACCTAGTAGAGAAATTAATCGCTCCATCCCGTAGAGGATTCATCAGAAAGTATTTCGAATCAGTTTCACAATATCCATAAAGGATTTCGGTAAAATTTTAGATAATGTATTTCTAGGTGTAAGATGCGTTTGAAACACCTCATAAAATTCTCAAAATTTTACCAATTTTCCATACTAGGATTGGTAAATCTGAATATAAAAACCCTCACTACGGAAGTAATATATTAAACCCCCACTATAGAAATTTCTTATATATAGTCAATCATGTAGCAAAGAAGCATACTAAGCTACCATACTCATGTCTAGTGCAATCACACACAATCTCAAAAGCATTAGCACTAAATCAAATGAGTGAAAACTAACTTACAGTCAGACTATATACATTTCTACCTCTTTTAAAATTCGATTTCCATTGAAATGAAATAGATTCAAAGAAAAATGAATTTCATCCTTTAAGTTAAAACAAAAATTCAACAAATCACTTATGCGTACAAAACAAAGAGTTTTGTGCATTTCACTTTCATTAATTATGAAATCATTCGAATGAATCAAGTAAACAATTTTTATTTTATAAATTGTTTTAAATTTTTTTTCCAGAATATAAATGATAACTTATCTAACTTATATGATTTCTTTTATTGTAGAAACTACACAGTTTTCCATGCTTAGTTTACATAGATTCTCATCTTTAACTTAAACAAAAGTATATGTTTCTACCTATGATAATGGAAAATCATACATCGTAGAAAGAAAATCAACAACACAAGCATGTAAGTTACTTTAGCGACATCAATGCAAGTTTTAACAATTTCTGTTTGCTTGTCTAAAAATAATAGGCTCACGAATTTATTTTTCCAAAGATTAAATTTTTGAAGAACAAAGTTAATTTCTATTAGATGTTATCTTTCAAATTAAAAGCAATAAAATAGGAATAATTAGAGTTTGGTACTCGGGTTTATACCAACACTAGGCTTTGGTCTAAAATTTGTCCAACGTTAGGGCTTGGGACCTGGACCCGACGTTGACTGTTGCTGACATTGTTTGACCAAACTTTAATTAATTTTATAAAATAACAATACTGAGTTTACTAATACACCCTCGAAGTATCCTAGGATCCACCAGCATTAATAACATCACCTAGCCTACGGTGCCCCCGTTTCTGCATAAAGAAAACGAAAACAGAAAAAGAAAAAGAAAAAAAAAACCTAATTTCTCTGCTTCTTCCTCCTCCTCTGTCTCTGCATAAGAAAACCACATGGATGTAACTTAAACATCATGACCTTCACATCATCCTTCTCCACCACTACGATAACCCTATTGATTCCATTAATTTGGTGTTGATCGAACAATATATGAAGAACGTAAAGTGAACCCTAATTACTCAAAAAATTAAAATTAGGTTTAATTTTGTCAGTAGATCAAAAGGGTTTATTCAAAATTATCATTTTTAACGAAATTTGTGTGATTGAGATGAGTTTCATTGTTAGAATCCCATTATGAAGACAACGGCGAAGAACACAAACTTTTTGCTAGGTTTTGTGAAAAAGATGATTTCAAGAAGCGCAGAAGTGGGTGTTTGATTATTTGTCTTGCTATCCATTCTCTACATCTTTGATTTCGGTTTCTTCCAATTTTAACAGATCTAAATTTGGTTGAAGGATTGAAATTAAGCTTTGTAGGGTGCAATTTGAGATTGAAATTTGTCAATATCTGGATAAAGATGAAGATATACCATTGCTCAATTTGGTGCTGTTTGTTTCTGGTGTTGAAATTAAGGTCTTGAATTCACTCAATATGGAGCTGATTTGATTTGGTGATTTGGGGGTTTTAATTTGAGCATAATATAGAGAGGGTGATTTCATTTTTAGGGTATTTCAATTAAAATTGAAATAGAGAGGGCTAAGTTCAGTGGTTAAATGACATGATGGTAATATGAATCGTTGCTGTGAAGAATAAGGAAAAGAATGATTCTGGTATGATGAGATTAAGTGGATGCTTGCTAATGGGATGATTTCAGAAAGGTTTGTGATTGATTTTTTATGACAATGAGTAAGTAGATGGGTTAGATTTGATAGAAGAATTGAAATAAGAAATGAGGAAGAGCTGGGTACAGATGGTGTTTTCTGGTTTAGCTCTGGTTGAATATTGCAGTCCGAAATTGGGTTTGATTTCAGTCTGAAATTGGTAGCAAATCAGGAAACTTGGTGAGGGTTACTGTGATGGTAGTAAGGTAAAATGGTGGTTGTGGCGGTGTTGCAGAGGTAGTAACAAGATAGCAGAGATAGTGATGATACTGGTGGCGGCGATTTGCATAAAGAGGAGGGTCAATATTGAATCTGTAAATATCAGTAAAGTGAAGGGTGTATTTGTAAATTCGCTTAATAATTTAATTTAATATCATTTTTTTAATAATTACTAAACAAAAATTCGGACTTAACCTAGTCAACATAGGTCAAAGTCGGGTCCAGGTACCAAGCCCTAATGTTGGACAAATGTTAGACCAAAGCCTAGTGGTGGTCTAAACCTGAGTACCAAACTCTAATTATCCCAACAAAATATCCATGACTACATTTTAGTCTCACTATAAATATGCTTTTCTAGGTTCATTCTTGGTGAATTACTTGTCACCTTCATTATTTCTGGTTCCTCTAATTTAAATCAAAATTGGTAAAACATAGGGTATGGAACCTCCACTATTTTTTGACTCAAATAAGAATTTCAAAATAATATCCAAAAATCTCAAAAATTGTGAAAAACTAATGAACCAATGATCTAATGGCAAAATGTTTTACATAATATAGAGAATAAAAATTCAAACTATTTTTGTCAAATCAATATTACCTAATTCACTACTCAAAAATCATATTTGATATCAAGACAAGTTACTCGAAGCATCTTTATAAAATTCTCAAATATTTTATTTTATCCAATATCATTGCAATTTGTGTAAGATTTGATAGTGTACATGCTTTTATGAGTTAGGTAAGATTACATACATGTTACTCAAAAAATTCACCAAGTTTATAAGAAAATATAACATGTTCATATTCATCACTAACTCATTGATTTCTTAAAAAGCATGACAAAATCTCATATTTCAAATATTCAAAATCCAATTCATGTTATGATTAAATTGTAATATTATATTCAAACATTTTATGCATAACCTATCATTTGTATTAGTGCAATGATAAAATTCAACAAATTTCTAATCTCAATCTTGTTAATAACTAGATAGGCGGAAACTAGAATTCTTTCTCATTTTGGAAATATGAACATCTTTAACAAGATTGTTCTACCCAAAGTAAACTTCGAGATCATACCAATACCGAAAATCCTAGTGATGTGAGTATATCTCAACACCACTTTCTTTCAAAATGATTCGGTTCAACTTTTGAACCATAGCCTATCAAAACAAACATAGTATAAAACACCAATATATACCAACCGCTCACCGTATCCACAATTCACATTAACTTAGCTTGAAAAGCGTTGTTAATAACATTTGATATCCTAACAGTGCCGTGCAAGAATATAAAATAATTCATAATCAATATTATGTTCATTTCTTGGTGAGAGTTGATATTCACATTAGTTTTGACTAGGTTTCTAATTGTTTCGGTTTTGGGTTCGTATAAAATTCCATCTCATAAGTTCCAAACTTATATGAGTCATATGTTTATTGTCATACACAGTAATTCTTAATATCTTGTTTTCCTAAAATTCATTTTATTCAATTTAGAATGTCATTTTTGATCACTAAAATAACTACAAATAGTTCACCAAACATACCTCAATTGCTTTTAAAGCTCAATTGGTTATAAACCATTGTCCATTCCTTGCGCGCCGACAAAGAAATCATCAACCTCATTGCTTCTCACATCGATTGATCTCCCGCAATTTTATTTCATTGGAAAACAAAAACTTGCTCAAGTAAGTGAATTTTCACCTGTCACAACCACTTACATGTGAGCATTTGAAACCGTAAAATAAATAAGGTATGCACTACATAATTACTTAAAAAATAAAATAAAACATAGCACTTCATGTTTCTCTTAAGTTTCAAACAACGATTCAAAGTTATATAGTTATAACATCATACGTATAGTAATAACTTTTTACTAAGCATATTATCAAACACATATGGTGCATTAATTTGATTTCTAACAATAATCTTCTTTTACCAAAACAAGAGTATGAAGAAATAATTAAATCCATACAAACTTTAATATAATTTATTACATTTCTCAAATCTCAATTATCATGTCTTATATTTTGAACAAACATACACAATGATTTTGAAA
Organism: Papaver somniferum; assembly: GCF_003573695.1. Classification (NCBI taxonomy): domain Eukaryota; kingdom Viridiplantae; phylum Streptophyta; class Magnoliopsida; order Ranunculales; family Papaveraceae; genus Papaver; species Papaver somniferum. The sequence continues at coordinate 166,132,976 of NC_039365.1, forward strand.
TCACTACATTTCTCGAACTAAAAATCCAAAAGAAAAACTTCAAATTGGGTTAGGAAGATTAGTTCCGTATCCATAAATTTCATTTTACACGAATCCAAATTATCTACACAAAGATTAGGAAAAACGTTCAATCAAGATTAAATTTCTGCTCATCAGAATATTTCAGATACATTGTCAGTTTTCTAAAATACTTTAAAAATACTTTTCTGACTCCACAAATTCTGAAATTTCACAAGGAGGATACTCATGATGTCTAATATACTCTATTATAATTTCACGACCCAATTCATTTTCATTAAAGAGATGCACATAAAACTCTATAACATGTCAAAAACGTTCGTGTATGTTCAACAATATTTTTCTATGCTAAAAATTCATGAAAAGATAGCATCCATTTTACAATCCTAGTCCATAATATAAAATTAACTCTTGGCAGTAGGTTACCTAAAATATCAAGAATCATTTTCAATCGTCAAAGAAAAATTATACCGATTACAATTCTATAAAACGAAATCAAACAATGATGTTTATCGCATTTCAGCAATCGTTCTCTTTTGATTTCTGTGGCAGAATAAACGTCTTAAAATTGTTGGAAAAATTACTGAAAATAGCCTGCAAAACAAACAAAACCAAACAAATAATAATGTTATGGCTGAGTCACGACCAGGTCGCTCTCTTTAAGACGTTTCGCGGCTCTGCCCAAGATTGTGCAAACAGTCCTTCCATGTCGCGTCGTCCCCAGGATAAAACAGCCGAGTAAATCTCTTTCACAATCAGTCTTGCACTTTGAGAGTATGTGATACTTGTAAACTTCTATTCTTCCTCAGAATCAAACTTGTAGAACACAAATGATGAACACACACTAGTTTTCTTTCTCTCAAAAAATTCTTATTTTAGCTTTAGAACTCCAAAAAACATTAAAATGAAAAATCTCTTTTCATTTCTCCAAAAAATCTGTTTTTGTTCTCAAGAGTTTCAAAGACAGATAATGAAAACTTTTATATACTTTATTAAGAATTTACTCTTTAAAATGAAACGGTCAAGCAATTTATAAAAAAAAAAAATTGCTTTTATGAAGATCATTAAAAATATTAAAAATAATTTTAATAAAAAGTAATAAATGAAAATACATTTTTATTTTAAACATATATTTCCAACAGTTCTGGAAGTGGTTCAATTTCGTATCACATAAATGAGGTACAATATGTTATTTTTCTCTTAACATTTTCATTATGCAACTGCTAGACATTACCTGGAATATTTTAACCTTCCTTTGTTAAGTAGTACATTAGGGACTTAGAACTCTATAACATAGCGGTGATTCTGTTATCCATCGGTTCAAATTTTACATTTGAGATGCTTTAGAATAGACTATACAAAATACTTGAAATTTTAATTTCACTTGTGTGGTTGTGCATGCTATTTTGACTTCCTTGAAAATTGCATCTTGTGTCAACCATGTCTTTAAGTATCGTAGTACAAAAATATTTGCTCACTTGGCATGGAATCCAGCTTTAGATTTTTGGTAGAAAATTTGCAGCAAAAAAAAAACAAACTTCACGGCCATAATGAGCTCTTCTAATTCATCAAGAAAATCAATGATTCATCCTTATTTGTAACATAATCTAATGTTTGTTTTTTTTGATATGTTTCTCATGGAATTTATGATTGATTTTTGTTTCTTTAATTGTTACAGAGGCTCCTTTGCGCTGGACTCCAAAGATCCCTCTGCTATTTTCTCTTAATGATGTAAGGCGCTTACTATTCCAAAGAGGATTCCAAATTACATAAAATATTCAATCTATTAACATATATGATCATGTTTGTACTCAAACCAAGATTTCAAATTACAGAAAATATTCAATTTGCTAACATGTCTAATCCCGTTTTTTCATTTTTGAGACAGTCCAATAAAATAAATTGGGTCCCTAGATAATACGGTCGTATAAATTTTAATGAGTACCTTATTTTTTAAGGTACTATATATTATGATGGATAACTCACTTTTAAAGTAGTATAAAATTGACTAGGTACCCAAACCATTCCGTAACATAAAAAAAAATTGGGTAAATTGTTTTAAGTTCAAGTGGAATAGGTTTGTACTTAGGGTATGTATGTACTCCAACTTGATAGACTTAGGAGGTGATGGAATTGTGTTTGCAGTACCCGTACCTAAATCAGTACTATGTACGTACATAAGGCTCTTTATTCCTGATGCTGCGATGAAAAGCAAAAGATGGCATCTTCGTAGTAAAGATTACGGTTTGAACATGTGCAACGAGAACATATTGTGAAACTAGAAAGTGAACGGGTATCAATACTGACACTAAATTGGTCACACTGAGGCAAGTCGATACCTACTGACAAAGCTTTTTAACTTTCTTGTAAAAATCAAAAGAAAACCTCAAGAATTGGTTGTGAGATGCTTCACATATTTAGACACACAACCTTAGAATATCATACTTCTTTATAATAATTATAATTTTATAAGAACCACTAAGTTTGCTGATAAGCTGTTACATTTGTACATTCATCTGACTTGATAGACATCGTACTAAATAACAATTACATGGCCCCAAAATCAAAATTTTGATTTAGAGGTATTTGACACATATTTTAACAATTACGGCGACAATTGAATACGCACTTCCCAGCTCCACAACTATTTTTTTATCGGTGGTTGTCTCCGAACAGAGATTTAAGCTGTTTCGGATTTTCCTTTAGGGGGCATGTTGAACTATTCTTTCTCGGTGATGTTGGAGCTACACGATTGATGCATAAACTGACCTGCAAAATAATGACAATTAATTAAAAAGGAAGCCCTAGTTAGTTGTAAGAGTAAATAGTTATATCTATTTGTTGACAAGACCAACATGAATGTAAAACATCATTAAAGTACCAGAATCTGTTTTGCTAGTGCCCCAGGGGGTTCCTTTCCTGCAGTCTCTGGTTGGGTTTTATGTGATGTGATTTTCAATTGAGTTGTAGTAAAAAGTTCGTTGAGACTTGTGAAAGCAAAAGATTTTAGATTTAATGAAATTTAAAAACAAACAAAACTTAATTCAAGATTATTAGGAATAACCAAGACACTGATTCCACTATCACACATGAATAAATTATGGTAAATAATCCAAAACTATAATTATCTTTTAAGTCCCTTATTTCTTAATTCAGAAATAATCAAACATATTCTCAAATATTAATTGTATTCCCCAAGCATAGACTATGAATTGATTAAACAAAGTATAATCTATCAAATTGAATCACAAGTAATTAAGAAAATTATGTAAGCATTTAAAAACTCTGCAAAAGCAGTGATTGAGTGAATTATAATTAAAAATTAGAGAAAATGAAATAGTTACCCATTATTCATGTGTAAATAGCTTCATCCATTTCCTTGGTTAAGCGAGAATTTAGCCTCTCATCATGTTGGAAACACACTCAGAATTCGATTTCATTGCTCAAAAATGGTTTACAAATGATGAAAAGGGATAAATAATTCAAAACCGGGTTTGAAACAATTATATTTGTTACAAACCAAAGAACGATACAGAGGATGTGTCACTGTTACTATAGCTCTAAGACTGTCACTGAACAGTCGCAAATACTATAGCAAAATAAGACTGCTTCTTGAAGTCTTATGTTCTTCGTGTTCTTCAATGGCAGCAGCAGCAGCAGGTTTCTCTGGTGATCGTATTTCGTCTCTGTGATGTTCCAAATCCTTCCCAAACTCTCTGTTCCTCGTTATATGACCCAAGGGACTCTATTTATACCCGAAAGATGCATCGAATCTCCTCCATAACTTCCCAAATTCTCGGCAGTGAAAGAAAATATTTTCGGATATTTTCATTCCTGTTTTAGCTTCTTACGCGTTTTACAGCTGCAAACTCTCCTTGTTTAACTCTTACACGCCTCTAGAATTCTTTCATCACATTCCAAACTCCCCCAGCAACAGCAGACGCGTGAACATCTTTCCCCTTTGCACGTACTCCATGTTTTTGCTCCATGACACGATTCAGCCAATTCTGATCGACCCAAAAGCCCATACCAGGCCTGTTATGAAAAATCACAACTACCCACGAAGGTTCAGCCATTTAGTCTCTGTAGAACATCGTCAAAATCTCAACCCTAATTTTTGCAGTTCAAAAGATTTTTTTCCGCCAAAATCTGTTTAAACGTGGAAAAAGAAGAGGGTGCCCCTATCCAGAGTAGGGGTGCCCTTAGAAGGTGGGTGCTGAGAATGAAATTGGGTTGTACATATCCCAGGGTGCTCCTTAGCAAAAGTGGGGGTCCGAGCAACTTTTCGAGCCGAATTTTCCAACAATATTTATTTCCAGAAAATACCTACAAACACACAAAAAACCATAATAAGTACAAAATCGAGTACTCACAATACTGAACATTGAGGAAAAATCAGACACAAAAATGCGTCTATCAAATACCACCAAACATATTATTTTCTAGTCCTCGATCAAAACTAATCTAGAAAATAAAATGACTACACTAAGCACGTGCAGCAAGCCGTTAAACCGCTAGGTGGCCCTAGCGGCGGAGTGTTGTCTCCGGTGGGTTTATCATAGGTGTACCCACAAAACCTTTACTCTAGACCTTAGCTATCTACGAAGAACCTTGGAAGACACTAAAGAATCTCCTTGGTTGGTATACAATCATTGATTATAGGAGGAAGTACCTTGATGCGAAATTCCAATTGATGTACACGAGTTTGCACTCAGCATACTAAAATTCATATATAAGTGACAGATCTCTACTCATATAGTTTCTGGACATCATAAATGGAGTCAACCAATCACATGGAAAGATTAAGAAGATAAATAAAGATAAAAGTAAATGGTTTAAAGTGAACAGTGTTTCCCATATCTGTCTGAAGGCTTATGCCAAGATGAACCTATCCTAATGGACTGATGGTGTGATGATTAAGAAGCACACAAAACACTTGCAAGTATACAAGGTCAAGATTTATAATATAGTGATGAGTGGGGGTTTGTCCACAGGGAGAGGAGCATATAAGAAGTCTTCCTAGGCTAACAATGGTGACAATGCACTATGGCAGTGAGCAAAGCAAGGGAAATGGCATGAACCAAAGATGCAAGGTAAAGCAATAAAGAAACAGTTAAGAACCACAGCAGGGAAAGATAAGCAAAGAACCAAGGCTTGGAAGCCAAGGGAAAGGGCAGGATTGTGCACTGACTTCAGTGCACAGAAGCTACAAAGTGCAACAAAATAAAAGGCAAGAAAATTAACTGAATTGCAAACACACAGGACTGAAAATGCAAGTTTCTGAGAGGGAATTGGTGGGTAAGCCAAGGCTTATGATCCACCTTGTGTCCTAATCAAATGACATGTTTCTAGGTTATGTTTGTTCCTAAGCATACAACTAGAAATGGAAGAACACCAACTTGCTCACTAGTCTACCCCTAGCATTGGCTGTCTTTTGACAGTACAGCCAATCACAGGCTCTATGAGCATTGGCATCTCTCATTTGCACACTCAAAAACATACAGGGAAGAACTATCCTAGCTCATTTACACTTGACAGTGCACAAGGCTTCACTGAGCCTTGGCCTGAAGCTGATTAGCTCATGCTAACCATGTATAAAACATTCACATTCATCATATGATATAAATTAGACACAATCAGCAACATATCAAATAACTAAAACATATGCAATACTCCACTGTTAACTGACAAGCACTGAAATTTTAAGTTCATAAAAATTTGTCTCAAATTCTCTACTGGCTAGTCCAGAGAGGTATACAGTGTCCTTCACACACTCCCCACAACACCAATTTATACCCAATTACCCATTTAGGGTTTTCCCCCAATTTTCCCCCAAAATCAGTAGAACTAGGGTTTGGTGAAATTGATTTACCTACTGTTGATGAGATATTCGCTCCATCTCGTCGACCCAATCTTCTCCTGCTTCTTCTCGTTCCTCTCGAGCTCCAATTGATGCTTTAATCATCATATATATCCCCAATTTCTCACCTAGGGTTTCAGGCAGAGAGATGAGAAATTGAGGTTATTAATGATGCTAAAGAGATGGTACGTGATGGGTTTAGGTAGAATAGAGTTGGGGAGAAATTAGTGGAGTGATTTGGGGTGAGGTGGTGGTGATGGAGACGGACATGGTGGTGGTACGGGGCATGGCGGTTCTGCAGAGGGGGTGATGGAGGAGATGGTTCGAAGGAGAAAGGGAAGGGTGCGTTTGTTTGAGGTGTAGGTGCTCGGTCGCTAGGGTGTGAGGCGAGTGTATCGAGTTTGATGATCTGCGACGCTGAGCCGTGGGATAGGGAGATGAAAGATCAATCGGACGGTGAGATGAAGTGAAGCTTGTAGCGACCGCTGGATTTTTTTATACAACGAAGTTAACGGCTCTAGATGGGGTTAGGTGTTGTAGTGTAAGGCGGAGATATCAAACGTTGATGAACAGAAAGGGATCGACCGTTGGATGCTTCTGAGAACTGATCTGACGGCTGAAGACGCAAGCGGGTATGGATTTGGGTTTTAGGCTTTTGGGTATAAAATATGGGTTTGGGAAATGAGTTTGGGCTTGGAAAACCTTGAGCCCACTTCTTCTTTAAGAACAACTTTCTTCTTCTTGAGCCCATTTCCAGCTTTTTGGACGTGCGCTCCATTCTTTGCGGCTTCCTTGCGTAATTTCTCCCGGCTTTTCACCACTTTTCTGCTCTTTTTGCTCCGCAACTCATCCAATCTTTATTTATTACCTAAAAATGCAAAATTAAGTAAGAAAAATATTTATTCTTGAAAACAATGAAAATACAGAATATGGGATAAAATGTAGAATTAATGCATAAAAGATGAGTTAAATGCCAACAAAAAGGGATAAATATATACAATATTTGGCACTCATCAAATACCCCCAAACCTGAATTTTACTTGTCCTCAAGTAAAACAAAACTAAGGAAATCCTAACTATACCACTGTCGCTGGTCTCTCGAATGCATTTAGCGTATGCACTAAGCCTTTTAAACCACTAAGTGTCCCTAGTGGACGAGTTGAAGTCTCGTGAAGGTTTGCTTAGAACGTACCTACAAAGTTCTAGGTCAAAAAATAAGCTCATATTCCATCAAATGTGACATGTGCAAAACAGTTAAGCTCACAGCAAAATGGAGATGTCAATCTAGCTATCGAAGGCACAATCCTAGCACTGATAACAAAAAAAAGACATGTGATAAGAGTGTAAAGTGTATCTACACATGTGTAAAGAAAGATCTGAAGTCATGACTACTAATCACCAAGAGATAGTTTCTCAGGCTAAGAACTGAGGTCGAAATCTAGCTAGCTGTCCGGACTTTACGAGAATTGTGAATGAGTTGGAGGTATTTCACAATTACTCGCGTTGTACATCAATGGCATACACCCTCCTTGCTTATTACAAAAAACAACAAAATAACTCTTTACATGACTCTTATTTACATTGACTACTCTCTTTTATTTTTGGAACAAGAGATGATGGAATTGATAAATACTTGATTTTTTTGGTATTTTTCTGATATTTTTTTTTTTTCTGAATATATACATCGATTTTTTTTTTTTTTTTTTTTTTTTTTTTTTTGATAAGGAAACACTTTTGATACATGACAAAAAGAAACAAAAGATTACATGACACTTTGCAAGAGGTAGCCCTTTTTGATGCACCCAGTTAAATTCGATGGTTGTCTTTCTTAATGTAACCTCCACCTTCTATCCCAACCAACCAAAGAACAAGCTAGTCCAGTTTCGTTCAGTATTCTAAAGTGATTGGCAATCGTAACTTCCTATCAAACACCTTGAAGATCGAGGCCATACATGCATTGGTAGATCGTGCGCGTGCAAATTTCTTATCACAATGTGAATTGTGCTAGAATCAGGGTGCCTAAATATCTAGACTAAGACTCCTAATAAAAATACATATTTGCAAAAGAGTCAACATTTCAAGGTAAATGAGCTCCATTTTTATGATTTTTCATTTTTTTAATTAATTTTTTTTTCAATTTTGATTTTTCAATTTTTTTGGAATTTTTCAATTTTTTCAAAAAAGAAGAAGGAGTTCGTTTTCAATTATGGCAAATTATCATGGTATCTACTCTATACCCCCAAACCTAAACTAAACATTGTCCTCAATGTTTCAAAATATGGAAAGAATTATAAAACAATATATGAAGAGGAACATGCTGAGTAGAGTAAAAGGAGAGAGAATACCCGATTGTACGGCGAAAGCTCGATTAAAACTCCGTTATTCAAGGCAAAAATCCATCATATTAGGAGTCACAATGGATGAGCACAAAATACACAAAGGAAATTTAACTAACACATTATCTACAAGAAAATTTTGGTTTTTAATGGGATTGGACTTTTTGGAAAAAAATTTGGTTTTGTTGGGAAAAGAAAATTTTGGTTTTGATGGGAAAACGAAAAATTTTTTTTTAGGGAAAGATTTGGAAAACTTTTTGGTTATTTAGGGAAAGAGTGGACCAGTTTAGTCCACATAGACTGGGTCCTCCAGGTTGGTTGTTTCAATGTCGGGTGGAAATGGCTCAAGGAATGGCTTTAATCTCTGCCCGTTGACTTTGAAAACGTTCTTGTTGGAGACATCCTCCACTCTACAGCTCCATGAGGAAAAACTGTGCGTACTAGGTACGGACCCTTCCATCTAGAACGCAGTTTTCCTGGAAAAAGATGTAATCGGGAGTCATACAGCAAGACTTTCTGACCAGGAGTGAAGGATTTGCGTAGAATACGCTTGTCATGAAACATCTTCATCTTCTGCTTGTACAGCTTGGCACTGTCATAAGCCTCATTTCTCAATTCTTCCAACTCGTTGAGTTGAAGTTTCCTTTGAATTCCAGCTTCGTCCAGAGAAAAGTTCAGCTCTTTGATTGCCCAGTAGGCACGATGTTCTAATTCCACAGGTAGATGGCACGGCTTTCCATACACTAGACGATAGGGGGACATGCCAATTGGTGTCTTATAAGCTGTTCTATAGGCCCACAAAGCATCATTCAATCTCAATGACCAATCTTTCCTGGACGGGTTGACCGTCTTCTCCAGAATGTGCTTAATTTCCCTATTAGACACTTCCACTTGTCCACTAGTCTGAGGGTGGTACGGAGTAGCAACCTTGTGAGTTATGCCATACTTGCGTACTAAAGACTCAAAGTACTTGTTACGAAAATGTGAACCGCCGTCACTGATGATAGCTCTAGGGGTACCAAAACGTGAAAATATGTTCTCCTTTAGAAATGAAAGTACCACCTTGTGGTCATTTGTTCTGGTTGCTATGGCTTCTACCCACTTAGAAACGTAATCAACTGCAACTAGGATGTACAACTTGCTGTCAGACATGGGAAATGGACCCATGAAGTCTATCCCCCAAACATCAAAAATTTCCACAATCAAAATGGGGTTCAATGGCATCATGTTTCTCCTCGAAATGCTTCCTATCTTTTGACAGCGTTCACAAGCAACACAATAATCATGGCAATCCTTGAACAATGATGGCCAATAGAATCCACACTGCAAGATCTTTGCAGCAGTTTTCTTGGCACTGAAATGGCCTCCACATGCTTGGTCATGACAGAAAGATATCACATCTTTCTGTTCGGTGTTGGGGACACATTTCCTAATGATTCGGACTATAGGAGCGGTGGTGAGAAGGGTTTTTAATTCCTCCCATGCCTTCACACAAGCAGCATCGAAATTGAAGGCAACATCTTTGGAGAGAAGACTGCACAGAGGTCTGGAGATTTTGCTGAAATCTTTGATGAATCGCCGGTAAAAACCAGCATGACCTAGAAATGATCTAATCTCCTTCACAGAGCAAGGTTGTGGTAGATGTTAAATGAGGTCAACTTTAGCTTTATCCACTTCAATTCCTTTTTCTGAGATGATGTGTCCTAGAACTATTCCTGAATTCACCATAAAATGGCATTTTTCCCAATTTAGAACAAGGTTCTTTTCTTTACATCTGGATATCACGAGGGCAAGATGCTTCAAACATTCGTCAAACGAGGAACCAAAAACAGAGAAATCATCCATAAAGATCTCGAGAAAACTATCTATCATGTCGAAAAAATGCTCATCATGCAACGCTGAAAAGTAGCAGGTGCATTACACAACCCGAAGGGCATACGTCTATAAGCAAACGTCCCAAATGGACACGTGAATGTAGTTTTTCCTGATCTTCTGGAGCAATGTGAATTTGGTTATAACCGGAAAAGCCATCTAGAAAACAGTAGTGACTGTGTCCAGACACACGTTCTAGCATTTGGTCAATGAAAGGGAGCGGGAAGTGATCCTTCCTTGTTACTGTGTTCAACTTCCTGTAGTCGATGCATACTCGCCATCCTGTGGTTGTACGAGTAGGGACTAATTCATTCTTGTCGTTCTGAACAACAGTAATGCCTGACTTCTTAGGCACCACTTGAATGGGACTAACCCATTTGCTATCGGGAATTGGGTATATGATACCCGCATCAAGTAGTTTCAGGATCTCTCCTTTGACTACATCTCTCATGTTAGGATTAAGTCTCCTTTGCATTTCCCTCGATGGTTTGGCATTCTCTTCAAGGTTAATGTGGTGCATGCAAATGGTGGGACTAATTCCTTTGAGATCTGAGATGGTCCATCCTAAGGCCTCTTTGTGTTCCTTAAGTACTTCTAAAAGCTTACTTTCCTGTTCCGTGTCTAAACATGATGAAATAATGACAGGTAAAGTATCAGAAGAACCTAGGAATGCGTACTTCAACGTACTAGGCAATGTTTTCAATTCAAGCTTGGGTGGCTCAACAATGGATGGAATAAGCTTGGAATCAGAGAGTAAGGGTGGTTCCACTTCATATTTCCTTTCAGTGATGTCCATTTGAGGTACAGATTCGAGCAGAGATAGGACGTCACTACAGTATGCATCATCATAGGAATCTGGGTTAAAGTTCTCCATACATGCTTGAAAGGGGTCGACGGATAGAATGTTAGTCAACGAATCTTGCATCAATCCTTCAATCATATTAACTTCATGCACATCATCATCATCAAGATTCACAGGTTGTTGACTAATATCGAACACATTCAATTCTACCGTCATGTTACCAAAAGACAGTTTTAACACTCCATTCCGACAGTTGATGATCGCGTTGGACGTAGCCAAGAAAGGACGTCCTAAGATGACAGGAATGTGACAGTCTGGGTTTTGTACAGGTTGAGTGTCTAAGACAATGAAGTCTACGGGAAAATAGAATTTGTCAACCTTGATCAAAACATCTTCGACCACTCCACGAGGAATCTTGACAGATCGGTCTGCCAGCTGTAGAGTGATAGATGTTGGTTTCAACTCCCCAAGACCTAACTGCTCATAAACAGAATATGGCAGTAGGTTAACACTTGCACCTAGGTCTAATAACGCTTTATTGACCGTGTGTTCTCCTATAGTGCAAGAAATTGTTGGACATCCTGGATCCCTAAACTTGGGTGGAGTTTTGTTCAGAATGATGGAACTTACCTGCTCAGCTAAGAAAGCACGTTTTTGCACATTGAGCTTGCGCTTTTGAGTGCACAAGTCTTTGAGGAATTTGGCATAAGCAGGGATTTGCTTGATTGCTTCAAGAAAAGGAATGTTGATGTTGACTCTCTTGAACAGATCTAACATCTCATTGTAATGGGTACTTTTCTGTTGATAGATCAATCTTTGAGGAAATGGGGCAACAGGAGATGAGTTGGAAAGGGACATTCACAAAGCAAGTAGAATTGTCAGATTTTCCAACTTGCTCAGATTCTTTGGTTTTCTGGGGTTGTGGAGACAACGTGGAATTTGTATCAGACTCATTAGGTTCGCCTACGTTGTTCTCGATGACTTTACCACTTCGGAGGGTGGTAATGGCATGGATTTGATCAGGTGAGGTTTCAGTGCAGGATGTTGTGCCTGTTTGAAATATCCTCTTTGGATTTTGTTGGGGTTGGCTCGGAAGTTTACCCTTTTCTCTCTCACATATTTGATCCATCTTTTGATCTAGATTTTTCTGACTTTGCATCAAACTCTGGAACATTTCCTCTAGGGTGGATAATCTCTTGTCGGTATTGTGTTGAGGATATGATTGTTGTTGAGAGTTTGATTGTTGTTGAGGGTTTCTCGGGTGTTGATAACCTTGATTGTTCTGATATCCCTGATTGTTTTGATAGCTCTGATTGGGTTGAGATGGTCCTCCTTGAGTGGGTCCTTTTGACCATGAAAAGTTAGGGTGGTTTCTCCATCCTGGATTGTAGGTCTGTGAATAAGGGTTATGCTCTGGTTTTTGAAACATGGCATGTGCCTGTTCAAGCCTAGACTCCTGGACTGCAAGCAAATCTGGACAATTTTGGAATTGATGGTTGGGGTCGTTACAAGCAGCACAAACAGACGAAGCGACATGTTCTCGGAGAGTAGTGGTGGAAGGTTTTGAATTTTTATGTAGTTCTAACTCTTCTAATCTCCTAACTATTGATGCCATGTTTGCTCTCCCTCAAAATCCGCTTCAATCCTAAAAGCCTTTGCTTCGGATGTAGTCTTTCTGGTTTCACGGATGGATTCCCACTGTTGCGTCTTTTCAGCTACTTCAATCAAGAAGTCCCAAGACGCGTCAGCAGTTTTATCTACGAATAGACCATTACACATCGACTCAACCGTTGTTCGGGTGGACACATCTAGACCTTCATACAAAATTTGCACAAGTCTCCATTTTTCAAAACCATGATGGGGACATTGGAGCAATAATTCATTGAATCTCTCCAGGTATCTAGCTAAGGTCTCACCTTCTAATTGCACAAAGCTATTCAGACTTTGACGAATTGTCGCAGTCTTGTGGTTCGGGAAAAACTTTTTGAAAAACTCCTTTGTGAGGTCATCCCATGTCATGATGGATTGAGGCTGTAAAGCATAGAGCCAGGCCTTTGCCTTATCTTTCAGGGAGAAAGGAAAAAGCCTTAACTTCAGGGTTTCGTCGGTCATTTGAGTGAAACGCAGAGTTCCACAAATTTCCTCGAATTCTCTCACGTGGTGGTACGGGTTTTCATTCTCAACACCTCTAAAAATAGGAAGCATCTGTATTGTGCTAGATTTCAGCTCATAATGGCCATTAGCCTCGGGCAGCAAAATACAAGAAGGTTGACTGGCTCTAGTTGGGTACATATAATCCTTGAGGTACGTGGTTCTCCCATTGTTTCTGGTTGATCTGGACTGTCTCCCTCAGAACTTAGAATTTCGATAGGTTCGTCTGGGTTAATTCTAACAAGTCTGTTTGTCTGGTCTCTGTAGGTCACAATCATGTCCTAGTAGGTACCTTAACTAACATGTTGGTCAGACAGAGCAATCGGAATTTGGCCCACAAGGGTTATGAAGATTTGGTTTTGAATGGGTTTTGGTTTAAAGAAGGGGTTTTGTTTTTGGTTTAAAAATTTGGGCTTTGGAAAAAAATTTTGAACTAAACCTAGCATAAATTATCACAACTCATAAAAGAAAATAAAAACAATAATAATAATTAAACAAGCCCATAAAAGAAAAAGAAAAATAAAAAAAAAAAAAAACAAAAAAAATAATTACAGTCCCAAATATAAAAAAAAAGAAAAGAAAAAAAAATAAAATTATTACAATCCCAAATAAAAATTAAATTAATTATTACAAGCCCAAATTTGAATTTAAATGAGGCCCAAGTGGGTTAACTCATGGGTTAGGCTTACTTGGTTTTTGGAGGGAAGCCCAAAAATAGGCTTATAGTCCCCTTTTAGTTGTACAGCCCAGTTGGGCTTTAGGATCGTCCTAAGCAGCTCACGTCCAAGCCCAGCAGCAACAGGTGGAGCAGAGCCCAGCAGCACTTGGTGAAGCCTCAATTCAGAAAAGTACAAGCCCACTAGAAGAAGGCAGAGCCCAGCAGCTTCACTTCAGTTGGCAGCCCAGCAGCTTCACTTGGCAGCAGCAGTTTCTTTGGTTCACCAGCAGCAACAGCAGCAGCAGACTTTGGCTTGGAAGCAACAGCACAGCACAGCAACAGCACAGCACAGCAGCAACAGCAGCAGCAGCAACAGCAGCAGCAGGCTTTGCAGCAGGCTTGGCAGCAACAACAAATAATGCACAGCTCCAGCAGCAGTTAGCAAGTGAACAAGATAGCAATGAACACACACAACTATGCAAGCACAACAAGGCCACAACAGCTATGAAAACTTCAAAAATATGGCAGCCAGCTCCCCGGCAGCGGCGCCAAAAACTTGGTGTGATGATTAAGAAGCACACAAAACACTTGCAAGTATACAAGGTCAAGATTTATAATATAGTGATGAGTGGGGGTTTGTCCACAGGGAGAGGAGCATATAAGAAGTCTTCCTAGGCTAACAATGGTGACAATGCACTATGGCAGTGAGCAAAGCAAGGGAAATGGCATGAACCAAAGATGCAAGGTAAAGCAATAAAGAAACAGTTAAGAACCACAGCAGGGAAAGATAAGCAAAGAACCAAGGCTTGGAAGCCAAGGGCAAGGGCAGGATTGTGCACTGACTTCAGTGCACAGAAGCTACAAAGTGCAACAAAATAAAAGGCAAGAAAATTAACTGAATTGCAAACACACAGGACTGAAAATGCAAGTTTCTGAGAGGGAATTGGTGGGTAAGCCAAGGCTTATGATCCACCTTGTGTCCTAATCAAATGACATGTTTCTAGGTTATGTTTGTTCCTAAGCATACAACTAGAAATGGAAGAACACCAACTTGCTCACTAGTCTACCCCTAGCATTGGCTGTCTTTTGACAGTACAGCCAATCACAGGCTCTATGAGCATTGGCATCTCTCATTTGCACAATCAAAAACATACAGGGAAGAACTATCCTAGCTCATTTACACTTGACAGTGCACAAGGCTTCACTGAGCCTTGGCCTGAAGCTGATTAGCTCATGCTAACCATGTATAAAACATTCACATTCATCATATGATATAAATTAGACACAATCAGCAACATATCAAATAACTAAAACATATGCAATACTCCACTGTTAACTGACAAGCACTGAAATTTTAAGTTCATAAAAATTTGTCTCAAATTCTCTACTGGCTAGTCCAGAGAGGTATACAGTGTCCTTCACACACTCCCCACAACACCAATTTATACCCAATTACCCATTTAGGGTTTTCCCCCAATTTTCCCCCAAAATCAGTAGAACTAGGGTTTGGTGAAATTGATTTACCTACTGTTGATGAGATATTCGCTCCATCTCGTCGACCCAATCTTCTCATGCTTCTTCTCGTTCCTCTCGAGCTCCAATTGATGCTTTAATCATCATTTATATCCCCAATTTCTCACCTAGGGTTTCAGGCAGAGAGATGAGAAATTGAGGTTATTAGTGATGCTAAAGAGATGGTACGTGATGGGTTTAGGTAGAATAGAGTTGGGGAGAAAATAGTGGAGTGATTTGGGGTGAGGTGGTGGTGATGGAGACGGACATGGTGGTGGTACGGGGTATGGTGGTTCTGCAGAGGGGGGTGATGGAGGAGATGGGTTCGATGGAGAAAGGGGAAGGGTGCGTTTGTTTGGGGTGTAGGTGCTCGGTCGCTAGGGTGTGAGGCGGGTCCATCAAGAGGTGATGTTTCGTGAGATGGGCCGTGGGATGTGAAGCTGGTAGGTGGATCGGATGGTTCCTCCTGAAGAGGTTGGTAGCGACCGTCAGATTTTTTGATACAACGAAGTTAACGGATCTAGATGGGGTTAGGTGTTGTAGTGTAAGGCGGAGATATCAAACTTCGATGCACAGCAAGGGAGCGACCGTCGGATGCTTCTGAGAACTGATCTGACGGCTGAAGACGCAAGCGGGTATGGATTTGGGTTTTAGGCTTTTGGGTATAGAATATGGGTTTGGGAAATGAGTTTGGGCTTGGAAAACCTTGAGCCCACTTCTTCTTTAAGAACAACTTTCTTCTTCTTGAGCCCATTTCCAGCTTTTTGGACGTGCGCTCCATTCTTTGCGGCTTCCTTGCGTAATTTCTCCCGGCTTTTCACCACTTTTCTGCTCTTTTTTGCTCCGCAACTCATCCAATCTTTATTTATTACCTAAAAATGCAAAATTAAGTAAGAAAAATATTTATTCTTGAAAACAATGAAAATACAGAATATGGGATAAAATGTAGAATTAATGCATAAAAGATGAGTTAAATGCCAACAAAAAGGGATAAATATATACAATATTTGGCACTCATCAACTGAGATACCGGTCTGATTAATATCAACACAACTGGCATATACA
Source organism: Papaver somniferum (assembly GCF_003573695.1). Classification (NCBI taxonomy): domain Eukaryota; kingdom Viridiplantae; phylum Streptophyta; class Magnoliopsida; order Ranunculales; family Papaveraceae; genus Papaver; species Papaver somniferum. The sequence goes on from NC_039365.1 coordinate 166,149,250, forward strand.
AGGGGACCAGTAGTCGATAAACCTAACTCTAGGTCAACACAACTGGCATATACAAGGGAAATAGTGGTCGACTTAATTGAATTTATTCCGGTTGGTCTGATGGTCTGGTCTCAATTTTTTTTTTGGTGGTATCTCAGTCACCCTAATTCACCCTAGCAAAGGTAACAACTTGAATCGTGTGCCCCACCAAGTCACTTATAAAATAAAACAGAAGGATTAAGATTCAACGAGATATGGAGAAACTACCATGTTTTTTCTTTTAATTCTAACACCTGAGCTCTGTGTTTTTATGAATAGACTCTTTAGATGTTTCCATCTAATCAGATTGGTTCCTCAACTCCTACAACCAAGATGTTCCCATCCACTTAAATTGGTTAGTGACAACCTTAATAAGCATAAATTTCTAGGCTCCGGATTTTATTTATTGCAACTAAAAGCTAACAAAAAGTTTCTTCCCCACCCCCAAACTTAAATCTAACATTGTTCTCAATGTTTCTAATGAAAGAGCAATATCAAAAGTAAGGTAACATGAGGAATCAGTAAAGAGAGAAGTCGAAAAGATAGTACTTGGGTGAAGAAAGAAATCAAAAACTAATATACAACATACAATCGCCTCGATGGTCAATCAAGGGTAAACAGGGTCCTCCAGAGGGACCTCCTCAACATCACATGTAGGAAAGGGCTCTAAAAAGGGTTTCAATCTCTGACCGTTAACCTTTACTACCATCCGGTGTCTCGATCTCAACAGCTCCATGAGGAAAGACAGTGTGAACAACAAAAGGACCCGTCCACCGAGAACGTAACTTCCCAGGGAAAAGATGCAAGCGGGTATCATACAGAAGAACTTTTTGACCTGGAGAAAATGACTTTCTTAAAATATTCTTATCATGCACAAGTTTCATTTTGTTCTTATACTCCTTAGCACTATCGTATGCATCTCTACGAATCTCTTCCAACTCATTGAGATGGAGTTTCCTATGGGATCCTGCCTTGTCTAGTGAAAAATTTAGCTTCTTAACAGCCCAATATGCTCTATGTTCTAACTCAACAAGTAAGTGACATGCCTTTCCATACACAAGTCGATAAGGTGACATTCCAATGGGGGTCTTATACGCAGTACGGTAAGCCCATAAGGCATCAGTAAGCCTAGACGACCAGTCTTTCCGATTAGGATTAACTGTTTTCTCTATTATACGTTTTATCTCCCTATTGGAAGCCTCTACTTGACCACTAGTCTGTGGATGATATGGGGTAGCTACCTTATGTGTAATACCATATTTATTCATAAAAATCCTAAAAGGTCCATTACAAAAGTGCGACCCTCCATCACTAATTATAGCTCGCGGTGTACCAAAACGTATAAGTATATTATTTTTCAAGAACTCAATCACAACCCTATGTTCATTGGTTTTACACGTAACCGCCTCAATCCACTTAGATACATAGTCTACAGCGACAAGGATGTAAAGTTTACCAAAAGAATTAGGACCCATAAAGTCAATACCCCACACATCAAAGACCTCAACAACTAAAATAGGGTTCAAGGGAATCATGTTCCTACAGGAAATGGTTCCTAACTTCTGGCAACGCTCACAAGTAACACAGTGACTATGGGAGTCTTTAAAGAACGAATGCCAATAGAATCCATAATGCAATATATTAGAAGCAGTCTTCTTAGCACTAAAGTGACCTCCACAAGCATGATCATGACAAAAGGAAATAATACTGGACTGGTCACTCTCAGGTATACATCTCCTAATAATCTGGTCTGGACAATACTTTAAAAAATAAGGCTCATCCCAAAAGAAGTGCTTCACCTAGGCAAAAAACCTAGAACGATCTTGTTTATCGACCAGTAACAAGATAGTTCACTATATTTGCGTACCAAGGTAATTGGGTAGCAAAGAACAGTTGTTCATCAGGAAATCTATCCCTTATAGGAAGGGAATCATCAGGGGAATCAACAACTAGCCTACACAAGTGGTCTGCTACTACATTTTCGGCACCCTTTTTGTCTCTAATGTCTGGAGAAAACTCTTGAAACAAAAGGATCCACCTAATCAATCTAGGTTTCGTATCCTTTTTAGACAGAAGATATTTTAAAGCAGCATGATCAGTATATATTGCGATCTTAGAACCTAAGAGATAGGGTCTAAACTTGTCTAAGGCAAACACAATGGCTAACAGTTCCTTCTCGGTAGTGGTATAGTTCAACTGGGCATCATTCAGAGTTTTTCTAGCATAGTAAATCACATGAAGTAATTTGTTTTCACGCTGACCTAGCACAACACCAATATCATAATCTTAAGCATCACACATGATCTCAAAAGGTAGGTTCCAATTGGGTGCCTGGACTATGGGGGCGGTAGTGAGTAAATTCTTAAGCTTCTCAAAAGCCTCTAAACAAGTATCATCAAAGATAAACTTAACGTCTTTTGCAAGCAAATTGCAAAGAGGTCTAGAAATCAAGCTAAAATCCTTAATGAATCGGCGATAAAAACCTGCATTCCCTAAGAATGACCTAATGTCTTTTACGGTTTTTGGGACCTGTAAAGTTTTAATAAGGTCAACTTTGGCTCTATCTACCTATATACCCTTCGAAGATACGATATGCCCTAGAATAATTCCTGAACGAACCATGAAGTGACATTTCTCCCAATTAAGCATTAAATTCTTTTCCTTACACCTAGTCAAAACTAATGACAAATGATGCAAGCACTCATCGAAAGATGAACCAAACACTGAAAAATCATCCATAAAGACCTCTAAGAACCGTTCTACCATGTCAGAAAATATTCTCAGCATACAACGCTGAAAGGTCGCAGGAGCATTACATAGCCCGAAAGGCATGCGTCTATACGCAAAGGTACCAAAGGGACAGGTAAAAGTGGTTTTCTCTTGGTCTTCTGGGGCTATGACAACCTGATTATAACCGCAGTATCCATCTAAAAAGCAATAATGGCTACGTCTAGCTAATCTCTCTAGCATTTGGTCGATGAAGGGAAGGGGAAAGTGGTCCTTCTTAGTGACCTTGTTCAATTTCCTATAGTCAATACATACACGCCAACCCGTGGTCACCCGGGTTTGGATTAACTCATTGTTATCATTCTGAACTGCAGTAATACCGGATTTCTTGGGAACAACCTGAACGGGGCTGACCCACTTACTATCTGAAATGGGGTAGATAATGCCTGCATCTAACAGCTTAAGAACCTCGGTTCGAACTACTTCTTTCATATTAGGGTTCAGTCGACGTTGCATCTCCCTAGAAGGTTTGGTGTCACTCTCTAAATAGATATGATGCATAAAATCAGTAGGACTTGTACCCTTAATGTCTGCTATGGTCCACCCTAAAGCTTCCTTGTTATTCTGAAGGACGGTCACTAGCCTACTTTCCTGATCACTATCCAAGTCGGATGCTATAATCACAGGTAAAATTTCAGATGGGCCTAAAAACATATACTTCAGGGAATCTGGTAATGGTTTAAGGTCCAACTTATGAGGCTTTTCTAACGAAATAATTAGGGTAGACCTAGAAACGGGTAGATGTTCGAACTTAGGTTTCCAGCTATTACTAGTGTCTATCAAAGGGGTTGAATCTAACAAAGCATTCATCTCATTAATCACATCGTCATCATCAAAATCAATCCCAAAGTGGGCTAGGCATTTCTCTAATGGATCTTCTAACAAAGTGTTTGGTAATGACTCCTCGACTAATGTTCCTATCATATTCACCTCTTCTATGCTCGAGTCATCTAGTTCAGAAGGTAGCTTACTAATATTAAAAATGTTCAGCTCAATAGTCATATTACCAAAAGACAAATTCATAATACCATTTCGACAGTTAATGATCGCATTGGATGTAGCTAAAAATGTTGGGTATTTTTAGTTCTCTGGGCAAGGGACAGGTTGGGTATCTAGGATAACAAAATCCACTGGATAAATAAACTTGTCGACCTCAATAAGAACGTCCTCGATCACACCACGAGGAATTTTAACGGACCTATCAGCTAACTGAAGTGTCATCTGGGTAGGTTTCATCTCACCAAGTCCTAGCTTAAGGTACACATGGTATGGGAGTAAGTTCACACTGGCTCCTAAGTCAAGCAAAGATTTCTCGACACGGTATTTACCTATTGTGCAAGAAATAGTAGGGGATCCTGGGTCTTTATACTTAGGAGTAGTGGTATTCTGAATAATAGAACTCACGTGACTAGCTAGGAAGGTTTTCTTCTGGACACTAAGTTTTCGCTTTCGCGTACGCATATCCTTAAGAAACTTGGCATAATCGGGAATCTTCTTAACCGCATCTAACAATGGGAGGTTGATAGTAACCTGCTTAAAAACCTCCAATATAGCATTAAAGTTGGACTCCCTCTTAGTTGGAACTAGCAGCTGGGGGAACGGGGCTCTGGGAACAAAGCCGGGCTCAATAGGACCCTCATTGGTCTCTTTGGAGACTCTATCAGTCTCCTCATTTTCTGGCTCAGAAGGGTGAACTAACATGTTCACTATCAGGCATGGCAACCTTATTGTCAACTTTCTTTCCACTCCTAAGGGTTGTTATAGAATTCACATGATTGTACGATTTCTCTCCTTTAGGGTTAGGATCAGTTTGACTAGGGAACCTTCCATCTCTTTCACTAAGAAACTTAGCTATTTGGCCGACTTGAAGTTCTAAGTTAGCAAGAGACTGGGAATTATTCTTAAAATTCTGCCTGGTTTCTTCTTGAAAACCATAGTGGTTCTTTGATAACATCTCATGGTTCTTTGCTAACATAGTAAGGGTTTCTTCTAAGGTGGAGATCTTTTTCTCATTCTGAAACTGGGGTTGACCTGAAGAGTTCTTAGCATAACCAAAACCTGGGGGAGGCTGAGAATTACTAGACTGTCCTTGATTCTGACCCTTAGACCAAAAAAATTAGGATGGTTTCTCCAACCAGGGTTGTAAGTCTCTGAGTATGGGTCAAACTTTGACGGTTCTCAAACCTAGCATTGTTATAGACAGCATGGGCTTGCTCTTCACTAACCTGACCTTCCCAAAACGAGTTATTGGGTTCTACTCCACAACTAGACACTTGAGAGGCTCTAAACCTATCATCAGGTTCAACAAGAGACCTATGTTTAGGATGATTCAATTCCAAAGCTTCTAACCTTCTAGACAAAGCAGCAAACTTAGCATCAGACCCGAAGCTTGTATCTACCACATTGGTGCTACTTCTATTGACCAAGAGTCTTTTGGGAGGTTCAACACAAGACTCCCACTGTTGGGATTTTTCAGCGACAGCTCCTAAGAAGGTAAAAGCATCATCAACACTTTTACTAGTGAACTCACCAGCGCACATAGACTCAACCATGGCTTTGGTTGAATAGTCTAAACCATCATAAATAATCTCTACGAGTTTCATCTTATCAAATCCATAGTCAGGACACTGGGATAAGAGATCATTGAATCTCTCTAAAAACCTGTAATGAGACTCTCCCTCTTGTTGCACACTAGCACTAATTTTCTGCCTAACAGACGCAGTTTTATGGTTAGGGTAGAATTTCATATAGAAAGAAGCAATAAGTTCCTACCATGTTTCAAATGGATTCAAATGATAGGTTGTTCAGCCAGGTCTTGGTTTTATCTCTCAAGGAAAAGGGAAACATCTTAAGTTTCAAGACTTCATCAGTAAGGTCTTTTATTCTAACTGTCCCACAAATTTCCTCAAAGTCCCTAATATGAAAATAAGGGTTCTCATCATCTTTCCCTAAGATTATAGGGATCATCTGAAGAATACTAGTTTTATCTCGAAATTAGCCGTAGTAGATGGAAATTTAATGCACGAGGCTCGGGTGGACCTAGTTAGGAACATGTAATCTTTCAAAGTTTCCATCGCTGGCACAGCTGAAGTACTAGGGGTATTTTCCTCACGAAGAGACAGATTCTCAAAACTGAAGTTTCCAAAAAAAGGGCTCTCAAAAGAAGAGTCTTCGAGCTCCCCGCTTCCACAAGAAGAACTACTAGGTTTTTCACTGATCAATCGACCTAGATTATCTCTTTTACAAGCCCGTTATCTAATGACCTCGGGCATACACTAGAAAAAAAAATAAAAGAAATCCTAAAGGAAGGGAGTTCTATGCAAACACAAACAGGCTGACTCCACCAAAGCAAACCTAAAGATTTCTAGCAAACAAAACATGATGGCTCCACTTAGATTTTTTAGACCAGCTTCTAATCCTTCGAAAGGAATTCGTTACAATTGAAACCCTCTGGAATCAATCCGAGTTAAAATAAGTTGAATCGAGACGAGGGAAGCTGGAGCTTTGATACCCAAGGCCTCACCGGCGTTACAAGGCGGCGTATTCAACTCACAGAAACCATCATGAACTTTGAAGCATGCTTAAAAGAGTAACCAATATTTTTCGAACGACTTTCCTATTAAGCTCGTTACCCTATAGGTCTCGTTCTAGTCAAATTTTAGGCTTAGGTTCGCGTTTGGTTTCGTTTTCCTAAGGCGGGCAAGAAGGAACGGTGATGAAATATCTTGTATGGCCAGTCCTTGCCCTTTACTAGGAAATTAAAGCAGCCGTTTTCAAATCCTCAGCATATATGCAAACGAAGGAATACAGTAACTCGCTGACAGGGGATTCGCGAGTGTTTCGACAAACTTACCTCCCGTACCAGACGGATGAACCGCTGAAGTCGACTCGGGCCACGACTCCTATGTCATGTACGAACCCGAGGGGCCGAGGCGATATCGTAATCGCCGTCCTTCTCTGCAAACAGTTTATATTTAAACTACCCTTCCGTAGGGTTTAAAAAAAAAAGTCCCAAAGTCCACAGTCCAAGTCCAAAAATAGTGCAAAAGAAAAAGATAATCTAAAAAAATCTAAAAAAAAAAAAATGTCTCTCTCTCTCTCTTTTTTTTTAATTAATTTTTATTCTCTTTTCTTTCGCTCCTTTCGCTTTGCTTTTACTCCAAATCTTTAAGTATTCACCAAAAGCTTTGGCAAATTTTTCTTTCGCTCCAAATTCCAAAATCTGTAAGGAAAAGACAAAAAAAAAAAAAAAAAAAAAAAAAAAAAAATAAAAAACAAAATAAAAACCTAAAAAAAAAAATCTAAAAACTCTAGCCTAAAGACAATCCGCCGGCTCGGCGCCAAAAATTGATGTGATTTTCAATTGAGTTGTAGTAAAAAGTTCGTTAAGACTTGTGAAAGCAAAAGATTTTAGATATAATGAAATTTAAAAACAAACAAAACTTAACTCAAGATTATTAGGAATAACCAAGACACTGATTCCACTATCACACATGAATAAATTATGGCAAATAATCCAAAACTCTAATTATCTTTTAAGTCCCTTATTTCTTAATTCACAAATAATCAAACATATTCTCAAATATTAATTGTATTCATCAATCATAGACTATCAATTTATTAAACAAAGTATATTCTATCAAATTGAATCACAAGTAATTAAGAAAATTATGTAAACATTTAAAAACTCTGCAAAAGCAGTGATTGAGTGAATTATAATTAAAAATTAGAGAAAATGAAATAGTTACCCATTATTCATGTGTAAATAGCTTCATCCATTTCCTTGGTTAAGCGAGAATTTAGCCTCTCATCATGTTGGAAACACACTCAGAATTCGATTTCATTGCTCAAAAATGGTTTACAAATGATGAAAAGGGAGAAATAATTCAAAACCGGGTTTGAAACAATTATATTTGTTACAAACCAAAGAACGATACAAAAGATGTGTCACTGTTACTGTATCTCTAAGACTGTCACTGAACAGTCGCAAATACTATAGCAAAATAAGACTGCTTCTTGAGGTCTTATGTTCTTTGTGTTCTTCAATGGCAACAGCAGCAGCAGGTTTCTCTGGCGATCGTATTTCTCCTCTGTGATGTTCCAAATCCTTCCCAAACTCTCTGTTCCCCGTTATATGATCCAAGGGACTCTATTTATACCCGAAAGATGCATCGAATCTCCTCCATAAATTCACAAATTCTCGGCAGTGAAAGAAAATATTTTCGGATATTTTCTTTCATGTTTTAGCTTCTTACGCGTTTTACAACTGCAAACTCTCCTTGTTTAACTCTTACACGCCTCTAGCATTCTCCCAGCACATTCCAAACTCCCCCAACAACAGCAGACGCGTGAACATCTTCCCCCTTTGCACGTACTCCCCTATTTTTGCTCCATGACACGATTCAGCCAATTCTGATCGACCCAAAAGCCCATACCAGGACTGTTATGAAAAATCACAACTACCCACGAAGTTTCAGCCATTTAGTCTTTGTAGAACATCGTCAAAATCTCAACCTTAATTTTTGCAGTTCAAAAGAATTTTTTTCCGCCAAAATCTGGTTAAACGTGGAAGAAGAATAGGGTGCCCCTATCCAGAGTAGGGGTGCCCTTAGCAGGTGGGTGCAGAGAATGAAAATGGGATGTACATAACCCAGGGTGCTCCTTAGCAAAAGTGGGGGTTCGTATAGCAATCGTCCTCCTGGGGTGCTCCGAACAACTTTTCTAGCCGAATTTTCCAACAATATTCATTTCCAAAAAATACCTACAAACACACAAAAAACTATAATAAGGACAAAATCGAATACTCACAATACGGAACATTGAGGACAAATCAGACACATAAATGCGTCTATCATTATGTTTACTTGATCCTCCCCTAAAAATGATGCAACATCAGTAAATCATTAGTACACCTTAAACGAGACATCGTTTGGAAAAAAAGAAAAAAAACACTGAAATTTGAAACACTAATATACATTTGATCTTCTTTTCCGTGGCATTTTTCCTAAGTGCTAGATTCTTGAACTGCTGTAGCTTTTCCCACCGACCGCTGACCGATCGCTAACTATTTCATTTACGTTGAACATATTAAAAAATAAATAGACCTCCTATGTTCAACATACAATTCATCAACTAGGTAGTTCAGACTAAAAATAAATTTTCTAGATGAAATGTGTCATCCTTAGAATAATCAGGTTTCATAACTTGATAAGCAAAAACGTTGCATATCCTTTCCATCAATTCAAGCTCATAAATGTAATGGATTTATCATATTTTCTTCAAAGTAGTGTCCAGTACGCATCAAACTAGAGTCACATCTGCCCTTAACTCACAGTAGTAATTCACTCCGAGTACAATAGGCATATACGATATAGATAACAACCTTAAATATAACATGTTGATGCATACTACATGTACGATTTTACCAACATACAAATCTAAGTATAAGGTAAAAGAAAATATGAACATGACAACATAGCCATATACACCTGCCCATTCTCGATTCATTTACCATTTTCAGAACTACTGCATTTGATAATTAATAAGATTTGTGTATCAAATTGTACATAGTAAGTTGTGACAAGAGTGGACACCGTGAACCAACCAGCAATTGAGTGATGGATTTCGATTTGAACACAAAGAAATTTAACATTATAAAATTTAAGTTATCTTCAACAAATATCAGCATAAATGAAAACCAAGAAAACTTAAAAGGGAGAAAACCTCACCCATGGAACCTCGGTTGATTTCCATTATAAAGCATCCAACTGATCTTTTCCAAGTGACTAGAGCTGTTTCGAATGCTCTGTTAGGATGACACTATAGTTACACACGCCACATACTTAACACGATTAGTGATAACATAATATTTTTTCAAATATGATGTCCAAGTATGGCATGAAACATATACTCCCAGTACCTAATAATATAAACTGGGTAATTTCCAGTGCTAAAATAAACTGGGTAAACTGTAAAATCCTCGTATATAATAAATTGGGTTACAGTAAAATGAATGTATGAAATAAATATGGTCTGTTGGTTCGTGGGAATATTGACTTGTTTGGATTTTCTTATGGCAGATGAGAGATACAGTGTTTATAGAACCAAAAAAATACATAGATGCCAGAGTAAGTTCTTTCGTCTACGTCCATCCAACTTGCACACCAATTTTCTGGTTAACCTTACACGACAGGCCATTTTCAACATAACCATGAAGGGTATGCTCAAAACCTCCAAGACACTATAGTAAGTCAGAGAACAAACATACCTCATGGATATAAAGGTAAAAATATGAAACTCTATACACGGATTCAACGAAGTATTAAAATAGAAAGATCGGTGATCCCTCGCTCCATATACAAAAACAATCATCGTGAGCAGGTTAACTGCATCCGTATTGGACGATTGGCTCAGGCATATTCATAAAAAACTATCTCCATCGTAAGTTCTTGTAGCGTCTCCTAAACTAACAACTGACTAATCCAAGAGGTTAACTAAGTAAGAGACACTAAAATCTAAATCATTTACTTAAACATTCAATTAAGAAATCTACTACAAAACTTAACCCAAAATTAGCCCCGCTCAGAAATATATATATATATATATATATATATATATACAAGAAATCCTCTCAAATGATACATATACAATGGTCATTTGGTTAACAAATATAATATGCAACATAATAAACATAACTGACGATAACCAACTAACGAAATCAACACTTGAAGCTTTCGTTGCGCCACTCTGATCTGTCTCTGAAACTGAAAGTGGGAATGGGTGAGCACATCATCCCTAAAAGGGTGCCCAGTAGGAATAACATTTAACTTTCAAGTGATCATAAGCAAGAATTGGAAGACAATACATGTTTTTCCGAAAAATTAAACAGTGACCAAGTCACCGAAATGAACGTACATGTATATGGACAAACTCCTTCTTCAAACAATGTATAATATGGTTGTGCAATTCCGAACTCGCAAATCCTCACTAAATCGTTTGTATGGATGTCGATAATTCCGAACTCGCAAACTGTCGACCAATATATCATAAAAGCCATAGGTATAAATGTGAAGGAGCGTATCCTATATACCATAGGTGGAAATTCTTATTTCCCATAAAAATTCATATTGACATTCAAACATCACAAGTCTTTTCCATTCCATGGAAAGATTAACAGAATCAACAGAATTACCGTAATGCAATTTAAACAAAGCATGGATGCACAAATAGACAACGCATGAGTTTGTTAAGCATAAACTTTTGTAAAAGAAACAACAATTATTACAAAAGAGTCAAATGTATTCCCACCTCTTCTGATGACAAGCCACGCCTACCTCGAGATCCATGATCCACTGGTTCGTCCTTTGAATCGCTCGTTGTTAATACATACTAACTGTTAATCATACAAGAAGTCTAAGAATCTATCCAAAATGGCTCACACAAGAATCATACAAGTCTATATAATGTTTCTGAGCTCATTTATGACTTTACACCTTTCCATTCTCTATCTTTATCATAGCTAAGGTTACCAAATCAATTAGGTTGATACTATAGTCCACCAAATAAGTCTTATGACTATCTACAACTTTGTAGAACAAACCAAAGGTCAATTCGGACCATAGAGGGTCCAAAATATCAAACTAAGTAAACTAACTCCAAGCCCAAGTCTACTAAAATCAGCCCATTAGTCTAAGGTCTAGTCCACTTAGTCAACTAACGGTCACTAACGGTCAAAATGACAGTCAAGGGTCAATTAACAGTCAACGTCCATAGTCAAGTCATGGTCCATGTCAAATGGTCAAAGGAACCAACTCAGTCAAGGTTCACTGAGTCAGTACAGGTCAGATACGGTTACTGAGTTAACTCAGTCAGATACACTGAGTCAGCTGAGCTGACTGGGATGACTAATATGTCTCAATCAATGATTCAACAACAGACTTCCATTCTTCTTCATAACTAGACAAATACTAACACACCTATTGACAAAACTACACAAGCCAATGTACAATTAAATTATTCTTAAATAAAACTTCGAACTTCAATTACAATTTCAAACTAGGTTTACCTGCAATTGCAGTTATTCCAAGCTTTCACAACAACTGCTATCTACACCTCTAAATCACCATTCTAACTTTCTTCCTGACCTGAGCCACTAACAGCTTCACCTGCACCTCCATTCCAGTACTAACATACCTATAATTTCACAGCCTTGCAATACCAGCTCAACATTCGCCGATTCCCCATACATCCAAACTTCATCATATACTTCTTCCATGCCCTGTGACTGGCAACAACCACTACCACCAATCAACAACTCATACTACTTCCTAAATCATTCATCTAAACCAGTTTATAACATCTGTAATTAGTATAATCACAAACAACATCACCATCTCATTCCACCTGCATCATTACACAATATTCTCCCAACTGCATCTGCAATTACCAGTACTATTTCACAATCACCAGCAGATCCAATTCAAGCAACTCTTAGCATTCAGCACACCCAACCACTTTCTATACCCACTTAAGGTCTAGTTCACACACTGAAATACTATTCCATTCTACCTGTAATATTTCATAAAAACCCATAACCATCACCAACAACTTCAGAATCCCAAATACAGATCTCCATACTAACAACTTCAGAATCCCAAATACAGATGTCCATACTACCAGCATCTTCATATTCTACAATCTGCAACTGCACCACTATTTCAGTCTTAGCCATTTCCATTCTATAGTTATCTCAATCTTAGTTTCAATATATCTTTATTAACATCCATAGTTCATAATTCATTGGACAACTGTTAAGGAGGCCTTCTATGTGATGGCAATATGTAGTCTCTGTCAGTCACAAAGAATGTACAAAAAAAACTGAAATCGTTTTTGTTGATTTTCCAATCTCACAAAATTGAGATTAAATCAGTGACAATCAATGAACTTGATCACCAATTTCCTTCAAATAGAGTCAACAAAACATATTATCAGTTCAAGCTTCTCAAAGTATGAAGAAGATGAAGAAAATAATGCTTTGAATCAAATTCGTAATTTTTAGAGATATAACTCTATATTATAGTAAATGGGTTTTTACCTGAACTGAAGGTAGTGCAAAATATCATGTGAAGGAGGTAAATTTCTGAATTGAATTCTGCCATTAACAAAAAGTAAAACTCTTCAAACCGAACAGACAAGTTAACCTTAACTCATAATTTCTTTATTTCATACTTTGTCTGATACGTAGCAAGCTAGCATCTGAATTATATTTTTCCTTCCGTAGTAACTTTAGACTAGAGAGAATATGGATTCATGGAGATTGCGATCTGCGTAAAGATGATGATGAGGGTGATTAAAACTAAAGAAAAGATGGGTTGTACACCATTAAGCGAGATATTTACAGAAATGCCCTTTTACTTGGTTTGGGGTACATCTTGGCATACGACTGAAGGTCAGGTTCAACATTTGATGATTTGGACCGAACTCTTGGCTTGAGTGCACTTGAAAATTAAAAGGGAAATCAACGCGAGTCGGATGTGACAAATTTCTATAAGAACGTGTAGAACAAAAGAACACAAACTTTACATTCATTTTACGTATAAGTCTAGATTTTGGTCCAATTTTGTGTAGCAAATTGGACCAAAGCTGTTGTTGTTGATTAAGATATATTTTGTTTAAGCTATGATAGACCGAGAAATTACATGAAATTTCTGTGTATTTGATAGTGTGCAAATTTATACCATGAACAAAATTTGATGAAGGTAGAGCCCAGCTGGAGCTGTAAAATTCGAAATGAAGTTATTGAAGGCCGGAAAAATTTGTCGAAGGATTCTTAATATGCACGACAATATATATGGAACAAATGTGGACAACAACTTGAAGGATTCCCATTATGCATGGAAATATATATGGATCGAAGTTGGGCAATAACTCGAAGAACAATATCAGTTTTCGTACATCGGTACTGATTAATGGGCCAACCGAAGACAAATTGTAAAATATATTGTACAATATAAGTTAAAATCAAAAAACATCAATTACGACATAATTTTTTTGGTCGGCCCCCACCACGCGCGGTCATCTAGTTTAAATGAAATCAAAAAGCTTTGCTGAGATACTAGGAGATAAATTACCTCAAAAAACTTTCTCCAGCAATTGAAGTTAAACTTTTCTTCTTACATGTAACTTGATTCAACAGACCATCTTACATTTAATCCTTCATCTGAAGTTGTTTCAATACGCAAATCAACACCAACAACCACTTCGTCGCCTTCTTGTTGACATGATTAAGACTTAGTTTCATCAACTACTTCCAATTATCAACCTCAGTCCCAAATGCAGAACCCCATATCATTAGCATTTCCCCCTGAGTCTTGAATCAGCTTCAACACCTTCTTACTAACAAAATTAAATCCTCACTCTGTTAACAGCTTCAGTCATGAGCTTCAATCAATCTCAGCTTCAAAACCCTGACTTCTTCAATTTCTAATTACTCTTCATCTGAACCCTAATTCACTCAAACTGATGAAAACCCATCTCAAATCTCCCCTTTAAAACCTCAATTTCAAATGAATCTTCGATCGATTCCAAATCTAAGAAACCCTAAATTCTAATTCACTTCCACCTCCAAGTCTGAATCAACAACAGACAGTAACCCCTTCACAAACAACTACCCCATGATCTTTTAAAGCTTCCTTCGATCACCAATCTTCCATAAATCTTTTGAATCACTCGCAGAGAGAAAGAACAGGGGTAGAAAGAAAGAGAAGAAGAAAGAAAACTGAAGAAGAAGAAAAATAGAATGAGAGTTATCCTCTCGATTGACTAGGGATAAGGTCGTCCCCGATTGTTAAAGGAACCCAAGAATCTGATAAGGGAAAGCCACAACTATCCTTGTTGCATCAAAAGCATTTTTCCGGAAAGGAAGATTTTACCCTTTATATGAATCCAGTGATATCTTCTTTGTCTGGTATCCAAATGACACGTTCAAGTAGTCCATCTTGCGTAACTTTTCGAGATCTATCCAGTGGTACTAATTTTGTATCTAGAACGATGTTAGATTAATTTCTATTAAATAACGTTCGAGTTAAACTAATCGAGTCGTTATCGGCTAAAACGTCACTTGACTGGTCTAATAGAGTTGACGAGCTTGAGGGTCTTTACAGTTCCCCTTTAAGAACTCAAAATTTACATCATTGCTCTATGGTCTTCCACATAATTTCATGGACGTGAGATCGTAATTGCCATCATTTAGCTCAAAAGGGGTGCTGCAATTAAGGCGCCGACGAGACATGAGGAAATGTTTACCCAGTTTCTGAAGTACCGTAATATAGCAGTAGTACTTCATATGTTTTTTTATACTAAACGAATATCATTGTATGAATATGAGAAAGAATAAATCCTAAAACTAACATAACAAAATTCTCATATGACTAAATGTGAGTTCTCACCATAATGGATCAATTTCTCTTCCAGTCTCCAAAATATTAAAAAAAAAACCCGATAAACCCAATATAGAAGGAAAAATTAATTCCGTTGGATTCCCTCTACATAAATCTAAAGAAGAAGCATGGGTATTATGGATTTAAACAGTAACAGGAGGATTAGGGTTTCAAACAGGAAAGAATTGCTATGACAATCACCCTTCTATGAAAAATTAAATAGAAGTACATACATGTACCATTTGGATTTGATGAATTCATATCTATTGGTATCTGACTCTGCAAACTTTCATATGAAGATAAAAATGGTGAAACAGAAAATTAAGATGATAGACACACTAAAACTAAAATTGGAATTTGAGAATAGAGATACGAGATATAACCTAACCCATTTTTATTCTCTCAAAATCTGACTGTATAACCTAACCTAACCAGGATATATCAATTCACTCGACCACGGGGTAGGTTAGAGATTAACCGGTTTTGGCAACTCACTGAGTCAAGATGTTGTTACCTTTTTACAGAGTTCGACTGTGACCGCACCTTTTCAAAGATTAATAAATTTCGTACGCTTTGCTCAAAAAAAAGTTACAATATGGTAGTAGTATAAAATATGAACCAAGAACTCTGGGATATGAATTAATTGAATAAAACAAAGTAGTAATGGCTAAACTGCTCTTGCACTTTTAATTAATTTTCAGTTTTTTTTAATTTATTATTTTTAATATTTTTTATCATAGTCGAAATGGGAGGGAGAAAACACTTAAAAATAATTTAAATTGAAAACAAACAAATAAATAAAATTTTAAAATATAATTATAATAATAACTTCGATTTTTTGTAGACATCCCTTAAAGGGATAGTTTAAATGGAAAAAATAGTGTTCTTATCCCCTTTTCTCTCTCCTCTCTAGCTCATCTCGAAACCCAAAAGAAAAACCTCACCTCTATGAAAGCTTACTGCTCAGATCTAGTCCATTTTGGGCTAGATCTGAGCAAATTTCTTTCTTTTTTATTATTTTCTTTGGTAGCTAACAGTTTAGGTTAGATTTGTTTAAGTTAATTTTTGTTTAAATCTCCATTGTTTTTGGGAGATTTTTATGGTGTTCTTGTGGGTTTTTTTCACTTTTGTTTATGTCTTCTTCTTTATGGAGATTCTCTATGCGCTCTCATGGCATTTCTTGGGGATCTCAGTGGAGATTTTGGGTGGAAGTTCAAGTGTGGTGATCAAAAGACTTTGGGCATATTAATTACTCTCATAATTATGAGAAGATCTCTTTTTCGAGAAGAAAAGCCCTATTAAAATGGTTGGATTTTTTTTCGAAACAAAAAGGTTATATTAAGAAGAAAAAGAACCAAGCCAAGGGCTGGTTACCATGAGTTACAAAAAACAAAGAAAACAGCCGAAAACTTCATACTACAGCGCGAAAAATATCGCTTACACAAAGACTGAAAGCCGCTAACCTACACCACAGTCCGTCTATCTCGGAAACACGACGAAAACCATACTTAATACTTCCACAGAATCATGAAAGATAACCAAAAACATCATTGCAGTTCGTATAAAGGACTGCAAACCTCACCACCCGTCTATAAACAAAGGTTGCAGTACAAATCTACTTCCAGCTACTGCTAGAAACTTCAAGGGAGACTGCAAGACAGGAACTTGCAGAAAAGGCCAACACTTCAGAAATAAATGCAGACCAATCCAGGATATGGAACAAAGTTGTAGGTTAGTGCAAAAGAAACTGCAGACCTCAATCGACTTAAGAAACAGCTGGAACAGAACATCTCCATGACTGCAATGTACTGCAAATTGAAAACCGGAGTTAAAATGGTTGGATTACAATCCTATAACCATTCTTTCAATCTTTGGATTGCTTGGTACTCTTATTGGTATTTCGTTACTTTTTTTCACGGACTACTCTTTGTTAGTACTTTTTAATTGTATTTCGATCTTTAATTTTGATGTTCTTGAAGTCCATGTAACCTCTATTTTATCATGAGTAAAACTTTACGAGATTTATCAACACAAAAAAATGGAAAAAATAGTTCATATCTCCTAACTAATTTGCATGCCCCCAGTTGTGGGTTCAAAAATATTTAAAAATTCTATTTGAAGGTCACTTTTGAACTAACGAAAAACCACGTAGACTCAAACGTCAAATGCAACCCCCACCCCGTTTTACCCAAGAAGGACGGGATCCACCTAATTTTTGTGTGTATGCAGTTTTGCAGTGATTCAAATGGACGGTGTGTCTAGGACCACCGTAAATATTTTTGAATTAATTGAGCCTCACTTAGTCCCCGGTGGCTTTTTCTTTGAACCCACACTTTACACTCAACATGGTGTGGAGTGTGGACCACAATGACATGGTGTGTGTAAATATCCATTCGTGCACTTATGTTGGCGGCTATAACAACTAAGCAACACATCAAATGGCTCTTTGTCCTGCTTCATCTCTTAATAAAGTCTTGAAAGATATAAGAATAGTAAAAAAGGGTGTTTCTATTTTCAAGACCTCTTTGAATGAGATCTCCATTTTCTGACGGAGACTTTTCTTTCCTAGATTGAAATTTTCTGATTCCAGTCGGAGCTAACCGTACTAACTGAGCTAACAGACCATTCTCTTCCATTCTTTAACCCATAAGTTAAAAGACATGAAACGGGGTTAAAGGACATGAAATATGGACTGGTCTGCCAAAGACCATAGCCAAATTATCCTAGCATTTTTAGGGGCTACTCAAAAGGAATTAGGGTCCAAGAATTTACACCCAGCCAAGAACACTAGTTAAGGGATACCCTATAGGACATTGAAGTTATCTAAATGCTCTTCCAGTAATAAAACCTAAAAACTTAAAAACCTTTCATTTTCATTTCAAAATTAGTTTCACTTCTTCTTCTCATCCTCTTCACTCCCGAATGTGGAGGAATTTTTTTCCCTCGTTCTTCGATTCAACTCATCGTCGTCGTGAATCGTAAAATCAAAACATAAACGCAAAGGAGGAGCTCGAACGAAAAACGTAGTTCACGGTGTGGATCCACATATTGGAATTCTAGCAAGAAATAAAGAAATTGTTGCTGGAAATGAAGAAGAACACGAAGCCGCGGATGTAGTTGGTGGTGGCGAATCTGATAGTCAAACACTCCGGAAACTTCAAATGGCCCCAATTAGGTAAGCTTTCATCAATTTCTGGGTTTATGTCGCTTTAATTCGACGAATCGCTAAAAAAATTCTAGGGTTTTCTGAATTTTACCATATTCGGGAGATATGTATGTCTCTTAAACTTCCGAATATAGTCGTGTTCTTCTTTTCTGAAGAACATCGACAATATTCGGGAGATAGTTGTATAGGTTTACTCCCGAATACGTTAGGTCATTTCTTCCTGTAACTTTAGAAGGACATATTCGGAGGTTAATATTCATTTTTACTTCCGAATATATTGATGTAGGGACATAATATTCGGATATTCATCTACTACTGAATATATTTATATGATGAAAAATTCTCAAAATTGTAATTTAGGCAAAATCCCATTTTGGAGCCAGCATATATTCGGAATACAATAACATGTTTTATACGTCCGATTATATAGGATGATAAATTTAGAGTTTCTGAGCTCCAATTGAGGAATATTCGGTAGCACATACATTTAATTATCTTCCGAATGTTTTTAATTCGGGAATAAAATTTGTCCTTTTACTTCCGAATGTATATCTTCGGGTGTTATTTGTGTACTTTGTCTTCCGATTGTATAGTTTGTAAAAATTGTTCCATTTTTTGTTGTTTTGACAAAATCGAGCTAAGCAAGCCCCCAAAACAGGCGATTTAGGGCCTCGTCGAGAAGGGAGTAAGAAAGTGTCAGCTAGTGCTAGGAGAGAAAGGAGTGCAAAGGCTAATTCAAGTGCTCAACAAATTGTAGAACAACAAGGAAGTCAACAAGGTGCGCAACCAAGTGCTCAACAAGCCACTCAGCAAGGTGTAGAGCCAACTGGTCCACAAGGCAGTCAACAAGGTGTGCAACCAAGTGCTCAACAAGCCACTCGGCAAGGTGTAGAGCCAACTGGTCCACAAGGCAGTCAACAAGGTGTGCAACCAAGTACTCAAGAAGCCACTCAATAAGGTGTAGAACCAACTGCTCCACAAGTTACATCCCGCGATGAAATTGAACCAATTGATCCAGTGCCAACAGTACAAGGAGAAGGACAACCAAGTGGTACCCAAAAAACCAAGAAAGGAAAAGAAGGTGATAAAAAGGATATTGGTAAGAAAGCCAAACATCTTGTCCCTGAACGTTTAAGGTGAAGAATATTCCAGCAGGCAAAATCGTTGGGCTACCCATCAAATGGCTCTTTGTCCTGCTTCATCTCTCTTAAAGTCTTGAAAGATATAAAAATAGTAAAAAAGGGTTTCTACTCCCAAGCCCTCTTTGAATGGGATCCATTTTCTGACGGAGCCTTTTATTTCCTAGATTGAAATTTTCTGATTCCAGTCGGAGCTGACCGTACTAATTGAGCTGACCATTCTCTTCCATTCTTTAGATGCATTTTTTTTTAATCCATATGTTAAAATTTTAATGTAAAAACGGGGTTAAAGGACATGAAACATGGGTTGGTCAGCCAAAGACCACGGCAAAATGATCCAAGGAGATGCCCTGAAATATGTGAAGCAGAGAGATATTCCATCAACCACTCCTTGCACTTAAACGGCACAACCGGATCAAGGTAGGCAGGTCCGGTACGAAGGTTTCCTTGGATTTTCATTTCCATCATCCAAACGGAAATGGTTGGCGGATCGACTCAGTCATGCATTGCCTAGCCATCTTATTAAAATGCTGATAAATTTTTTTTTTTTAAAGAGACGTGTCGGCTAAGCTGAAAATAGAGACTATGTCGTTGTTGAGAATCTCGAGATGTCATCATAAAAAGTAAGAAATCTGAATTCCGTACCAAAAGAGTTCGTAATTGGACAAATTATCACGTCTCAAATATTTGCCCAACAAAAAAAGAATAATTGGTCCATCAAATTACTTAAATTATTTTACATAAAATTGGTTGAAAATACTAAAATCAATAATTACTGGATGAAAGAGACATCTAGATTTTGATACTGTTTAAATGGATAAAAATGTAAAAATAGCCGGGATGTAAACAGTTTCGTCCTACCTATTTTCAAATATTTTTTCTTATTTTTAATTTATATCAGGATGCATTCAGTTTCATTCTCTTTATTTTGTAAGTTTAAGCTAGGATGAATACAGTTTCATCCTTACTATTTTTTTGGTGTCCATTTCACCCATACTAATTTTTACTCGTCCATTTGAATCATGTTTTAAAAATATTTGGACAAATGACCCATTTTCCGAAGTATACAAGATCCACCAACAGACTACAAACTGTATTTCAGAAGTTTTCCATTAAGAAAAACACTATATATGTCCGAAGTATTACACTAAGCAGTTAAGCATGTTATATCTGATTTAATGATGCAATATCCGAAATAATGGACGACTGGTTTATACGTATTATGTTTCAGTTCATATGGAAATCGTACACGTCACACCAGGGGTTTATTAAATTTCTTAATATTGGTTTTCTATTATGGTATGTCCTAATTCCATGATAAAAATAGGATTGAGCGAGTCACAAAAATATAGTCAGAGAAGGAGATGGAGCCTGGAAAGACAATGAATATATGTCCAAAAGAAACTAGTTTATTCGGGAACAAACAAAATTATTGGTGCTAAAATAGATTTGGTTATGTCATAATGATTTCCGAAGTATATTGAAATCGTTTATGATTGGTGATATGACCGCGCACTTGGGAATGAGGATTTCCAGAACACTTGTGATTGGTTGATGATGTAGCTTGCCAATTACTGCCTCCGTACCACATATATATAGGTGGAGGGACCAAATTTTTTAGATTAAGATTATTTTTTTTGATTTCATAAATATTCATGGCCACTACACCAAATATGGGATTTAGTAACTCAGATTTGCAACAGTTTTGAAGTTGTTGCTAATTTCAGTTGCGAAAAATTCGCAACAGCTGAGAACAGTTACGAAACTCGCAATTGTTTGACTTTGTTGCGATTCGCAACAGAATTCAGATGTACGCGTGCGACTTGTGTGTGTGCTGCCCACACTTTCAAGCTGACTCGGTTTCAGCCCATTCAGATACTTGGAGTCAGCTTCAAAACTGATTCGGTCTTTATTATTATCGAGAACATCTTTTCTTATCTTCTCCTCTACCTTTCATTCTCTTCTCCCTTTCTCTCTCGTTCTCGTCTATAAATCTCTGCTCATTTCATTCTCTTCTACCTTCTTCTATCGTTCTCTCTACTACAAGCATCATCGTTATCAACATCAGTAAGTATCGTTAGGGTTTTCAAAGTTAACTTTTTCATGTTTCTCTTTTTGATTTCAAGGTAGAAATTAATCTCTTTTCAGTTCTTTTTCAACAGGATCTCAGCATAATCCGTAGGATGTAAGATATTTTGGTATAATCTTATAATACTACTTCTTTTTCAAATCTTGATGATTCTTCATATTTCTGTGGTTTGCAGCTTGTTTTAATAGTTTCATTTTGATTATAAACTCGTGTATTCAATGATGAATTATCAATTTTGTATGTTCCCTGGATGGCCTCAACTATCAATTTTGATTGCAAGGAGAAATTAATATCTCCTGTCATTCTTTTACTGGACTTCTAGATTGTTACGACAGCGTTTCTTATAAGCTTGGGTTAAGGAGATTTTGAACTCAGGGTTATGGTTTCAACTTGGGCTCATTTGTGTTCGTCGTAATCGACTTGGTGAGCATGTCTGAAGAGAACTACTAGTTTTTTATTGTAGTGTAATTTATGGTACACATGCATTTTATGGTGTTCATATTATCTGGTTTAGAGTTCAAGTAGGTAAAGACGATGATTACTGTGATGGACAACGATTCAAATGGTTTATTTTGCTTATTTTGTTGTTATTTTTACTTTGATTTGGTGATCATATCCTATTCAAATGGTACCTTACATATCTTCATTATTGGTATATGTTTCTGTTCAGTAAGTATTCATAGACTCTTTAACTCCTCAACTCACCTAATTACTTACTCACATGTTTATCTTCTCTTACAGACAATATCAATCTCATATCCTAGGACTAAATGCATTCAATCATCATAAGAAGTTCTTGAAGAATTATGGTGAGAATAAACTCTTTTTTCCTTCTGATTATGAATTTGTGTCTTAGTTGCATTCTCGGTTAAATCGTTTTTGTGATTGTAGTATTTGAAGTTTGTTGCAATATCAGAAATTATCTGTGCAAATCATGCGTGAGAGAAATCCACTTGAGCAGAATTTGTTTCCATGTTATGAACAAAATCTTAATATCAAGTAGAGGTTTATGAACAATAATATGTCCAGAAATGTCACATGAGGGGTTGAGATACTAAACATGAGGCAGCATGAGAATTGCATTGCATGGTGCTTCCCAGAAAGCACTTCCCATGGTGCTTCTCTAAGCAAATTTTTAGTTTGTCTCTTAGTTCTTTGTTTACCCTCTACCGGTAAGTCTGCGTTCCTTTATGTCTTCAAGAGCTTTTACTTCAGTGCTAGAGAATTGAATTGCGTTAGTCTACCTAGTAAAAAAATGGAGACTGAGAAAGCATGCAGATAATGAGATTTTTATTTGCTGGATCTCAGTTTCCTAAAGCAAAAGGATGGTGAACAATCTCCTTCATCCAAGAAGGAAGGGGGCTACACACATCCTTACATTCATATTTGTGCTTCGATTATAATAAGATTACATTAATAAAGATTCATAGGTTGAACTCTCTTTAGTTTTGTCATGTGACGACGGATTTCCACTTTTTTTTGCTCTCTATTTTACCTCAAGTATGAGTAAACTATGAACAATAACCAGATTAATGATGAGATTACTCCCAACAAGGAAATTTGAATTTTAGTTACAGTTTCAGGTCTAGGTTTCCAAATATGTGCTCGTCATTTGCAACTTTGCTATTATTGTATTGGTAGGTGCCTTATCACAAATTTGTGTTTGAAAAGAAATTAGAACAGACAAGTGCCAAGTAGTACAGTTGGTGCCTGGTGGTATAAACTGTGGATAGCAGTTTGGTCAGGGTTCAATCCTTGATAGGATCAGAGTTTGTTGACCTCTTAAATTCTTTACTGGGCTCTCAGAAAAGAATATTGACCTAAAATTTTGATTCATTGTTGGTGAACTAGATAGACGAGTATCATATTTCAAACAGATATTGGAAAAAATCTCGTAAAAAACAATATTGACCTAAAATCTCAGTATCATATTTTAATTATCTGGTATGCCTTATAAACTTGCCAATCTCGTAAAAAAATCTATTATATTCTACTTTTTTCCTCGTATGCGTGTCCACACTGAAGCAAATTATATGATTCTATGGGATAAGTTTCTGTGGTCTAATCACTGGCACCTACATGTTCTGTTCCTTATGTCCCTGATGATTTTATGTTTTGATACAATTGTTGTGTTGTTCTTTTGCCAATTGATTTTTACGGTATTGGAAGAAAAGTAGACTTGCCTTCTAAAACTGATCAAGATACTTTTGGAGAAGGTTACAAGTTCGATTATCTTGTCACTTATTTATAACAGTACTTGTTCGTTGGTTGAAAAACATAAATTTTGTCATGATTTCTTGTTTCAATTGTACCATGTCTTCTTAGAGATGAAGTGGACATGAATGTGCCGATGAGGAGGAAACTAATGCCATCTAGAATCTAAGACAAACTAAATAATGAGTACGTCCTTCCTGACTGTCCATGAATTGCATAACCTGATTTCAGGGCCGAGGTCTATATTGGGTTATGTTGACCTAATCGTGGAAGAGAGTTCTTATTGCAGCTTTTAAGAATTTCTGATCGCTATGAGTCCTGAAATGTTTTTTTAAATGGTAGTTACTAATGTGCATGTGATGAGCTGACCTGGTTCAGTTGAATTATCCGTAATTTTTATTTGTTATGTGTGAGCTGACTAATATGTATGAGCTCACCTCCATCTGATATCTCTGAGTCACCCATGAGCTGAGTAAGCTTAACTTTTTTATTGGTCAAGTTTAACAGAATTTCACATATAGGGTTCCCTAGTAGAGCTGTTGGCTATTTTGATATTTGGCTTTAACAATCATAAGCTTAACTTTTTTATTGGTTTTGCAGGATGATATCTGGGAATGGATCATCATAAGGTGAATATTGCCTCGCAGTCTCGCTGGTTAGAAAGATGGGCATGAGAATATGATGAGGTATACAACTGGTAGCCCCATAAATTTAGTTATGTGCATATGATCAGTATACAACTGGCCCTTCACCTAGTTTTGCACGCTCCATAAATTTAGGTTTGATCTCTACTTTGAACAGGCAAAACGAAGGGAAGATGAAATAAAGAACCTTGAAGTATTTCACGAGGCCGGAATCAAAAGTTTGGAGGCAGTTGCATCTGCGGAAGATCTCTACTGAGGTGCATCTCTTGTAGGAAAATGAGGAATATCTGAAGAGATAGAGGTTCTCCATACCCAGGTGGATAGGAACCTTGAAGTGACTAGATTTTCCATGGAACTTCTTCGTTTGAAAGAAGAAGTTAGAAGGAATGTGTTTCTTTCTTCAGCTCAATCTGAGTTTATAATCTTTGCACTAAAAATTATGCTACTCTTTGTCATGTGATGCTAGACTTTGTACTCAGCATTCATATGATTTTTGTGGTGTGCTTCATGATTTTGTGTATATGGAGTTCTTCATGGTATATCATAGTGAATCAACTCTAAGAACACTTTCTTGATACTTTTGTTGGATTAATTTGTTTTACGATTAAACAAGGGAAACTTGATTTTGTTACAGGGAATTTACTTTCTGACCTGGTTTTGACAGGTCAAAACCACTATTTTTTTGGTGTTGCAAAAATTTCGCATTTCAGTTTCGTAACAGAGGTAAACTGTTGCTACCTCCGAGTTTCGTAACAATATGAAAAGTTGCGAAATTTTTACGTTGTAAGAGAAAATTCGCAACGGAATATTTCAACATCGACTTTCGTAATAGAGCTAAACTGTTGCGAGCCCGTTTTGTAACTGCCAGTTACCGTTGTGAAACACTAAATTTGGTGTAGTGGGCTTTTCCTGTTTTACCCCTTATTATATTCCCTATGTTAGAAACATAAACTTAAATGTGAGGATAACCAAGCAACATAAATAGGGGTAAAATGGATAAAAACCATCTTGAAATTGTCACTCCGCCTATCTAATGGTACAAATAAAATGTCATATTCCGCCTATATAATAGGTACGGAGGCAGTATCTTCTAAATATTTTTTTCTTGGGACCGTATATAACTTCTTAATTCTCTTTAAACGATGATACACCCACCGAAATAATGTACCGTGATGTACACCGAGGGGAATCCAATGGACACAGATCATCTCTTCATGCATTGGTATAGGGGTGTGCAGGAGTGGACCCCACCACCCCTCTCACACGGTGCTGGTTTCGGTGGATTAATCATTTTCGATTCTCTTTATATCTAGATGGGAAAGGTTGCTAATGGGGGGTGCCAGGTCTAGGAGAATACAATCCACTTTCATTGACTGCAGCAAGGATGATGTGATGATTTGGATGACCTCTAAGGATGGTACTTACTCAGTAAAGAGTACATACCATTTATTGACTAAAAGTAACAATGAAGTTCAGGTTAATGGAGTTAATATTAACTCTAGGGTCTGGAAAGCTTTATGGAAGACTCAAGCTGCATATCGTATTACAATGTTCATCTGGAAAAGTATTAGAGGCATCAACACTACTAAAAGTAGGAGACCTTAATATAATTCTGAAGCTGAAACTCACTGTGATATTTGCAGCCATGAATATGAAGATATGGAACACATCATTTCTTCTTGCAGACATGCAAGGGAGGTGTGGAGAAGTATTAATATCAACATAGATGTGGTTAAGGAAAACTGTAATACAATTTCAGAATGGATCATCAGTTGGTTCACCTCTACAGGTACGAACCATGATCAAAGATGGCTAATCACTTTAATGGTTGACACTTGGATATTATGGAAAGATAGATGTGAAACAGTTTTTCAGGGAGTAACTCTAAACCCTCATACTACTGTGCATAACATTCACTATCATATAGCTTCTCACATGCACTGCATTCCTTCATCTCAGTTTGCAACATTAAATTCTAGTAACACAGCTCTAACTGGAAACCTCCTATTAATAGTGTGGTTAAATTTAATGTTGATGGCTCATATATTCAAGAATACTAATCTCTTTGGCAGTGGTATTGTGTTGTGTGACCATACAGGTTCATGTCTTGGAATCAAAGGAAGCAACGGAGATGGAGCACTGAATCCAGAGGAAGTAGAGTGCATGGCAGTCAGGGAAGCACTATCTTGGACAAAGGAACTGAAGTATTCAAGCATCCAAATAAAAGCTGATGCGAAGCTAGTTATCGACTCCATTAATGGGAAAATATTGCTCATTCAATGGGAAAATAGAAATTTAATTAAAGAGATCAAACACTTAATCTCTAGTTTTTTAGTTTGTGAGTTTTTTATGTAAGTCGTGATGATAATCAAGTGGCATATGTTGTTGCAAAACATGTTAGGCAAATAGCAGCGTCAGTACTATCTTATGATAACTTGGATCCAGGTTTCTGTGGCTTTATGGCTAAAGACCACAGTCCCTGATATATTCTTAATAAATTTTTCTTTATCAAAAAAAAAAAAAAGGTTTAGTGGGGGTGTACCAAACCAAGGAAAAAACTGTTTTGTTCTATATGAAAATCTGTTTTTTCTTATTATAGTTTTGGTACACCCCCAATTAATTTGGTACCCCTATTAGAAATGTTGTAGATGGGCTCACCAACAGAGATGCAGTTGCAAAATTAAAGCTTCGTATTAATAATTTAATAGGATCTTGGTCTATCCTTTTTACTTTACTAGTTTGTCACCCATGCGATGCACGGGTTTACTTCTTGCTTGTGGAATATTAGATTCATGTTTAAAACTAATTTCTACAAAACGTAAAAATTATAAAAAGAAAAATGGTAAAAAGCAATAAGCTATTATCTGAATTGGTGGGCAAGAAAATAAAACAAAAGAGGGCTAAAACAAATATCAATTTCATGGGAAACAATGCAATGAAAAATGAAATTCTTTTAGCATTCTTTGACATCCACTTTTTCCTGGTCGTAAAACATTTTTCCATCTCTTCTTTGTCCCTGAACGATCGCTTCCTTGGACATAAATATTCTTCCATTTTCTCTTTGTCTTGGTTTCCATGTTTAACCAAAAAAAAAAAACAAATAGAAAGAGAAATATATTTCTTGTCCTCAAATAATCAAATATTGCCAAAACATCTTCTAGATTGTTCTTGTTCACACTATTATGCAAATGTATCATTATATTTCTTTTAAAAAATTTCGATATGAAGGTAGTAGTTATTAGGATAACTAATTCTCCACACCTTACAGAGCTTCTCGATGCTACATTGCATGAATTGTCTTCTAGACTTCTAGTTATATGATTTAATTTTCTTAAGCAGTTTAAGAAGGAAAAACCATACCATTTTCCCCGAGTAGTTTATGAAGATAAAAATGTAATTCTTTAGGCTTCATTATGTGTTTTCTTTTGAAACGTGCACCATCATGTTTTTAAAACCTCTAATATTTGGTTTATATACAGAAGATAATTACTAATTAGGGTTGGATGCATATATTTTGTTGACTATTGAGAACTGTTTCGATATTTTGCTTGGATATTGAAGATATTTGGTCTCGAAGATTTAGAACATGCACTTTATGCACATTTGGAAAGAGTGATAGGTCCCAGCGATATCAATGCATTTACTGAGAGCCAGGGTAATGGATGGTCCTGAAAGGATTTTTCAAATGGTATCATTACTGGATAACTCCATAAAGCATCCATATGATCTGCAAAATCACTTCATAATATGACAGGAAAAACCACTCCATAATGTTGGAAGTTGGAACTAAAAATTCGTGACTTATAAAAATTCTACCAAAACAATACATGCATATTTTTAATTCCTAAAATATCAGACAAAGTTATTCTTAAGAAAAAACAACCTAAAGTTCCGCAAAAGAATAATAGACAAACCCCAAAGGAAAGAAATTTAAAACTAAATCATAATAAATTTCTATTCACTGATCTCATTCATGTAGGCCACTGGTTGGTGAATAATACGGTCTACAAATATGGTAGTATAAGATATGCATTGATGCATAATGGTTTTGACATATGCATCCCGTGAATTATTCTTCTTCATGATGATAATTTTCAAAAATTTTGGTCCGTCAGATGTATTGGAAATGCCAATGTACGTTAGATTTTCAGTTTCATCAAAGCTCCTGATCTCAAGTAGAATCAGGCATTGTGTAAGCCTTGTGTTGTGCCCGACTCTCGTCCATTTGTATAAATAAAGTGTATCTTTTGAGTCACGACTACGAACCGACCGAAAATTCATCATTTTTGGTTAAGCTTATGAGCCACTTTATTGAGTATGATAGTGAAGCAAATAGGATTAGTGCAATAACTAATTGAGTTTCGTAGAACAGAATTATATCAATTGATGTAGCCTTGAACCTGGTAGAAAAATGTCTGCTTCTATATACCTCTTAACGCTCGACATTACTTGTGCTAACCAATTCATACACTTTAAATGCAGCTATAAAAAAACAAAGTAAAAAGCTAAATGGAAAAACTAATTGTACATACCAATTCATACACTTTAAATGCAGCTATAAAAACAAAGTAAAAAACTAAATGGAAAAACTAAATTCACATTGCCTCATTTAGTTTCAGTGAACTTATAGTAATTTTTTTTTAAAGATAGTAGTTGGTTTTTTGTAAAGATAAAATCCAAATACCCGTAGTATTTTGGGATTTTTCTAGCACCGGAGCTCTCTAAGATTGATTCAAATGAAAAAGATATAAAACTCTCGGATCAATGAATGCTTGAATTCCGGGCACATTAAACATAAAACCATCACCATAAAGAATATAAAAGTGTTCCTTTGTCTTCAGTATTTTCTACATCAATCAGCGTATCACATCTTCCTTTATGGAACTGAACTGAAAACAAAAATGGTGTCTATACCTCTAACTTGGAAAACCAAAAACTGTCACCTGCATACTTGGCCAAGTTTACATAATCTGTCGCTGCATTTTCCAAAACAGGATCTTGCCAACAAACTTTTAGTTTCTAGTAACACTGAAAGGATGATGAAGGATGAAATAAAGACTATTAGTCCGGGATACAGTGGAAAACTTTAACAACAACCTCCGACGCCTTATATGAAAGTGAACTATCAAACTTTTGGACACATGAAAAAATAGTAATTACTGGATACCAAATAAGCTCTTTATGTCCTCATCTTCCCTCTTAAAAGGCCTTGACAAAATAAGTTTTCACCTTGAACGGTGATGAAACCGTTGTTTCTTATTGGCCGAAATAGGCCTTTTCTAATGTAGAAGCTATGGTGAGGACACTTGGTGTAACTCTATTGGTCGGGATATTAAAAATTGTGTTACACTTTGTTTACATTACGTATTTAACCGTCCATTAGTGACACCGTCAACAAAAAAGAAGGTGGACAACACTTTCGTAAGAGTTCTAATCTAATCAATTTCCTAGCATGTAACCCGTGCTACGCACCGGGTGTGATGGGAACTGGCGTCCATTTGGTGAGGCAGGGCTTCGCGCCGCACCCGTCCTTAAAGGAGTTCAATAAACAACTGCAGTGTAATTATTTTTCATTTTGTAAATTAACAACGGGAACCAAATTCACAAAACTACGTATCGTTTAAAGTTTTGGAGATTATGAAATCTTATTAAAAATTTGAAAATTGTATCATCCTTTGAAATCAGTGAATAGCTCATTACATTGTCAGCGTCAGTACAATTGATAGTTATATGAAAAATCACATCCTTTATATAGTTGTATTAATATCTGAAATTAAGGACACCGAATAACATACAATATTAATATTATATAGATAGCCAACTCTAAATAGTCCAACGCATGTGAATTGCTTCTCGTCGAAGTGATATAATCAAGGAAATGCGCTGATATATCTTTCTTCGGAATCATATACTTGCATTAAGAATCAAGAAAACAACTCAAAACTGTATTTCTAGGCTCCAACAACTTATAGTTAAAAGAGAAATCACACTCACTATAGGTATCAATATCTGATATTAGAGACACTAAAAAAAATGATATCAATATAAAATATATTGACGTCTCTAAATAATAGTGCAAAGCATATGAAGTGTTTCCCATCAAAGAAGATGTAACCAAGGAATTCACTAATATATCTTTCTTCGGAATTTAATACTTTCATAAAGAATCAAGCGGCCAACTCATTACTATTTCAGGATCCAACTCCCTGTAATTAAATGAAAAATTACACTCGCTGTATAGTTGTATCGATTGTTATACTAGATACACTAAATAAACGGTATTAATATAAAATAGATTGACAAACTCTAAATAGTGCAAAGCATATGAGGTGCTTCCCGTCAAAGAAGATGTAATCAGAAATCATATACTTGCGTTAAGAATCAAGCAACAACTCAACTCGATTTTAATTGAAAAATCACAGTCACTATATAGTTATAGCAATACCTGATATTAATTAGAGACAATAAAATAATGATATTAATAGAAAATCGATTGCCAGCTTCAAGAAGTGAAAATAATATGTAGTGCTTCCCGTCGAAGAAAGATATATCAGTGCTCCAATTTCTTGTAGTTAAATAAAAAATCAGACATACTATATAGTAGATTCAATGTATGATATTAGAGACACTAAAAAAAAACACAATATTAATATAAAATAATTTTCCAACTTTAAATAGTGCAAATCATATGAAGTGTTTCCCTTTAAATAGGATGTAATCAAGGAATTGCATTGATATATTTTTGTTCGGAAATCATATACTTTCATTAGGAATCAAGCATCCAACTCAACTGTTCGTTAAAAAATCACGCTCGTTATATTGTTGTACCTGGTTATATTAGAGATACTAAAAATAAACATGATATCAATATACAATAGATTGCAAACTCTAAATAGTGCAATGCATATGAATTGCCCCCAGTCGAAGAAGTCGTAATCAAGAAAATGCGCTGATATATATTTTTTCGGAAATCAGATGCTTACGTTCAGAATCATTCCGGAAGTCGAAATCACGGAAATGCACTGATATATCTTTCTTCAGAAATCATATACTTGCATTCTGAATCATATATGCAATTTTTTTCTTCAAGGAAAATGCTTTGTATCCCGATATTTTCTCTTGAAATTATTATTGAGAGAGAGACAGCACAAACTTACTTTTTAATGCATCAATCCCGATGATAGAGGGGATAATTCAATCCCGGGATCGGGCGTCCACGTAAAATTGTTGTTTCTTGGAATAGAATTTTACAATCACTTTATAGCCTCGATCTTCAAGGTGTTTGATAGGAAGTCACGATTGCCAATCACTTTAGAATACTGAACGAAACTTGACTAGCTTGTTCTTTGGTTGGTTGGGATAGAAGGTGGAGGTTACATTAAGAAAGACAACCATCGAATTTAACTGGGTGCATCAAAAAGGGCTACCTCTTGCAAAGTGTCATGTAATCTTTTGTTTCCTTTTGTATATGTATCAAAAGTGTTTCCTTATTCAAAAAAAAAAAAAAAAAAATCAAGTATTTATCAATTCCATTCTCTCTTGTTCCAAAAATAAAAGAGAATAGTCAATGTAAATAAGAGTCATGTAAAGAGTCATCTTTTGTGTTTTATTGTAATAAGCAAGGAAGGGTGTATGCCATTGATGTACAACGCGAGTAATTGTGAAATACCTCCAACTCATTCACAATTCTCGTAAAGTCCGGACAGCTAGCTAGATTTCGACCTTGGTTCTTAGCCTGAGAAACTATCTCTTGGTGATTAATAGTCATAACTTCAGATCTTTCTTTACACATGTGTAGATACACTTTACACTCTTATCACATGTCTTTTTTTTTGTTATCAGTGCTAGGATTGTGCCTTTAATAGCTAGATTGACATCTCCATTTT
Organism: Papaver somniferum; assembly: GCF_003573695.1. Taxonomy (NCBI): domain Eukaryota; kingdom Viridiplantae; phylum Streptophyta; class Magnoliopsida; order Ranunculales; family Papaveraceae; genus Papaver; species Papaver somniferum. The sequence continues at coordinate 166,181,630 of NC_039365.1, forward strand.
GCTGTGAGCTTAAACTGTCTTGCACATGTCACATTTGATGGAATATGAGCTTATATTTTGACCTAGAACTTTGTAGGTACGTTCTAAGCAAACCTTCACGAGACTTCACTCGTCCACTAGGGACACTTAGTGGTTTAAAAGGCTTAGTGCATACGCTAAATGCATTCGAGAGACCAGCGACAGTGGTATAGTTAGGATTTCCTTAGTTTTGTTTTACTTGAGGACAAGTAAAATTCAGGTTTGGGGGTATTTGATGAGTGCTAAAAAGTGCATATTTCTATATATTTTTCTTGGCATTTAACTCATCTTTTGTGCATTAATTCTACATTTTATCCCATATTTTGTATTTTCATTGTTTTCAAGAATAAATATTTTTCTTACTTAATTTTGCATTTTTAGGTAATAAATAAAGTTTGGATGAATAGCAGAGCGGAAAAGAGCAGAAAAGTAGTGAAAAGCCGGGAGGAATTACACAAGGAAGCCGCGAAGAATGTTGTGCACAAGACCAAAAGGCTAGAAGTGGGCTTGAAGAAGAAGAATTGTCCTTAAAGAAGATATGGGCTTGGCATACCCAAGGCCCAAAACCCTTACTCAAACACATTTCCACTATCCAAGCCCGTCTCGGATTTCAGCCGTCAGATCGAAGCATTTCAGCATCCTACGGTCGCTCCATCATCGCACATCAAACTCCGAAGCCCCCGCTTTACATCGCAACGCCCATCTCCATCTTGGGTCGTACGTTTTGCTACATCCCTTCATCCGACGGTCGCTCCACGCTTACCTCAGTATCGCCGTTGGATCCACCTACCATCTTCCCATCCATCGCTCCTTGTCGCAGATCATCAAAGTTCGCTACACCCGCTCAACACCCTAGCATCCAAAACCATCGACTTCACCGAAACAAGTTCTTCTTCCCCAAATCTTTTTTCCCCAAAATCTTTCTTCTTCCCCCGACAGTTGCAGTCGAGATCTGCTCCTGCCTCTCTTCCATGTCCACTGCCACCCTCTGCCTCACTACCATCTCCATACCCCGACACCACCTCAAACCCATCTCCCTAGCCTAGTTATTTTCCCCATATCACAACCACTGAAACCCTAGGTTTTGGGGTGAGTAAAATAACTCGAACTAGGGAACAATTAGAGCATCAGAGGCGTCAATTGAAGCATGAGAGAGGAGCAGGAAGGTCAGAAGAAGCATGGGTCGAGTCTATTTGCATCAGGGTGAGTTAATTTTAGTTATTCTCGAAACCCTAATCCTGCTGATTTGGGGATTTTCAAATTAGGGTTTGTAGAAATTTAGGGTTTGTTGTAAGCTATAAAAGGGAAGTGATGTAGGATGTTAAAGGTTGTTCTTGGTTAGCCGAGAAACCCCCTAATTGGGTTAATTTAATTTGATTTCCCTGTTTTAATATCCTGTTGATGTTCATGTGTTTAATTTGATTTCCCTGTTTTAATATCCTGTTGATGTTGTTGTTAATGTGATGTTTTGGGAGAACTGGATTAGCCAGTATCTCCAATTGTTGTGTTGTTCCTGTTAATCATGTGTTGTTCCATCTGTTTTCTCATGTTCTGAGTTCACTGCTGAGGCTCAGATGAAACCTCAGTGCACTGTTAGATAGTGGAATGCTAGGTTAGAGCCTTAGTGCAGTGTGTTGATTGAGTAATGGGAAGAAGTTGGTGCTCTGATATGCCTGTGATTGACTGTGCTTTCAAAAGACAGTCAATGCTAGGGGCAAATCAGTGAGCAAGCTGATTCTCTTCCCATTCTAGTGGATGCTTAAGTTTTTAAACCTAGAATTGCATTGTTTAGCTAGGACACAAGGTGGATTCTAAGCCTTAGCTTAGCCACAGCTGCAATCTCACCCCTGCCCTTGGCTTAGGCCTTGGTTCCATTGTTCTCTGCTTGTAGTTGCATTGTTCTGTCACCTTCTCATAATACTTTTGTGCTGTTTGCTTTTGCCATTGTAAATTTTCATCCTTTTTCCCTGTGTTGCTTCCATGTATATACCATTGTCACTTTTTCTTTGTACCTGTCATTGTAAATGCCATCCTTGGCCCTGTGTGATTTAGTGCCCTGCCTGCACAGCTCCTGCTCTCCCTTTCCCTGCTGAGCACTTGTCCTTTGCACTGCTGCTGCTACTACTTGCTGTTGCTGTTGCTGCTGCTGTGCACTGCTTCTGCTGCTGCTGAAGCCACCACCACTGCTGCTGCTTCTTCTCCAGCCCAGCCTTGTCTGCTGCTGCTCCAAACAGCTGACTTAGAACCAAAGGCTAAAAGCCCAGGTTCAAAGTTCAGGTTAAGGCCTAAGGCCTAGTTCACTGTTACCAAGCCCAGTTCACATCAAAAGACCAAAAGCCCATAAGTTCACAGTCAATCCAAAAGCCCACTGAGCCCAAAACCATTTCATTGTTACAAAAACCCACTAAGCCCAAAGCACAATTAGAAGCCCAATAGCAATTTAGATCCCAAATAGCTAGAAACTCCAAACACTCCCAATCTCTGTGGATCGACCCGTACTTGCACGAGCTACAACTGACGACCGTGCACTTGCGGTATTACTGTAGGCCCGTTTTCATTTCACTTCAATTTTATACGCTTTCCCGGGTCCACCAAGTTTTTGGCGCCGCTGCCGGGGACTCGGGTTTGTTTCTCTAGTAGTTTTATTAGCTATTTTTGCATTTCACTGCATAGCATTTGCATCTGCATCTGCTTCACTTCATTTGCTGTTGTTCCTGCTGTTCTGAACCAGTTTTTCCTCTGCTGGGACGCCACCAAGGAAAAGAACCAAAGCCCAACTGGGTTTTTGCAACAATATCAGAGCAGCTGGGATGTGCTTAAAAGGTAACCCATTTAAGAGAACCTGAATTGTGGGCTTCCAATTTTTAATTGTGGGCTTGTAATATTAAAGCCAATTTTTGGGCTTTTTATTTTCTGTTGGGTTTGTAATTAATTTCTGTGGGCTTGTTTGTTTAATTTGTGGGCTTGTATTTAATTTTTGTGAGCTTGTTTAATTTGGACTGGTATTTTGTATTCTGGGTTTTTAAACCCAGCTGAGCTTGTAACCGATCACGCTAGGTTAACTCGTTAGTGGGCCGAGTACCCAAATTCTAGGCCGAGATTTTGGACTCAGTTTCACCAAACGTTTTCAAACCAGCTGAGCCAAAGCAAACACAAAACCAACAGTGGGCTTTCTCCCAACACTAAAACCAAAATTTTTGCTCCCAATTAAAAACCAAACTTTCTACCTCTTTAGAACCAAATTTGCTCCCATCAAAACCAAAAGCTCCCAAATGGGCTTTGTCTTCAAAGTCTAAAACCAAAGTTTTCAAAACCCAATAAACCAAAGTGTTTTCTTTTCCCATTAGGTCCAAATTTTTTAAAACCCATTAAAAACCAAATTTCTTTTTCAAACCCGACAAAACCAAATGTTACCCACCAAAACCAAATTTTTCCCAAAAATCCAAACCCTTTAAAACCAAATAGTGGGCTTTGTGTCTTTACAATATGGGCCAACCTAGTGCTCTCCATGAATACAGGTATCCCACAATAAAAATTCCATTATCATGTATTGTATTACCTCAAACCAATACCCCTTTTAAAATAAATGCAAGCATGATACAAATACTTCCTATATTTCGAGGGTTCGATTCTGAGAACCCCTATACTCATGTAAGAGAGTTTGAACAAATTTTTCGGACTATGCAACCTGATCATATGTCCGAAGACTCTCTGAAATTGCGTTTGTTTACATTTTCTCTAAAGGAAAGGGCCAAAACATGGTTTTACGGTTTGAGACCACAATCAATCACCACTTGGGAACAACTCACTAATCAATTTTTCCAAAGATTTTTTCCACATCATAGGACCATCGCTATTCGTCAAAATATCAATTGTTCTGTCCAGTTGGATGAGGAAACTGTTTTTGACTATTTTGAACGTTTTAATGATTTGTTGAGCGAATGTCCACACCATGGATTTGAGAAGTGGAGACTTGTCGCTATCCTCTATGAGGGATTAGACTTTAAATCTCGAACCATGGTTGAGTGTATGTGTAATGGTGAATTTCTTGATAAAACTGTGGATGATGCATGGAAATTTTTAGCTGAGATTGCAGAGAAAACCCGTCACTGGGAGTCCATTAGGGAAACTGAGACACTGTCACATGATATTGGTGGTAATGAATGAACTTTGGAAATAGCATGTCTAGTCCTTCTCATGTGTATGATATTGAATATGAACCTAATCTAGAGGAACATGAGTTGACTAATGACACCACAACTGCTAATAGGGACAAGTATGCATATTACTATGATGATGATGATGATGTTATGTTAGAAGAACATGTCTATGCTGAAAATGTTATGGAACCTTTGGGTTCAAATACATTAGGCTTCTCTGCCTCGACCTTCATGAATGATGTTTCTTCTAGTATTCCATATACATGTGATGTTGATACTGATTTTGAGCATGTGCATCTGTCCTATGAATGACTTAGGTAATATAGAATCTTCTGTTGACACTAATATGCATGAAATATAATTGTTGTGTCTGATTCTCTACCTGGGTCACGTTGTGATGTTTCCACTGATTTGCCGATGCATGAGAATAATTCTTCTGATGATGTTGATGATTCTGATTTGGGTGAGCATGGTAAGCATGTTGTGACCGTGTAGAAGACTTAGGAGATGTTGATGTGATTAATAATGATGTGCCTATCGTCCTACATAAGTCACAATCTGATGGCCTTCCACCCAAGCCTAGATTTTTTGTACCCATATGTCAAACCGACTTTTCTGAGAATACCTAATCTAGGCCTGTAATTAGGTGGAAACTGTGTGCTTCCCAAGTCCTTGTTGGACTATTTTGCTTCTAAGTAATACATTTGAGGAACCACAGTTGGAATTAGCTGTGTACCGTCCCTAGCAAGTTCATTCGAGGTTAGACCTTGTGCATGATGAACCCCCAAAACTGCGAGATTTTGTTTCCAAAATTTATCCGTTGAAAAATCCAGGTTTGGGGGTAGCTCATTTGTTTCACAGCTTCACTTGCATGCCTATCATATTATTATTGTGTGAAGCTGTTGAAACCTACACTTGTCTTTGGGTTGATCCTCAACTCTTAGATTGTTAGTGTATGGTGAATTTTTGTATAAATCCAGTAGATAAAATTTCTTAAAAACCTTTTTGTTCCTTTTGTATATATTTTGCTAATCCCATATGTCGGCTGACATTGTTGGATTCTTGCCTTGAATAACGGAGTTCTAATATTGCTTTCGCCGAAATCGGGTATTCTCTTTCCTTTTTCTCTACTCAACATGATCTTTCATATGTTGTTATAATTTTGTTCATATTTGAAACATTGAGGACAATGTTTAGTTAGGTTTGGGGGTGAAAAGTAGATACTTTGGATAATATGCCATATTGAAAACAAGAACTCCTTCTTTTGAAAAAAAAAAAAAAAAATGAAAAAATCAAAATAAAAAATTAAAAAATTGAAAAAAAAACATAAAAAATGGAGTCATTTACCTGAAATGTGACTCTTGTGCAAATATGTAATTATTAGGAGTCTAGTCTAGATATTAGGCACCCTGATTCTAGCACAATTCACATAGTGATAAGAAATTTGCACGCGCACGATCTACCAATACATGTATGGCCTCGATCTTCAAGGTGTTTGATAGGAAGTCACGATTGCCATCACTTTAGAATATGAACGAACTTGACTAGCTTGTTCTTGGTTGGTTGGGATAGAAGGTGGAGGTTACATTAAGAAAGACAACCATCGAATTTAATGGGTGCATCAAAAAGGGCTACCTCTTGCAAAGTGTCAGTAATCTTTTGTTTCTTTTGAATGTATCAAAGTGTTTCCTTTAGTCAATGAAAAAAAAAAAAAAAAAAAAAAAAAAAAAAAAAAAAACGATGTATATATTCAGAAAAAACAAAAAGAGAAAACAAAAAATCAAGTATTTTCAATCCATTCTCTCTTGTTCCAAAAAATAAAAGAGAGTAGTCAATGTAAATAGAGTCATGTAAGAGTCATTTTGTGTTTCATTGTAATAAGCAAGGAGGGTGTATGCCATTGATGTAAAGCGAGTAATTGTGAAACACCTCCAATCATTCACAATCTCGTAAGTCCGGACAGCTAGCTAGATTTCGACTTGGTTCTTAGCCTGAGAAACTATCTCTTGGTGATTAGTAGTCATAACATCCGATCTTTCTTTACACATGTGTAGATACACTTTACACTCTTATCACATGTCTTTATTTGTTATCAGTGCTAGGATTGTGCCTTCGATAGCTAGATTGACATCTCCATTTTGCTGTGAGCTTAACTGACTTGCACATGTCACATTTGATGGAATCTGAGCTTATATTTTGACCTAGAACTTTGTAGGTACGTTCTAAGCAAACCTTCACGAGACTTCAATCGTCCACTAGGGACACTTAGTGGTTTAAAAGGCTTAGTGCATACGCTAAATGCATTCGAGAGACCAGCGACAGTGGTATAGGTAGGATTTCCTTAGTTTTGTTTTACTTGAGGACAAGTAAAATTCAGGTTTGGGGGTATTTGATGAGTGCTAAAAAGTGCATATTTCTATATATTTTTCTTGGCATTTAACTCATCTTTTGTGCATTAATTCTACATTTTATCCCATATTCTGTATTTTCATTGTTTTCAAGAATAAATATTTTCTTACTTAATTTTGCATTTTTAGGTAATAAATAAAGTTTGGATGAATAGCAGAGCGGAAAAGAGCAGAAAAGTAGTGAAAAGCCGGGAGGAATTACACAAGGAAGCCGCGAAGAATGTTGTGCACAAGACCAAAAGGCTAGAAGTGGGCTTGAAGAAGAAGAATTGTCCTTAAAGAAGATATGGGCTTGGCATACCCAAGGCCCAAAACCCTTACTCAAACACATTTCCACTATCCAAGCCCGTCTCGGATTTCAGCCGTCAGATCGAAGCATTTCAGCATCCTACGGTCGCTCCATCATCGCACATCAAACTCCGAAGCCCCCGCTTTACATCGCAACGCCCATCTCCATCTTGGGTCGTCCGTTTTGCTACATCCCTTCATCCGACGGTCGCTCCACGCTTACCTCCGTATCGCCGTTGGATCCACCTACCATCTTCCCATCCATCGCTCCTTGTCGCAGATCATCAAAGTTCGCTACACCCGCTCAACACCCTAGCATCCAAAACCATCGACTTCACCCAAACAAGTTCTTCTTCCCCAAATCTTTTTTCCCCAAAATCTTTCTTCTTCCCCCGACAGTTGCAGTCGAGCTCTGCTCCTGCCTCTCTTCCATGTCCACTGCCACCCTCTGCCTCACTACCATCTCCATACCCCGACACCACCTCAAACCCATCTCCCTAGCCTAGTTATTTTCCCCATCTCACAACCACTGAAACCCTAGGTTTTGGGGTGAGTAAAATAACTCGAACTAGGGAACAATTAGAGCAGCAGAGGCGTCAATTGAAGCATGAGAGAGGAGCAGGAAGGTCAGAAGAAGCATGGGTCGAGTCTATTTGCATCAGAGGGTGAGTTAATTTTAGTTATTCTCGAAACCCTAATCCTGCTGATTTGGGGATTTTCAAATTAGGGTTTGTAGAAATTTAGGGTTTTGTTGTAAGCTATAAAAGGGAAGTGATGTAGGATGTTAAAGGTTGTTCTTGGTTAGCCGAGAAACCCCCTAATTGGGTTAATTTAATTTGATTTCCCTGTTTTAATATCCTGTTGATGTTCATGTGTTTAATTTGATTTCCCTGTTTTAATATCCTGTTGATGTTGTTGTTAATGTGATGTTTTGGGAGAACTGGATTAGCCAGTATCTCCAATTGTTGTGTTGTTCCTGTTAATCATGTGTTGTTCCATCTGTTTTCTCATGTTCTGAGTTCACTGCTGAGGCTCAGATGAAACCTCAGTGCACTGTTAGATAGTGGAATGCTAGGTTAGAGCCTTAGTGCAGTGTGTTGATTGAGTAATGGGAAGAAGTTGGTGCTCTGATATGCCTGTGATTGACTGTGCTTTCAAAAGACAGTCAATGCTAGGGGCAAATCAGTGAGCAAGCTGATTCTCTTCCCATTCTAGTGGATGCTTAAGTTTTTAAACCTAGAATTGCATTGTTTAGCTAGGACACAAGGTGGATTCTAAGCCTTAGCTTAGCCACAGCTGCAATCTCACCCCTGCCCTTGGCTTAGGCCTTGGTTCCATTGTTCTCTGCTTGTAGTTGCATTGTTCTGTCACCTTCTCATAATACTTTTGTGCTGTTTGCTTTTGCCATTGTAAATTTTCATCCTTTTTCCCTGTGTTGCTTCCATGTATATACCATTGTCACTTTTTCTTTGTACCTGTCATTGTAAATGCCATCCTTGGCCCTGTGTGATTTAGTGCCCTGCCTGCACATCTCCTGCTCTCCCTTTCCCTGCTGAGCACTTGTCCTTTGCACTGCTGCTGCTACTACTTGCTGTTGTTGTTGCTGCTGTTGTGCACTGCTTCTGCTGCTGCTGAAGCCACCACTGCTGCTGCTGCTGCTTCTTCTCCAGCCCAGCCTTGTCTGCTGCTGCTCCAAACAGATGACTTAGAACCAAAGGCTAAAAGCCCAGGTTCAAAGTTCAGGTTAAGGCCTAAGGCCCAGTTCACTGTTACCAAGCCCAGTTCACATCAAAAGACCAAAAGCCCACTGAGCCCAAAACCATTTCATTGTTACAAAAACCCACTAAGCCCAAAGCACAATTAGAAGCCCAATAGCAATTTAGAGCCCAAATAGCTAGAAACTCCAAACACTCCCAATCTCTGTGGATCGACCCGTACTTGCACGAGCTACAACTGACGACCGTGCACTTGCGGTATTACTGTAGGCCCGTTTTCATTTCACTTCAATTTTATACGCTTTCCCGGGTCCACCACGGATAAATTTAACAAAATCGTTGTTTTCTCCTGTCTTCCTGAAAGTCCTGATTCACTATGCCCATGGTGCCTTTTGAATGTATAAGGTGTTAAAGAACTGGCAAAGATAAAAGTGAAAAAAAAAATCTAAAAGATAAAATAATAATTAATAAATCTAAGCACCACCTTAATACCAGAAAAGAAAACTCCAACAATTTCCCCCCTCACCTGCTCAATTTATTAAATGGTACTACACTATTGATGGCTCTCCACGGCATAAGGTTGATAAAGTCCACGTAGCAGTCCTTAACATAGATTTTTTCGTGTGTGTATTAAACTGAGGTAGCAGTGGTACCAGTGTATCTTGAGAAACAATATAATCACCGGCAATGTTACCCATCAATTGACATACTATTTTCCAAAATTCGTGGAGCAAAAATACTAATACAAACAAAGATCACCAACGATGCCAATGAATGCTAACACAAACACCCATGCTTTGAATTCGCCGTGTAATATTTTTTTGGGTAGCACTATAAATAAAAATCACAAAAATTCTGAATCAAATCTCACAAATAGAAACCATAAAAAAAAAAAAAAAAAGGAACAGGAATCAAATTTAGAAAAACAAAACGGGAAACACAAAAACAAATCTAGATGATTAGCGCAGAAGTGTCTTAGGTTGTCTCATTACCGCCCAAATTTTGCCCATCTCTTTTCTGTTTAAAAAAACTTCAACTCCTCTATCTTTGCATTGATTTTCATTTTTATTAAATTGTCGAGAAATGATAAACGGTTTCACCTTTCTGCAAGAAACAGATAAATAGTTTTAAACCATTAAAAAGAATAAAAAAATGCATATAAATAGAGTTCTTGAGGAAACCAAAGAAAAGAAAAAAATTAAACCTAGTTCTTTTTTCTTTTTCTTTTTCCGAACGTCTTGGTCCTTAGGTTGATTTTTCGCAAAAATTAATTTTTTTCCAATTTTAAATACCCGGATATATATGCAAATGATTCTAAAAATAAAATATCTTTTAGAATATTCATATATTAATTTCGAAAATTTAACTAATTTCCTTTCCAATATAAAATTAAATCTAATTAATTTAATGAAACTTAACTTATCATGTCTAAAACTTTATGAAAGTCCAAACTTAATTTGGAAATCAAGTGCCTAATATATTAGTCTAATTTGAGAACACACGCCATCCCTAACCGACTTCCATCACTGTTCTGAACATTTCTTTCTGCAACTAATTTCCTTTATTTTCTTAACCTGTTTTTGTTGTTGTCTTGGCTAACGAACGAAACCATTTAAGTTTTTTTCTATATTTTTCAGAGATATAGTTGTTTGATTCCGCTCAAAAAAGAAAAAACTTAGAATGAAACAATTAGACAAAGAAAGAATTAAGTTTTTTTATTTCCCCGCTTTTTAACTTCAAGTCATTTTTGGCTGACCTAAAGTCGGCTTTTTCCAAAAGAAAAATGGCTTTCCTATAAAAGTTATTATATATTAGGACTCTTTTTTCCTAATTAATACATAAAGGAAAAAAAGTTCCAAACTAATACATAGAGGAAAAAAATAACCCACATATTTATTTATTTTTGCGAAAGTAAAAAGAATAAATAAATAATTTTTTTTCTTTTCTCCACCCATTTAAAATATTCGCCCAATAACACCAAATAAAAGGGCATGGTCACGGTGCGTGGCCGAGCCCCGTGCACACCAAATTAAAATCAAACATACGCTTATAGAAAAAGCCCAACGCGCAACACGGGCACAAATATAATCCTCATAAAAATCAAAACAACATTATCAATGCCATACTAAGCACCCTGAGAGATCAAAAACGCAAATCCCAACTTAGCAAAATAAGGTTACAAAAGAAAGGGGGCCTATTCTGTTCTGAACGCTTAAAGGATGAGATCATTGGTAACATAACATGTTATTTTCACTGGCAGTATCAATAATTCAATTCCCAAACCTAATGGTGTAAAAATAGTTGCCTGTAACCCTCTTTAAACTCCGTGCACCAGTCAAATAACTCTGTAATTCCAAGACATCTTCAATCTTAGTCTTGGCTAATCAAGACTTGTAAAATTTGATCGAAAAGCTGGTTTATCGCAATGGAATGTCAAGATATCTTGAATTATCCGGAAAAAATGAAGTAACATAACTATTAACTGATAAAGAAATAATTGATAACATTGTACGGGAACTGATAAAGATGGGTAAGAAGATATAAAATTTCTACAATAAACCTCCTTCACGAAACAAGGTTGTTAAAGCGACAATCACATTGAATAATTTCTTGCTGAGATATGAGAAAACAACATTAGACATTCTTATGATGAAAAGAAAAATTAAAAATGAAATTCGATGTGATATTGATTTAAAAAAAAGGGTAGGCAACCAATCTGAGCCCGTGCAGCGCACGGGCGCACATCTAGTATATATAATGTTACTTAGAAACTTTTTTGAACGTAATATGACCAGGTTAGAGTTCTAAATTGGTCTTCGAATTAGTCTTAGGCTCTTTGGGCTCAAAAAAAAAACAGTTTTAGGCTCATTAGGATAACTTAGAAACTTTTTTGAACGTAATATGACCAGGTTGTAGGGGTGAGTATTTGGCCCGTAATCTGTGGATTTAACCGGGATCAATCGTATTTTTGCGGATGGATGTCCGGACCATTTGTTAATGGGTTGGACGCGGATGGAATTTTAGAAATCCAACGGATGACGAATTGAGTCCGGATGCAACCTTAAAAATTCGTTGGGCATCCATATCCGTTAAATTAAGGAGATTTATATAGTTTTAGAAAATACTATAGATAAATTAGGATTTTTAATATGTTTACTTGGGATGTTGTCCGTAGCACTTATATATTTGTATATATATATATATATATAGGATATGTAGGTTTTATAAGAAGTTATTACTTATGTTGAGTTTATTTCTTTGTCATAAATTTTAATTAAAACAAATCTATTAGATTATCCATATCCAATCCGTGCATCCATTGGATGTGCATCCGTTGGATGTTGGATTGGATGGAGATGCTAAATTTAAAATCCGTAGTGCATTGGATTGGATGCGGATGAGGTGAAAACCAGCCCATGCTCACCCCTACCAGGTTGTACTAAATTGGTCTTCGAATTAGTTTTAGGCGCTCTGGGCTCAAAAGAAAAATAAATAAAAAAAAAATAATTTTAGGCTGATTAGGAATCTGTTTTTTGTTTAAGCTACATAGTTCTTTCGATAGCCTTAATCCGCATTAAAATTGGTCTTTCAATCTCGATCAAAAAGCTATATCTTATTGGGTTGAAACTTCAAGAATCACGAGCCAGCATCAAGAAACATTAACCCTCGGTTGAACTTGTGTCCCCAAAGTCAAGTTTCCAGCCTCTAAATTCACTCACCAAAATAAACCTTAAGAACCGTGAGCCAGCATCGTACTTCAAGTTAAGTTAGCGGCTGGCTAGATAGAGTCAGACGGAATCAAAGGATTGGAGTTAGTTGGGTAAAGGCAGATTTAGAGGGCCGAGGTATAAACTCTTGGTCCATTTTTTAACCCATATACGTACACACCACCTTTCCTTAGACTATTGGTTGATTAGTTGGGTATATACACTTCCAAAACATGTACATAGTGATGATCGTAATTAGTGTGGGGTGATAAGGGATGTCTACCACATACATGGTTAATTTATTTAGATATCCTTGATTAATTAACTAATTAAAATTTTAAATATAATAATTTTCTATAATTTTTTTAAAAAAAAATCTTCCTTTCTTTCTTCTTTCACTGCAAGAAAATTTACAACACAAAGAATCTCCCACAAACCCAAGTCATATTTTTTTGTGTCTGATTGATAGTTTATGTTTAAATCGAAAAATCATGGTTTTATGTCGATTACAGAATGAAATTTGGCTGGAAATGGAAATATATTATTAGCCGAACTTCTTATTGTTCTTCATTTTGAAAGTGCTGATGAGCAGTTCAGCTAATAATCAAACACGAAAATATTAGCCGACCTCAGTTTATGAAGAACAATACCAAGTTCAGATCTCCTGATTTTAACTCGAATCTTAGTTCGGCAGTTACAATGTTAAGTTCGGCTGGTAACTTGTCAGCTGAACCTAGATATGTTTCACAAAGTCTAAGTTTGGCTGACAAGTTATTAGCCGATCAACCTTTGAGTATTTTTCATATACGAAAAATACCAAAATTCGGCTGACAAGTTACTAGCCGAACCTATGTATGTTTTAAAAAAACATAGTTCGGCTGATAACTTGTTAGCCGAACTTAGGTTTTATAAATAGAAAAAAAAATATTTAAAAAAAATATGTAGAAAATATAAATGATAAGGACATTTTTGACATCATGAAAAATGGGAAGATACAAGGCTACACATAATTACTATGCTATGACCTACTTTTTTCTTACTCAGTATGCCAAAAAAAAAAAAAATACCCCAAACTATGATTGAAATTTTAACCTTCTGTGAACAAAAAAAAGAGTTAAGGTAAAAGAGTTGACCACAGATAACCAGCTGGAGCAGCAAATACAAAGGTAGGACACTTAGAACAGCTTTGTTTTCAAATTGAAACCTGGATGCCTTGTCATTCTGTTCGACAAAAACAAGATTATTATCGTACCATATAAAGAGAACAATTAATACCAAACAAAGTACTCAGTGCCAGGGCCGTCGCTGGCTATAGGCCAGCTAGGCGATGTTTGGGCCCCAAATTATGTATATTCTCGAGCCCTTTGAGAAAAATAAGGATTTTGTTTTCTGTTTTGTGTATTGTCCGGTGCTGATTCAGTTCAAACTGTTCTTTTTTTTTTCCAAAGTACAACAATTAATTTAACATTTGTTCTTTTCAATTCCTGCTCTTATTTAGTTATTTTGGTTTAACCCTTTAGCCTTAAGTTCACTTGCTGTTTCAAAAATTTCAAGTCTTTACTCTTTCAAGTTTTTTAAGTCTTTACTCTTTCAAGTTAGTGTATGTTGTGTTGTTACTTGCCAAAATGGTGATTGCCAAATTTTAGTTAACTGACATGGTTACACGAATTTGGGATGCAAATTTGTGTATAGGTTCTATAGTTTAAATTTTTTGAAGTGATCAAATATCAATTCCAATCATGGGTCTTAGATAAAATGCACGAATGGTGCAGCTGGTGCTTCTAGAAGACAGACGAAACCAAGAGCCGAAAATGTTATGAGTTCTATGGGAGGAGCAATGGAGAAATATTTGGTTTCAAACGATGACGGCCATGAAGAAACACTGAATGACTATGACAAAGAATGGGAAAATTTGGTTAATGAGATGGAAACAAATTGTGATTTGTTGGACAATGATGAGAATACATATCAGAGAAAATGAAGAACCAAGAGGGCTGGAGGTATCACCACCAAATACAAATGAGATTGGGAAAGATAAAGAGCCAAGGGGAAAAGAATTATCATCATCGATTACAAATGAGAACGACAAGATGAAGTTTAACCAGAAGAATATGGTCCATTGAATATTTATGATCCAAAAATTGCGGCAACAATATTAACTAGTGTTTAAGAGATGTTTCGGTAAAGAAAGATTTTTGGTTTCCTTTCGATATTATTATTGGAGCCGTCTTATAATTAGTTTTTTTTCGTGAGATAAAATATTTTCTTTGCGTTGTAGCTTTTTTGTAATTCGTTTCTTTTGAGAATATGTAGTACATTTTATACCAAATCACAAAAAACAAAATTTACTTTTCTTATTTAGGCCCCCGTTTTAGTAAGTTCGCCTAGGGCCTCTAAAAACTTTGCTACGGCCCTGCTCAGTGCTAACTTATATAGTTTGATTCAAAGAATGTAATACCAAACAAAGGAATCAAAAAACAAACAAAGATGAAAACAAAACAGAAAAAGTATATATATTTCAGGGACTTACATATAATCGATGGGAAACAGATCTTGCAATTCGATCAATTGCGATTATGTATGGACAACAGATGATCGCGTAATGATTCGGATTAATCCCAAAGCATGTCGGACGTGATTTCAACAACTTAAACATCATATCATGAGGTATGTGGTTTGAGCTAACAAATTAAGAGAAGGATGCATATGAAGATAGTATACGGGTATATACTTACAGATGAACCTGCAGTGGTTTCATAGAGTCTAACAGAGTCAATAGGTATGGTTTCATATATCTAGAAGCTTCATCCACATAATTCCAAGACAAAAAAAAAAAATCACTTTCTTTAAAAAAATATTTTTAATAAATTGACACAAAGGTTTTGTTTCCATCATAAAGTCACTGCTTGAATCATATTAAAAATGAGTTTTGGCGTATGAGTTAGGCATATATCAATTGAAATTAAACAGATGGGTATAATGGTAATAACATCCTCATGTGATGGAATAGATAAGCCTCAACTTCAAGCGACTAAAAACAAGTAGGAATTACCTATAGATCCTATTATAGTGTTCCTAGTTAGTGGCAAGTCCACCCACTAAAGCCCAGTAATCGGAGGTCCATAATAAAAAGAAAACAGAAAAATGGACCCAATTTTTTAAGTCCTGGTCCTGCACACATGTGGAACATATAGGGACGTATTTTTAAATACCGAAAACACCCTCAAGTATATAAAAGCAGTAACCAAATCCATTTCTTCTTCATTTTCTCGATCTATTCTTCTTCTTCTTCATTTTCTCATCTGTGGTTCGGTGAAGAGCTCCGGCTATGAAGATCTTCTGAGGTGTTGATCAATTCGTGAACTCAAACTAAGATTAATCGGTAGGTTCACTTCCTTAGTGTTGGTATAGTTTAGGTTTTCATTTTTCCTTTCTTCTTCAAAAGCTTATTTTAGTTTAGGTTTTTTTCTTCTCGGATTAGAGAAATTTTCATGTTTATAGCAAAATCTAATGTTTAGGTATTAGATCTGATGTTGATAGTAAACTGGAAGAGTTTACTTTCGTCGATTTGGTATGATCTCTGAGTGTGTTTGTGTTGCACCACGTTTTTTAATTGATTTTTGGGTTCGATCCATGAGTACGTATATGTAATACTGAAATATCTTCTTTGATTCGGTTATATTCAGAGTTTAATGGATGTTTGATTATGTTTTGATCTCCTTGTTTGGTCGTTTATTTTATTTTATTAAAAAATAGTTCAGATCTATATGGATAATCATGTATTTTGTCAATTTCTTCACTAGATCTGATCATATCAGTTTCATTTTGTTGGTTTTAGATGTGTTTCGGTTTATTTTTGTGTATGAACCAACAGTACGTATCTGCAGTACTGACAGAAACCTAGTTTTGAAGACATTTTTTTATTTGATTCAGAAGTACATATATGGAATATTGAAATAGAAGTGTTTCAATACTGTTTTTTCACGGATTCGTTAATTATTTTTGACATGCAGCTGATTGTTGTGTATGAACCAACAGTACGTATATCCCGTACTGACTGAAACCTAGTCTACTTTTAAGAAGAAGAACAAGAAGAAGAACAAGATGGTGCATCGTTATGATTTACGAGGAGAATATTTGTTTTCTGTTTCCAGGTATGCTTTCTAATCATCTTGTTTGATTATTTTGTTCGGTTTTTCTTCTTTTGATTTGTTTTTTTGATTGTATTCTGATAATCAAATCGATTTGATTGACGCTTTTATGGTTTTTAGGTCTGTTACAGTTGTTTTTCGTGTATGAATTGACAGTACATATATGGTGTACTGATACAAAACTCTTCTAATTTTGTTTTATTTGAAGTTTTTCCAATTTTTTTGGTTTGATCCATGAGTATGTATGTATAATACTGATAGGAAGTGCTATTTGTTGTGTTTTTGCTCCTTTTTTAGTCTTACCCTTCAGTACTTATGTGAAATACTGTAATATGTCTTTCGATTCTCTTATTTTCCATAGATCTGTCACCTGTTGTTGTCATACTGTTGATTTGTAGTTCATGCATCTTCAGTACATATATCGCATACTGATAGGAAGTGCTCCTTGTTATGTTTGATTCAGTACGTATATGAAATGCTGAAATAGATGCTCTTTGTTACGTTTGATTCAGTACTGGAATTGGATATGGAGATGATCTGGAGCTGCAGTTCAGAACTTATTGCAAGAAATGACAGATTTTGAATGATAGGAACATGATTTGTTGTTGGTTCATATTTGCAAGCTTGTGAAATTGGTGGTGGTCTTGATGAAGTTACAAATTGGTTGTGATGTGTATTTGAAAGAAGGTGTGCTGCAAATGGATTTGGAGGAACATAGAAGGTTGGGTTGCTGATGTAAACTGAAGATACAAATGAGATAAAGGAGGAATTGTAGGTGGTGATTACTGTGAACAAAATCAGTGGATGAGATGTTCGTCTCAATGGGTTTATGAAGATGGTAGTGTTGTTTAAACAGGGAAGAAGAACAAGTCTGTGTTGCAGCTGAATTGAAATGACAATGGTGTTGATGTAGCTGTTGCAGTTGTGGTTTAAGCTAAGAAGATTGTGATGCAGCAAGATAGAAGATTACTGAGAAGATGGAGCTGAAGGCGGTGGTGAATGGTTGACTGCAGAGGTGCTGGTGCTGCAATAAAGTAAAGTGAATTGAGGAGTACTCAGATTCCTAAGTAGTGTAGCAAATATGTACTCAAATTTGTAAACAGTGTAGCAGTTATGTACTCAAATCTATGGTCATTTATATGTTTTAATTAAATTTGGACCTCCAGATAAATAAAATCCGGATTTGGTAGAAGTATGTTATTTCACACGTACTTAAACAGTGGGGTATATTAGTCATTCCATGTTTTCAAATAATTTTGGACCTTAAAATAAGAGTAAAATCTAGTTGGACCCTGCTATAAATAACCTTATTAGGTTAGGACCAAACAAGAAATTTTCCTAAAAACTAGTTGGACCCTGCTATAAATAACCTGCCATAATATACAAAGAGTGGTTACGTAATAAAGTTTATCTGCCGAGTTGTGGTAGGTTTATTCTTGTTTCTTATTGAGGTTTGTATCTTTCAACGACGACAACAATTACCAACGAAGAGGAGAAGGTAAATGTCGCAATCACCCCCACTTTCATTTCTCCTTGCACTTATTTTCCTCCTTAATTTCTCAATCTCTGGTCATCTTTCACAGTCTATCAATAATTGTAGTCGAAGTTCCTGTTCGACTATATCCATGTTGTGATACAATTTTATTTTAACATATTCAAATCAGTACGAAGTTTGCGCTAAACCATGTCTAAAGAGCAAGGATTTGTAGGTGACAAAGAATTGTTTGAATCGAGACTTTGCAGACTCATGGAATATCAAATACAGCAAACTCAGCATCAGTTAGAGATGTACCAGGCACAATATCAACGTCAGATAGGGGAGTTAACTTCTAGTATAATCAAACTTATACAAACACTTGAAATAAATGCTAGAATTGTTGATAACGATGGTAATGATGATACTCGACTTAAGGTTGAAGTTAATAGTCCACAGAAATCAGTTGATGCCGTACCACCACTGCCACAGCCAGATTGCATAGGTACACCTCGGGAAAATGAGCAGGAACCTGGTCATCAAGATATATATGGTGACAACCAAAGTACTTTTGAGGAAATTGAAGAAGAAATTACTATTGAAGAGGAAACGGATCCTTGCCTGTTAGAACAAGCGATGTCTAATGTTGAACTTCAACCACAACAACCGCGCCTTAGTGACTTCACTGGGATTCCATCGGTGGATTCTCCCACAGTTCAGCTTAATTCTAGTAAGTTGATCATGTTATTCTTATTTTTATTTTTTTGAATATTCAAAATTTGAAGATATCAACAATTTCCTAAATGGAGGTTTTGATATCCAAATCCCAACCTCATATCTCAAATATGCTGGCTGACTGGACCATGTGTTCTAGTTCATTAAAGTGGTTATAAGTAGCCAAATATTGGCAAATGATTATCATTAAACTTGGAATAGGATAATTTTCTTGACAGTATTGATTAGTCCAAATATATATCATTTCATTTTAATATGTGCAATACAATATTATATTGTCGTTTTTGTTTTTGTAGCCAAGAGAAATTTCTATCTTCCTGGATGCTTGCCACTCTATAACTTCTCCAGGGAAGGTAAATGGGAAAAGGCTAAAGTGTTATTGACGAAGCAGCCGGAATTACTAAAATCGGTGATAACAACTGCGTCAGATACCGCACTACTTGTAGCTGCAAAAAATAAACAATGGACGTTTGTTGAAGAAATCCTGAAGATTATGCCACCGGATGCTCTTGAATTAAAGGATAACGTTTATGGTAACACTGTACTTCACATTGCAGCAAGAGAAGGAAACAAGAATGTTGCTAAGGCTATAGTGGATAAGAACCGTAATGTGACACAGATACGTGATAAATACCAAAAAGTACCACTTCTAACTGCTGCATTGTTTGTTTCACCTGGACAAAAGGATACTATTGAGTATCTATGCACCGTTACTGAAAACAAGGACCCAAGTCCCTTTTCTGGCCCTGATGGTGCTTCACTGATATGCAATATACTTGATGCTCATTACTATGGTACGTAATGATTTTTCTTCAACGTCTATACGTTTTGCAAGGAGTTTACATGATTTATTTCTGACCTATATTCTTTGTGGATATGTGTAGATATTGCATCGTACCTCTTCCAACGGTATCCCGATTTGTGCTACAGAAGAAAACAAAAAACAGCAGGATGTGGCCATTAGAAGTGATTGCTGAAAGGCCGTTTGCATTCGAAATGAGAATAAACTTAAGTTGAGGGAACACTGCATCTACTCATGTTAGTCTCACTCCACCTGTTTTAGTCCATTAATTCTTTGTTAATAGCCAATCGTTTAGGTGACGTAGCAAAACATAAGCAATGGGCATATGTATACACGACTATAACACCAGCCGGTGCATGTTTATAACAGTGATCCAAATAGACACAACTACTCTGGGTCGTTACCATGACACTATGGGAGATGTGGAGAATCCATCGGTACAGTCGCAGGATGTTCCTACGAGAGATGGAGGAATCATTACCAAGTTTGTTTCCAGATTCATCACAGACTTAGCTCCTCACGGTATGATAACAATGTTAACTCTAGCTTTCTTATAAGTTTATTTGGTATTATTCATAAACACATGAAGTCTTCACTTTTCTTGCAAAGGCACATTCCTGAGTAAGTTGTATAGGTTTACTACTCCTGGCAAACACCTGCATCATTCATTATAATCGAACATGAAACCAGCAAATGATTTGCAAATTTATACTTAATTCTAATATTTATATATATAAGATTCATTTTTTCAGTTCCTAGTATGGAAAGAATATACAAACTGAAGCTGATGCACGAGCAAGCTGCTGCTTTAGTTAAAGGTCTCATCTGTCACCTTCGTATTACTAAAACTAAAACTGAAGTATCAGACTTTTTAAGAATTCCAAAGTCTTGCAGACGGCTATACAGTTGGGACAAATGAACTTGTGGAGGAATGCCTTTCACACTTCCCTGACTTAGCTTGGGTAAATATGAACAGCAAAAGATTAATACAAATTGCGATTGAAGAACGAAATGAAAAAATTCTAAAGCTCATATGTAAGACTAGTAAGGAATATAAGAACCAACTTGTTTCAAACAGAGATTTAAGCGGTAACAGTATCTTGCATTACGCCGCAAAATTAGCGCCTTCGCCTCAACTTACTTCAGTATCTGGAGCGGCTCTTCAGATGCAGAGAGAGATGCAGTGGTTTAAGGTATGTAACTTTTGTCAGAAAGAAAATTCATAATTTGAATCTTGCGTAGTTAGGTTAATTGTATAAATTGTGGTCGTGTTGAGCTCCCTGATAAAATTTCACAAAATTGGTTAAAAAGACCAAAATCAATAATTCCTGGGTGAAAAGAACAGTTAGATTTTGATACTGTTTAAATGGACTAAAACGTAAAAATAGCCAGGATGTAAAGAGTTTCATCCTACCTATTTTTAATTACTTTTTTTTATTTTTAATTTACGTCAGGATGCATCAAGTTTCATCCTTAATATTTTTTTAAATTTAAGTCAAGATGAATCCAGTTTCATCCTTGCTATTTTTTTGGTGTTCATTTCACCCATAATAATTTTTACTCGTTCATTTGAACCATGTTTTAAAAATATTTGGACAAATAACCAAATTTCTGCATAGTTCAAACAGTGCTGATCAGGTCAAAATACATCGATAAAATTTTGCTAAGCTTTATTTCTTTTTATCGACATCTTGTTTAGACCTATATAAATATGGCTGTCAGTATTCCTAGAATATTGTTCCAGAGTTGCCCAATTATTTCAGATCCCGAGTCTAACCCGGGATCAGTTTGGTGTTTTAAGGTCTAGGACACATTATTGTGGATCTGCCAGTTCCCAAATCCAGCCTGCCTAGCTAAAAAATAGCGGGTCATTCTTAAGACTGTGTAACTAGCTAGGTTCATACTGACTAATGGTCTTTCACTCAGGGGGTGCAAAATCTTGTAGATGAAAGAAATAGGCATGTCAGGAACAAAGATGGGAAATCAGCTCAATCTATATTCACACAAGAACATAATGAGTTAAGGAAGGAGGGTGAGCAGTGGATGAAGGATACGTCTCACTCATGCATGTTGATTGCTACCCTTATTGCAACCGTTGTTTTTGCCGCAGCATTTACTGTACCTGGTGGAAACCTAAGCAACGATGATAATAACGAAAACAAAGCAGGCACACCAGTTTTCTTATATGAGAGTTCATTCATGGTTTTTGCTGTAACAGATTCCCTGGCTCTGTTTTCCTCTGTCACATCAATTCTTATGTTCTTAGCCATTTTAACTTCACGATATGCAGAAGAAGATTTCCTGACTTCATTGCCTAAAAAGTTAATCATTGGCCTTGGAACTCTTTTCTTTTCCATAGCTACAACCATGATAGCCTTCGGTGCAGCACTTTTTATAGTGCTGGGGTCCAGATTCGCATGGGTTCCCATCCCTATAGCTTTATGTGCGTTTGTTCCTGTGAGCTTGTTTGCACGGTTGCAATTTCCATTGTTTGTTGAAATGGTCCATTCTACATATTGGCCTAGCATATTTCGTCTCGATTGACAAAGCAATCTGTATGTTTTAATATGGAATTGTACAATGACACTATATTATAGTAAAGTGTGCACTCCATGTGCAAGTATAATTTTTAATGTTCTTATTGGGAAACGCACAGAATTACTTGTTTCTCATTGTTTCATTCATCTTCCCAAATTATTCAGAACAAGTTCAGTAAACACGCGCAATTGCGCGGGCTAGTTTATTAATTTGATTCACACAATTATAGCCTTCTCTTGACCTCTCTAGCAATCGCACGGGCTAGTTCAGCAAGTTAAAATCCAAAATGAATTAGAATACATGAGTGAGAGTCCGCCGTAACACTAATCATTATATAATTTAGCTTCAACAAACAAAACGCAACCAACATCAATTGTTGAATCAAAATTCTCTTCTATCGACAACAGTTGGAAGATCTCCATCTTTATTAGTGTTGATGACCTGTTGCCTGAGACTTCAGTTTGTTGGCAATATTAGTCTTGTAATGAAAGATATATAAATCTTGTTTGATCGATCATGCTCTTTTCTCGTCATCCACGTGAACTCCTACACAGAAACAC
This sequence comes from Papaver somniferum, assembly GCF_003573695.1. NCBI lineage: Eukaryota > Viridiplantae > Streptophyta > Magnoliopsida > Ranunculales > Papaveraceae > Papaver > Papaver somniferum. The sequence continues at coordinate 166,204,186 of NC_039365.1, forward strand.
ATTTACAAATCAATTATTTTGTATTATGTAAGAAATTCACGTCTAATTAATGTTAGATTTGTAATACTAACGAGCAATATCTGAGAGGAAATCAGCAGGATTCATAGTTCGGAGCAGTTATTTGTCACAGCCTGAAGGCCTAATAAGGCTAGAACCGCACCTGGAAGAACTACACTTGGATTCTGATATTCTGTTCCAAACTGCGAAGTTATCTGCATCAACTGGCTTAAAAAATTTCGAGTTCGGATACTCAGTTGTATTCTTAAGATGGTATCTCTACATAGATGGGATGTCTCTAATCTCGATCCCTTTGTCGCATCAAAAAATGAAAATAAATGAAACCCAATTAATTTCTTCCTACGAACGGTGTTATCATCACTCAATTTTTCCATATATATTGCGGTGGAGCTATGGAGGGATAATTACATTTACTCCAAACCTTATAGGAATTCTTCTTATATATATTCAGTCAAAAGTTTACACAGATTGATCTATTTTGTCAATCTCTCAAACAAAAAACTAAAAGAGAGATTAATTAACTTTCTTTTTTACCTCTCCGATCTCTTCAGTAAGACCATCTCTTGTTACTGCCAACAATGATGATCATCACGAGACCATCACGCAGTTACTCTCCATGAAAGCATTGTTACGGTGAATGAAGAAATATGGTTTTGGGTTTTGTATCTCATACAACTGTATTGAGATTTTCTTCATTGATATGTATATATATGATTACAAGGAGGTCAAGATATGTTTACATAACAGAAGCAGCAAAGGAATAGGTTATGCTGAAGAATAGAGAGAATACAACTAAAAACTAAAGAATAGGAAATTACAGTTTGTACAATAGGTGAATATGTCAACAGCTACACTTAGGATATGTACGTGTGAAGTTTAATACCCCCTCAAGTTGGAGCGGTAGAGCCTGAACGAACGCCTAACTTGCTAACAAGACGACCAAATTGTGGAGCTCCAAGAGGTTTAGTGAAAACATCAGCCAACTGAGCAAAAGATGGTAGATGTTTTGGCAAAATCAATCCACTTAGTAACTTCTCACGAACAAAATAACAATCAATTTCTATGTGTTTAGTACGTTCATGAAATACTGGATTTTGAGCAATGTGAATTGCTGCTTGACTATCACATGAAACAGTGATAGGGAGAGGACATGAAAAATGCATGTTCTTGAAAAGATAAACCAACCATTAAAGTTCAGCAGTTAGATTGGCCAAGGCCCGATATTCAGCCTCAGCAGAAGAACGAGTCACAATGGGCTGTTTCTTGAATTTCCATGAAATGAGACTTTTACCTAATGTAACAAAATATCCAGTGGTAGAACGTCTTGTGATTGGACAACCAGCCCAATCAAAATCAGTGTAACCATGGAGAGAAGGAACACTGGAGGAAGATAGAAAAATTTCATGTCCAATAGTTCCTTTAAGAAATCGCAAGATACGATGAGCAGCATCCATGTGAAATGATCTTGGATGTTTGAGAAATTGACTCAAATAATTGACTCAAATAATTGACTGAGTAAGTGATGTCAGGGCGAGTGACAGTGAGATATAAAAGACGACCAATGAGGCGACGAAAAGGACTTGGATCAGGTAATTCCACATCGTCAGTAGGAAGAAATTTGATGTGTGTATCCATTGGAAAAGTGGAAACACGAGCCCCTGTAAGGCCAGAGTCTTGTAGAATGTCAAGAATATATTTTCATTGACATAAGAAAATGCCTTTCGAAGATCTAGAAACTTCAATGCCTAAAAATTATTTTAGGCAACCAAGGTCTTTAATGGAAAAATGATATGCAAGACGTAATTTGAAGGAGTTAATGAAAGCATCATTTGTACCAGTGATAATGATGTCATCAACATATACGAGAACAAAAATTGATGTTGTTCCCTGATGATATGTGAAAAGTGAATTGTCACATATTGAATTTTTAAAGCCTTCAGAAAATAAAACTGAAGAAAGTTTTACAAACCACTGACGAGAGGCTTGTTTAAGGCCATAGAGAGATTTTTTAAGTGTAAAAACCTTAGACTCACCTTTGCGTGCTAGACCAAGTGGAATCTTCATGTAAATCTCTTCATCCAGATCTCCTTGAAGAAACGCATTTTTTACGTCTAATTGATGAAGAGACCATCCTTTGATAGCTGCAATAGAAAGTAAAACACGAACACTAACCAATTTAGCTACCGGAGCAAAAGTATCGTAGTAATCAACACCTTCTTGTTGTGTATATCCTTTTGCTACAAGACGAGCTTTATAACGCTCAATGGAGCCATCATCATTGAATTTGATTTTGAAGATCCATTTACCGCCAATGGCTGTTTTTCCAGGCGGTAAATCGACTTGAATCCAAGTGTCGTTGGCTTCCAAATCCATAATTTCTTTGGCCATGGAAGCACGCCATTTGGGACATTTACTTTCCTGAGAAAATGACTTGGGTTCTGCAAATGAGGATGACAGAAGCTAAGAAAGCCCTATGAGATGGACTGAAATTATCATAAGACAAATATTTGGTCATCGGATAACGAGAAGCGGGCGTGCTATGAGAGGTGGGATTACTTGCAGTAACAGAAGAACAATGATAATCCTGTAAATATGCAGGTGGATGACGATCTCAAATGGGACGAGAATGTCGTGCAGGGTGTGCAGATTCTATGCAAGGAGCTGTCGTAGTAGGGAGTGCATATTCCAGGAAAGAAGGAGACTGTCGAATGACAGATTGAGATGCAGAATTTGGTGGAGCAACTGAAGATTTTTGCGGAGATGCAATAGCAATAGGTGGATATAAGACACCCTGTGAGTTTGAGTTTATCTCAGGGCTTGTAGATTCAAGGGGAGGGACTGATGATGGAGACTGTGGTATGACAGATCGAGATGGGGAATTGAGTATAGTGTTTGGTGATTGTCTTGGAGACAAGGTACCCTGTGAATCACTATGAATTTCAGGGAGTGGGGCAGCGGAAATATCAACAGTTCTGGCAGGATGTGATTGTCCAGAATGAAGCATTGGACAAGGAAAAGATGGATCAGGGTGAGAAGTATCACAGCTTAACTGTGGAGAATAAAGTATTGAATCATAGTTGGTATAGTCAGATTGATTGTCTGATAGGGGGACTGACTTAAGAAGAGAAGTAGATAAGTCATTAAAAGGGAAAAAATTATAATGAAATACCACATCACGAGAAACATATGTGGATTTGGATTCGAGATCATAAATTGTGTATCCTTTTTGGCCGGAAGGATATCCAATAAAAATGCATGGCTTGGCACGTTGATCGAATTTGTGAATTGGTCGAGGATTTCGACTGAAACAGAGACAACCGAATACTCGTAAAGAAGAGTAATCAGGAGGAGCATGAAAAAGAACTTCATGCGGAGATTTATGGGATAAAACTGGCGTAGGCAGCTTATTGATGAGGTAAGTTGCAGCTAGTATGCATTCTCCCCATAATTGAATAGGTAGATTCGCTTGAAATCTTAAGGCACGCGCCGCATTGAGTAAATGGCGATGCTTTCTTTCAATGATTTCATTCTGTTATGGAGTATAGACACAACTTGTTTGATGTAAGATTCCATGTTCATGGAACCAAGATTGAAGAGCATTGGATTTGAAATCTGAGCCATTGTTAGACCTAAAGGTCTGAAGTTGTGGAATGAGTAATGTATTGATACCAGAGGAGATTCTGGTGATTTTGCGTCCAAATTTTTTGACAACAAAAGCAAAGAAATATTTGAGAAACTTTAAAATTTTGGATTTGACCTGCATCAAAAACACCCAAGTACAACGAGAATAGTCATCTACTATTGTGAGAAAATACTTGGTGTTAGTTAGAGATGCAGTAGAAAAGGGTCCCCAAATGTCGGCATGAACCAATTGAAATGGATGTTTAGATAAAGAAACGCTTTTATTAAATTTCAGACGAGATTGTTTTTCCCAGGGGCATGCATCACACAAGTGCTTAAACGAAGAACTAATTTAAGAAAAATTGCGAGCTAAAAAATTAAAACAATCCATATGTGGATGGCCTAGACGACAATGCCATTTTTCGAATGGCTTATTTGCAGCTAGAGAAGAAACAGATGGCTGAAAAGTGAAATGGTAGAGGCCAGCAATTCGCTTACTCCATCCAATCTCCATTCTCGTGTGAAGGTCCTGGAAGACACAAGACTCATGTGAGAAGGTAATACAACAGTTTGCTGAGCTTGTAAGATGACTGACTGAAATCAAGTTGAATTTGAAACTTGGAATGTAAAATACATTGAGCAACGTAATAGTTTGAGAGAGTTTAACAATCCCAGTATATGTTACTGAGATGTTAGAGCCATCAGGCAGCTGAACCATTATAAGGTTCATGACAGATGTGTAAGACGTAAAACAGGACAAACTAGAACATATGTGGTGTGTAGCACCACTGTCGATAATCCAAGTAAGGGAAGTACATGAGAGAATCATACCTGCGCAGTTGGAATATGACGCTATGTTGGCTCCAACATTGTCAGGATCAAGCAATGTCATAAGGAGAGCATATTGTGCAGAGGACATTGTTGGAGCTGCTGGAATAGGTTCAACAGCGTACATTGCAGGAGCAACAGCAGCAGCATAAGAGTGTGCTCGGTTTCTCGGCTTTGGTGGATTACTTGGATATCCATTCAACTTCCAGCAGGTCTGACGAGTGTGACCATGTTTAGAGCAGTGATCACAGAAGGGACGGAGGCGTTTGTTGTTGCTATTCCCATTGCCAGGGTTGTGGGAAGAAGGCTGCTGAGATCTATACGAATCGCTGCGAAAAACATTCAACGTAGCGGAATCAACCTGAGGAATAGAGGAGGAGTTTTTACCTTGTTTCTCTTCCTCCTGGTGTACAAGACTGTAGAGCTTAGCAGCAGACGGCATCAGTTCCATCAACAAACATTGACTGCGAAGTGATGAAAATCTATCGTGCAATCCTTGAAGGAATTACATAGACCGATATTGATTGTGATGATCAACAAAGTCCTTCCCAGCACCGCAGATGCATGGTACCAAAGGTCGGAAGGAATCTAGATGATCCCAGAGAGTTTTCAAGTGAGTGAAATAGACGACTACACTTAGGTTTTCCTGCTTCAGAGAAGAGATGAACTGTTTCAGGGAAAATAACTTAGGCGCATTCTTATGAGAGAACCGATGTTTGATTTCCAACCATTGATCCCTTGCATAAGTAATAGCCATGACACTAGATCGGATTACCGGGTCCACAGAATTTGCAACCCAGCTACCAACTAGGTCGTCTGCACGAGTCCATTAGAGGAGGTCAGTTGGATCTTTGGGTTTTGTGATTGAGCCATCTATATAGCCGAGTTTAGCCTTAGCACTTAGGGATTTTGCTACTCCTCTTTCCTAGATGCAATAGTTTTCACTGGTTAGGAGGGGTGTGAAGATAACAGTTGTGGGGTTGTCAGCCGGATGCACATAATAGGGAGATGATGGAGATAAAAATGAATCCTTTTTTGATGTGTTGGAATCCTTCCTGGGTGAAGAAGTATTTGAAGAAGGAGGGGTTTGGGTTTCATCATCAAGTGCCATGATTGATCAGTTGCATAAAAATGAAGAAAAAAAATATTAACCTAGCTCTAGATTACCATGAAGAAATCTGGTTTTGGGTTTTGTATCTCATACAACTGTATTGATATTTTCTTCATTGATATGTATATATATATATATATGATTACAAGGAGGTCAAGATATGTTTACATAACAGAAGCAACAAAGAAATAGATTGTGCTGAAGAATAGAGAGAATACAACTAAAATCTAAAGAATAGGAAATTATAGTTTGTACACTAGGTGAATATGTCAACAGCTACACTTAGGATATCTACGTGTGAAGTTTAATAGTGAAAGCCAAAGCCATCCAGATTTTACACGATCATCAGCATCGATCATTATAACCTCCAACCAAATCATCAAAAACATCCTATTCATAAAAACAACAACTTGTTAAACACTAAATACTTTTTTACTTACCCCTTGTTCCAAGCATTATATATCTTTTTAAAAACTAAAGATAAAGAAGAAAAAGGGAAAAGATTTAACCTTTTTTGGCAGTGCTGGAATTTGGAATTTCCTTGACGAAATCCTCAATATTTCTTTGATCACCAAGAAGAGGGAGTTGTTGCATGGTGTTTGATAAGTGATGCTCATTCGGTAATGCCTTTTTTTTCCCTCTTTCAAACAGGTTATGTTGTTTTCGTTTTAAATCTCAATATATATGCTAACGCTAGCTATCTAAGATCATCAACCACCCAATCAAAAGAGAAGAAAAAAAAAAAAGATGAACAACTACTTAATTATTACCATGGATGAATATTAGTTCATGTTGGGATATATGTTTTAAAATAATTCTTTTGTATATTTTATCAACAATTCGAGCTTGGTCCAGTGGCTAAGCATTTTGGGCCTTGAGGGTGATGTCTCAGGATCAAATCCCTCCCCCTACTTATTGGGTATATATATATAAATATATATATTTAATTATTCCGGGAGCGGGGCCTTGGGAGGTCTCTTGAATTTGGAAAGTTATTTTTGCTGATTTTGTAAAGAATTTTCAACCCAGTTTTATTGCCCTTAATTACGTTAATAATTGTGCTAATTATGATACGATTAATTTTCCTGTTTTATACTGTTACGAAATTTATAATGTTTGCAATAAATTAAATTTATTTTGCATTAATTCGTATCCATTGCTTGGGCTATAAAAATCAGTTTTGGAAGCAGAAGGAAAACAAGTTTTCAATACCACTATTGTTTTTTTTTTTTTTGAGAATCAAGAGACTAGTTTTTTCTGAGCAAGATAAGAAAGAGTGAAAGTGATCAATCTCTCACTATGTGCGTGAGGGATTGAAGAGAGTTTTTATCTCGGATGTTTTATCCTGGGGGCGTTGTGACGAAGAACGAACTTCTTGCACAAAACTCAAGGCAGAGCCACGAAACGTCTTAAAGAGAGCGACCTGGTCGTGACTCAGTCGTTCTCTTGTTTTTTTGTTTAACTTTTATTTTGCAGGTTTGAAATCGGCAATTGTTCTAACAGTTCCACGTACGAATGAGGGAACGGAAGATGGTGTCTGCAGTGATAATCCTTGTGTGTGGTATAACCAAATGATGTTGAGATATTTCGTAGGGACTTTTCTTTCTCCAGAAACACATACTTGTTAGTCGATGGAAGATGGTGTCCTTATTGATAATCCTTGTGTGTGGTATAACCAAATGATGTTGAGATATGCGCTTTCGCAAGGATTTTTTTTCCTCCAAAAACACATAGATGGCGTCTGTAGTCTGTAGAAACATCACTGGGCATTGATGTGGTTGGCGCTAGCCTTATACTCCCTCCGTCCCACTGTTAAGTGACATAGTTCAAATTTGCACAATAAGGCAAGCAATGGAAAAGCATATTTTTAAGCATATTTTACAATTATATCCTTACAGATAATAATTAGTGAAATTTTGAAATGATTTATCTCTCAAACTACACCATTGATGTTCACAAACTTTATACCATTGAAAAGCATTTTAAAACACCTACGTAACGAATATAAATATGCCTATCAAATTATGCATATTTCATATATTTCTTATAATCAATTAAAAGGATAATTTAAGAAATATCTCTTTGTTTAGTGATATAGGTCACTTAACAATGGGACAAAATCTAAAAGTAAATAGGTCACTTAATAGGGGGATGGAGGGAGTATCTTTTATAAATACACAAAATTGGTTAAAAAGACCAAATTCAACAATTCCTGAGTGAAAATGACAATTAGATTTTGATACTGTTTAAATGGACAAAAATGTAAAAATAGCCAGGATGTAAACAATTTCATCCTACCCATTTTCAAATACTTTTTCTTATTTTCAATTTACATCAGGATGCATCCAGTTTCATCCTTGCTATTTTTTAAGTTTAAGTCAGGATGAATCCAGTTTCATCCTTGCTATTTTTTTGATGTCCATTTCACTCATAATAATTTTTACTCGTCCATTTGAACCATATTTTAAAAATATTTGGATAAATGACCCATTTTCCGTTATAAATACTGGAATAAAGGGACGCATCCTTTTGTATGACGTATTAATAAGACGCTTTGTGTGGATACCTTGATATATAACGGTTAGCCAAAAATAGAAACAGACGCATCTTTCAGTTTAGGACATAATAACAGTTTGGTACAACACTTTGGTTTGGGGACGGATGCATCTTTTGGTATTCGTATAACAGTCTCTTTCAAAAGAACAATTTTAAGCAAAACCAAAAAACGTGTCGCTTAGTCAAAGACTGATATGACATGACAGCTAGGCATTTTTAGTGGTTGATGTGGCGCTCTATTTTTGTACCATTCAAGAGGATGAATGTAAGGACGCCACATTGGCATAGGGAACAGAGAACAAGTTAACCAGATAACTGCGGTATATGTAGTTACAAACAACACTATTATTTTCCTTTTGACCATTAGTATATGGTGCTTCTTGAGTGGTTGCCTTAAAATATGACCACTTCCTCAAAATTAAGATCGGCGATAATTGGCCGACCAAAGGGAGGCCATCTAGGATGAAAAAACAGCCTTATGTCCGTCATAAAGTTTGTGCATGGAATTTAAAATCAAAATTTTCATTTTCACGATCTTATCAAATTAGGATACAATTTTACTAAATCTCGTTAAACTCCAATCTTAACAAAATTTAACCTCCAATTTTACTAAATCTCGTTAAACTCCAATCTTAACAAAATCAAAAATGTTAATAGAAAAAAATTAACCTCCAATCTTAACAAAATTTACCTAAAAGATTAAATGACAGCAAAATCGATTTCATATTTTAGTTAACAAGAAGAATAAGAGTATTCATTCCAATCATATAGTCTTTCTTCTTACTAAATCTCGTTTAAACTCACAGATGAAATTTAAGTTGTTTGCCTTTCTAGTGCATTAAAGTGTCTGCCCTTATCCTGTTTATGGGTGTAGTTACGTCTGTATCTGTATAATGTGTGGTATGTAAGATTCTTGTATTGGTCTTACACGTGTATAGTCCTTGGTTAGTACTATAAGTACTGTCCGTAAAGATCTTTTCTAAAACAGCAAATTCTTCGACGGAAAATGGTTCATTTGTCCAAATATTTTTAAAACATGGTTCTAATGGACGAGTAAAAAATTATTACGGGTGAAATAGACAAAAAAAAAATAGCAAGGATAAAACAGGATTCATCCTGGCTTAAACTTATAAAATAGCGAGGATGAAACTGGATGCATCCTGATATAAATTAAAAATTAGAAAAAATATTTAAAAATGGGTAGGATGAAAGTGTTTACATCCTGACTATTTTAACATTTTTGTCCATTTAAACATTATCAAAACCTAGATGTCTTTTTCACCCAGAATATTGATTTTGGTCTTTTTAACCAATTTTGTGATTTTTCAACTGTTCATCAACAACAATCTAATAACCTTTTGAATCTTTCATCATCTCACATTGCAGATTTGATCTTTGATCGAATAATTTCATAACTACGTTTCTGGTGTAGCATTTTCGATCTATTTCATCTATTCAGATCTGTTTTCTTGAAGCTTATTTTCAAGATTTACATCTCCTGCTGATCAATCCTTCTTTGGTTGATCATTTTCTGAAGATTATTTCATCACAAGATTTCACTTTTTACAATTCTTAATTCAACAATGCCTCCAGTTACTCGTAATTCAGTCTTTTCCGCTGTTAATGATGAATAAACTCAAGATAGATATAATTTTCGCATTCCTTTTACTAAGATTAAGAATTTTATCTCTCTGAAACTTGATAGTACCAACTTCTTGCTATGGAAAAATCAATTTGAATCTGTGTTAATCTCTGTCGATTTATTTGATTATGTTGATGGTATTATCCAAGAACCTTCTCGTTTCTTGATGATTGATGGTGTTCAATCTTAGTGTTCAATCCAGAATGGTTGTATTTGGGGGAAGTAGATCGGTTTGTTTCTAGTTGTCTTAAAGCTACATTTACACAATCCATCTCCGTTGTTGTTCTTGGTTTAGCTACTGCTCAAGAGATCTGGTCATTTCTGAAAACTACATTTACTACTCAGTGTGATGTGAGTAGATCCATGCTACACAATCATCTTCAATCTATAAAGGGTGGTAACAGATCTGTCGAAGACTATCTTCATGAAATCAAGACTATCACTGATAATCTCGCAACAATTAATGAACGTGTAAGTAATTCTGATATCATTATGCATGTGTTGAATGGTCTTGGTCGTGATTACAATAATCTTGTTATTTCTGCTCAAACACGAGAAGTGCCATTTACTTTTGCTGAGATTAAAGCACGTTTGATTAATCATCAACAGTGGCTTAAATATCAAGAGGCTGAAGTTCAAGGAATATTTGATAATCAAAATGCCACAGCTATGTATGGCCGCAATATCAATTCTGAGGGAAGGAATGGAAGTAAGAAACATAATCACAACAAGAATCAAAAAAATAATCCTTCTAATTAATTTCAAGAATAATACCTACACAAAGCCTCTTCTAGTTATGGTTCTAGAGGTTATTCTGTTGTTTCTAGTGGTGGTACTATTGACTGGTCACAGGTGGAGTGTCAGATCTGTCGAAAAATTGGACATTCTGCAAGTAGGTGTTATTATAGATATACACCTGACAAAAACTCAATTTGCTCTTGTTCGTGGGTGAAAACGGTTTCTGCCGATTTTGGTAAATTCATGTGTGTGGATGAGAAACGAGTCTAGACCCTAAACAATGCACTGCACGGGAGTACTTTTGATTCGAGAGATCAATCTGTACAATCCTGGCCTAAACCAAGAAATGTCTGTTCCAGTCTTGCTTCAGTCACAAAGTGAAGGAGAAGGGTTGGCCTTAGGGGGAAGCGAAGAGAGTGTTGAGACCAGAATCGTTGATTCTGAAGGTGTGGTTGTTTATGACTTGTATCAGAAAGTAGAACTGGCTAGCAGAATGGAAAGCTACCAGGTGATTTCTGGATACCGTGTTGTTCTCCGACCCAAACTTGTTGTCTGGTGGTAAATAGGTGAAACCTATTTATACAAGTCATAATAAAATGTACCATGGTCTCGTGAGAAGTGGAGACGATTAAGTGGTGGAAGAGTAACGTGTAGCGTCGGGAATTATGCTTCCAAAATGAAGGAGGTAGATCCATTTACACCATTACTTTTTTCCATTACTAACCGCCCCGCTTTATGACACTTTCTTGTAATGGGCGTATTGCACGCCGCACGCTGTAAACCGCCAGACCAATATCCTGATGAGTATCTCCCAGTTTGTGACATGTTTGATGTCTCGAGTGTTTTCGTAGAAAACATGTAGCACTTTGCTACGTGTGGCAAGTTAAAATCAAGAGACTTTCCGCAGGAAAATGGCATGTGATGCTATTAGGTTCGTCTTGACTGGTCGCATAAAAGTTTCCTGCCAGTTCGGTGGCGAACTTGGATGGCTAAGATTGCATCTCATGAGGAAGGGTAGTCGTTGATTATGGCTACCTTCTGTTGGCGCCTGATAATGGAACAATGGCGTTTTGGTGTATGCCAGCGGCAATGCGGCATGGATGGCATGGCTCGTGCATGCTAGTGGCACGGTGGTGCAAGTGGCGCCTGACGTAGCCATGGCCACTAGATTTAGGCGACTGGTCGCCTAAAACTTTCCACAAGCATGCCATGTCGGTGGCGAACTTGGATGGCTGAGATTGCATCTCATGAGGAAGGGTAGCCGTTGATTATGGCTATCTTATGTTGGCGCCTGAAAATGGTACAGTGGCGCTTTTAGCGCATGCCAGTGGCATTGCGGCATGGCTGGCATAGTTCGTGCACGCCAGTAGCACGGTGGTGCAAGTGATGCCTTGCATAGTCGTGGTCACTAGACTTAGATGGCTGGTCACCTAAAAGTGGCCACAAGTCTGTCAGTTCGGTTGCAAACCTGGATGGATGATATTGCATCTCATGAGGAAGGGTAGTCGTTGATTATGGCTACCTTCTGTTGGCGCCTAATAATGGCGCAATGGCATCTTTAGTGCATGCCAGCGGCATTGCGGCATGGCTGGCAAGGTTGGTGCATGCCAGTGGCACGGTGGGGTGGCTGGCATGGTTTGTGCATGCTAGCAACACGATGGTGCAAGTGGCGTCTGGCGTAGCCATGGCCACTAAATTTTTGGCACGTTTGTATTAGACTCAAACTTGGTGTGGCAACATCAGTTTCAATGGCCACATTAATACCAATGTTCTGTGGAACATTGTTGGCGTAACAACTTTTCCTAAATTAGGGTTTGGCATGTCGAAACCCTAAATAGCGCATAATGCGTGCGACATGCGGTATGTGGTCGTGGATGGCTGAGATGATTGTCCCAAATTCAATATAAACCATTTAAGTTGGCTAGAAAAGTTGGATGGCTGAGATGATTCACATAAATTTGTGTTAACTCATGAAATTTCGTAATCAGAAAATTCAGATGTGGGACCCTCACTAAAATCGTTGTAGAATTCTCGTACGAATTCGGATTTTGACGGTCCTCCCCTCCTTTCTGATCAGAAAAGAATTTCCTACCTTCAACCATGGGAATATTTAGGTTTTGAGCTCGTTTAGGAGGTGAAAACATCCCGACAGTAAAACTCAGGAAGAATTCAGGAGGGATTCTGTCAGTTTTCAGCCATGACCTAGCTCGCCTTTTATGTTGTATCTCTTAGCTCGTTACTCCGATTGATTTGAATTTTTAGTATTTTATGCTAGACATCCATACGAAACTTTTGTATTGTATCTCATACTAAAACTGTTTACCAAACATTCCCAGTTGTTTGTACAATCTTTGGAAGTCAATTTGGCATGGTGGCCACTTGACGCAATTCCACCTCTTTTAATATTATGGCAGGTTTAGAGCAACCTGATTGGTCAATAAAAAGAGGGGGACGGCCAAGTACGAGTGTTGCCATACTTCTGGTGCGCGTGGTAGGTTTAATGCGACCTGATTGGTCGATGGGGAATAGGGCCGGCAAGTATGGACCCGGCCATAACTCATGGGAGTGTGGAAGGTTTAAAGCGACCTGATTGGTTGATAAAGGAGTAAGGGCCGGTTGGGTAGCATGGGGAGTGTCCAAGTGGTGCCGGCTGGCCTATGGCATGGCCACGCTTCCTCTCATTGTTGCTCTTACTCCGCGGCTCCTTTATTCTTTGCTTTATGATTTTGGGTAGGACTTTGCACCTACTAATCCATGGCGGATCAATTGAGTAGACTGGGATTGTTTGCTACATGCACCAGTCTGGATAAATTTCATGTGAACATATTAAGTTTCCCAATAAATATGTTAGTGGAGAGGTTGAACACTCATCACTTTACATGGCTCCGTTTCTTTGCGGAGTGACGACACATTAAATGTGAGGTTTTACAATTTTAACCCTGAACTAAAAACCACCATCAACATTAAGTCCCCTGCTTAGCACGTAATAGTAGCATTGTTGCAGTGTAAGCATGAGATGGTGACATATGAGGATAAAAATCGAAAGGGAAGATATTAAGATATTGCCAGGAAAATTCGACTAGCCTTGGCATGAGGCATGAGTAGTCTATGATCCTTGTGTTGGCATACTTCTGGCTTGGCCACAGGGTGTTGATGCCATGTAGTGTTTGTAGAGAGCCTTGAATACAAAGATGAGTGTTGAGGTGGTGGAGCCGTCAGTACTATAATGTATTGAGGCAGTATGCATGACAACACAGTTGTGAGTGTTGGGGAATTTGTATGTCTCAACACTAAAAGGAGGATGTGTTGAGGCAGTATGCCTGACAACAGAGTGGTGAGTGTTGAGGATTTTACACGACTCAACACTAAGAGGATGGATGTGTTAAGTTAGTATGCCTTGCAACACAATAGTGATTGTTGAGGAATTTACACGTCTCAACAAAAATAGGAAAGGTATGTTGAGGCAGCATGCCTGGAAACAGAATAATGAGTGTTGAGGAATTTACACGTCTCAACACTAAGAGGAGGAATGTGTTGAGGAAGCATACCTAGCAACACAGTAGTGAATGTTGAGGAACTTACACGTCTCAACACTAAGAGGAAGGATGTGTTGAAGAAGCCTTCCTAGCAACGCAGTAGTGAGTGTTGAGGAATTTACACGTCTCAACACTAAGAGGAAGAATGTGTTGAGGAAGCATGCCTAGCAACACAGTAGTGAGTGTTGAGGAATTTACACGTCTCAAAACTAAGATGAAGGATGTGTTGAGGTAGCATGCCTGGAAACACAGTGATGAGTGTTGAGGAATTTACACGTCTCAACACTAAGAGAAAGGATGTGTTGAGGCAGCATGCCTGGAAACACAGTAGTGAGTGTTGAGGAATTTGCACGTCTCAACACCAAGAGGAGGGTGTGTTGAGGCAGCATGCCTGGCAATACAATAGTGGTGTTGAGGAATTTGCACGTCTCAACACCAAGAGGAGGGTGTGTTGAGGAAGCATGCCTGGCAATACAATAGTGGTGTTGAGGAGTTTGTATGTCTCAACAACAAGAGGATGGTGTGTTGAGGTAGCATGCCTGGCTACACAGTAGTGAGTGTTGAGGAATTTTCACGTCTCAACACTAAGAGGAAGGATGTGTTGAGGAAGCATGCCTGGCAAAACAGTAGTGAGTGTTGAGAAATTTACACGTCTCAACACGAATAGGAAAGGTGTGTTGAGGCAGCATGCCTAGCAACACAATAGTGAGTGTTGAGAAATATACATGTCTCAACACTAAGAGGAATAATGTGTTGATGAAGCATGCCTAGGAACATAGTAGTGAGTGTTGAAGAATTTACACATCTCAACACTAAGAGGAAGGATGTGTTGAGGCAGAATGCATGGAAACACAGTGGTGAGTGTTGAGGAATTTACACATCTCAATACTAAGAGAAAGGATGTGTTGAGGCAGCATGCCTGGAAACACAGTAGTGAGTGTTGAGGAATTTGCACGTCTCAACACTAAAAGGAAGAATGTGTTGAGGAAGCATTCCTAGAAACACAGTGGTGTGTGTTGAGAAATTTACACGTCTCTACACTAAGAGGAAGGATATGTTGAGGCAGCATGCCTGGCAACACGGTGGTGGGTGTTGAGGAATTTACACGTCTCAACACTAAGAGGAAGGATATGTTGAGGCAGCATGCCTGGCGACACAGTAGTGAGTGCTGAGGAATTTACACGTCTCAACACTAAGAGAAATGATGTGTTGAGGCAGCATGCCTGGCAACACAGTAGAGAGTGTTGAGGATTGGCACGTTTCAACACCAAGAGGAGGGTGTGTTGAGGAAGCATGCCTGGAAACACAATAGTGAGGGTTGAGGAATTTACACGTCTCAACAGTAAGAGGAAGAATTTTTTGAGGAAGCATGCCTACCAACACAGTAGTCAGTGTTGAGGAATTTACACGTCTCAACACCAAGAGGAGGGTGTGTTGAGGCAGCATGCCTGGAAACACAGTAGTGATCGTTGAGGAATTTGCACGTATCAACACTAATAGAAAGGATGTGTTGAGGCAGCATGCCTGACAACACAGTGGTGAGTGTTGAGGAATTTACACGTCTCAAAACTAAGAGGAAGGATGTGTTGAGGAAGCATGCCTAGCAACACAGTAGTGATTGTTGAGGAATTTATACGTCTTAACACTAAGAAGAAAGATGTGTTGAGGCAGCATGCCTGGAAACATAGTGGTGAGTGTTGAGGAATTTACACGTATCAACACTAAGAGGAAGGATGTGTTGATCCAGTATGCCTGGCAACACAGTGGTGAGTATTGAGGAATTTGCACGTCTCAACACTAAGATATTTAAAATTTATTGAATATGCCTAATAGATATAAAACATTTATTTTAAGGATATTTACTTAGCTCTGTCTCATCTAGGCATGTCCTTCGCGCATGATTTGGCTTTGGGTATTTTAGGCTCCCCCTTGAGTGAGAAGCATCAGGCGTAACTGATGACATCAGGATAATGACGGTTTAATAGACGGAAAAAAGTCCCCAGGTCTTTGATGGGATGAAACAAAAGGTGGCCACAACTATGAACCTTGGCTGGCTGCAATCACGATCCTTTACAGGGAGGAGTGTGGTGCCTACGGGTACGAACCTTGGAAGGAAGGAGTGTGGCGGCTACGGCACAATCTTTAGCATAAAGGAGGCGTTGAAGCGGCTTCGGCTCTTGGAGAGGACGTTGAAGCTTATGGAGAAAAACGCTAAAGCTTCGGCTTTGGATCCTGAAGAAGCTTATGGAGAGAACGATGAAGCGGAGCGGCTGCTGGAGCGAGCGTTGAAGCGGAGCCGCTGCTGGAGAACGCTGAAGCGGAGCGACTTCTGGAGATAATGTTGAAGCGGCTCCTGGAGAGAAACGTCGAAGAGGCTCCCGGAGAAAACTCCAGTAAGGGCGCTATTAACCCTTGACTTCGAAAAACGACTTGATACGATATGGCATATGGGAAGACGATACAAATAGTGTTGGTCGGCAAGTCGTGTTTTTCTCCTCATGGGAAAGAATACGCTTTCTATTTGATTTTCCTTTGCAACTCTCAGAGCCTTGAAGGTTACAATGTTGAATTCGTGGGATGCGTCAATCAGCGTGCTGTCAAACTCGACATCCTTCAAGTTAACAATGGTTATGAGTCCCCAGTTCCATCTATTAATCGTGCTTTCCAGGAGAGGTTGGGGTTTGGGAACGGCTTCCCTGGCTGGAAACAGATGCTTTCCATGATGCAGTGCGGTTGAGGGATGCAAATATGTATTGACGCCGCGCCTTGGAGAAATACAGAATCTCACATAAATGTTTCATCATAGACTGCACGATTTTGTGGGTGAAGTCCCCAGAAATCATGCAAACGGGAAGAAGGTCTCTGTGAACTCAGGAGGGTTGCTGATTTTCTTTGCCTCGATTTTGGAGAAGTCGTTCCTGATCTTCATGTGTGATGAAATTGGATTGCTGATTCCCTTCTACTGAGCGTTCAAGAGCAACGGGAGCCTCTTCATTTATAAAGGCGCAGCCTGCTGAAGTGCCTACGCCGGATGTTAAAAGTATTCCTTGTCAGGGGTTGACGTGACTCTTGTGGTAGCCGCTCCGTTAGTATCTTGAGGAAAATAGGTATCTCTTTCTGAGTTGTAGCCATGTATGTTTGAGCCTTACGAGAACCTTTTGTATTTCCATCAAATCAATAGTGGTAAGAGAAGATCGGCTTCTTCTGGCTCCTCCAGTCTCTCGTCCTGATGGTGGAGTAGCAACGGTTCTGGTGACGGTTGGAGATGTCACACTTGAAGAAACGTTGGGGGTAGCGGCATAGGCTCTGGCTCTGGTGATCAAAGGTGTAACGGCTGAAGGGACATTTTCCGCGCCGCTGGTGTTGACAGGTGGTGTATCAATGTCACTGGAACGAACGTTAATATCGAAGATGATTTCAACGCTAGTGTTTTCAGGGTTTGTTGCCGATCCGGATTTGGGTTCTACCATCTTGAGATCGGAATTGAAAAATGAAATTCGAAATTGGAAATTGATATTGCAACCGAAAGATTAATCTTCCACTGTGGTCGCCAATTGTTTGTGGGTGAAAACAGTTTCTGCCGATTTTGGTAAATTCGTGTGTGTGGCTGAAAAACGAGTCTAGACCCTAAACAATACACTGTATGGGAGTACTTTTGATTCGAGAGATCAGTTTGTACAATCCTGGTCTAAACCAAGAAATGGTCGTTCCAGGCTTGCTTCGGTCACAAAGTGAAGGAGAGGGTTGGTCTTAGGGAGGGAAGCGAAGAGAGAATTGAGACAAGAATCATTGATTCTGAAGGTGTGGTTGTTTATGACTTGTATTAGAAAGTATAACTAGCAGAATTGATTCTCCGACCCAAACTTGTTGTCTAGTGGTAAATAGGTGAAACCTATTTATACAAGTCAGAATAAAACGTACAATGGTCTCGTGAGAAGTGGAAACGATTGAGTGGTGGAAGAGTAACGTGTAACGTCAGGAATTATGCTTCCATAATGAAGGAGGTGGATCCGTTTACACCATTACTTCTTGACATTACTAACTGCCCTGCTTTATGACACTTTCTTGTAACGGGCGTATTGCACGCCACACGTTGTAAACCGCTAGACCAATACCCTGATGAGTATCCCCCAGTTTGAGACATGTTTGATGTCTCGAGTGTTTTCGTGGAAACATGTAGCACTTTTTCACGTGTGGAAATTTAAAATCAAGAGACTTGCCGCAGGAAAATATCATGTGATTTTATTAGGTTCGTCTTGGATGGTCGCATAAAAGTTGCCACAAGTCTTCCAGTTCGGTGGCGAACTTGGATGGCTGAGATTGCATCTCATGAGGAAGGGTAGTTGTTGATTATGGCTCCCTTATGTTGGCGCCTGATAATGGCACAATGGCTTTTTAGTGTATGTCAGTGGCAATGCGGCATGGCTGGTATGGCTCGTGCATGCTAGTGGCACGGTGGTTCAAGTGGCGCCTGGCGTAGCCATGGCCACTAGATTTAGGCGGCTGGTCTCCTAAAACTGCCACAAACCTGTCATCTCGGTGGCAAACTTGGATGGCTGAGATTGCATCTCATGAGGATGGGTAGCCCTGATTATGGCTACCTTCTGTTGGCGCCTGATAATGTTACAGTGGCGCTTTTAGCGCATGCCAGTGGCGCGGTGGTGCAAATGGTGCATTGCGTAGCCGTGGCCAGTAGGCTTAGGTGGATGGTCGCCTAAAGTTTTCCACAAGTCTGTCAGTTCGCTGGCAAACCTGGATGGCTGAGATTGCATCTCATGAGGAAGGGTATCCATTGATTATGAATACCTTTTGTTGGCACCTAATAATGGCGCAATGGCATCTTCAGTGCATGCCAGTGTCATTGCGTCATGGCTGGCATAGTTCGTGCATGCCAGTGGCACGGTGGGGTGGCTGGCATAGTTTGTGCATGCCAGCAGCACGATGGTGCAAGTGGCGCCTGGCATAGCCATGGCCACTAAATTTTTGGCACGTTGGTGTTAGACTCAAATGTGGTGTGGCAACATCAGTTTCAATGGCCACATTAATCCCAATGTTTTGTAGAACATTTTTGGCGTAGAAACTTTGCAATTAGGGTTTGGCATGTCGAAACCCTAATTAGCGCATAAGGCATGCGACATGCGGCATGTGGCCGTGGATGGCTAAGATGATTGGCCCAAATTCAATATAAACCATTTAAATTGTCTAGCCAAGTTGGATGGCTGAGATGATTCACATAAATTTGTGTTAACTCATGAAATTTCGTAATCAGAAAATTCAGATGTGTGACCTTCACTAAAATCGTTGAAGAATTCTCGTACGAACTCGGATTTTGACGGTCCGCCACTCCATTCTGATCAGAAAAGAATTTCCTATCTACACAAGCGAGAATTTTTAGGTTTTGATCTTGTTTAGGAGGTGAAAACTGCCCGACAGTAAAACTCAGGAAGAATTCAGGAGGGATTCTGTCAGTATTCAGCCATGACCTAGCTCGCCTTTTATGTTTTATCTCTTAGCTCGTTATTCCGATTGATTTGAATTTTTAGTATGTTATGCTAGATATCCATACAAAACTTTTGGAATGTAGATCATACTAAAATTTTTTACCAACGTTCCCAGTTGTTTGTACAATCTTTGGGAAGTCAATTTGGCATGGTGACCACTTGACGCAATTCCACCTCTTTTAATATTGTAGCAGCTTTAGAGCAACCTGATTGGTCCATAAAAAGAGAGGGCCGGCCAAGTACGAGTGTGGCCATACTTCTGGTGCGTGTGGTAGGTTTAATGCGACCTTATTAGTCGATGGGGAATAGGGCCGGCAAGTATGGGCCCAGCCACAACTCATGGGAGTGTGGCAGGTTTAAAGCGACCTGATTGGTCGATAAAGGAGTAAGGGCCGGTTGGGTAGCGTGGGGCATGTCCAAGTGGATCCAGCTGACCTATGGCATGGCAACGCTTCCTCTCATTGTTTCTCTCACTCCGCGGCTCCTTTATTCTTTGTTTTCTGATTTTGGGTAGGACTTTGCACCTACTAATCCATGGCGGATCAATTGCTTAGTCTGGGAGTGTTTGCTACATGCACCAGTCTGGATAAATTTCATGTGAACATATTGAGTTGCTCAATAAATATGCCAGTGGAGAGGTTGAAAACTCATCACTTTACATGGCTCCGTTTCTTTGCGGAGTGACGACACATTAAATGTGAGGATTTACAATTTTAACCCTGAACTAAAAACCACCATCAATAGCTCCATACACAAGGCCTTTGCTGGTATTGAGTTACAAGATGATCATGTTGAATCCCCTGCTTCTTTACCTACTTCAGCCAACTGGATTCCAGACTCTGGAGCAACAAATCACATGATAAGTTATCCTAATCTTCTTACTAATACTTATGGTTATACTGGATCTTCACAGGTCATGATGGGAAATGCTAAGATCTTATCCATTACTCATGTTGGTGTAACTATTTTATCTACCCAACATAAGAATTTTAAACTATCTAGGGTATTCTACATTCCTAGCTTGAAAGACAAATTGCTATCTATAGCCAGATCTACTAAAGACAGTGCTTGCTTTTTTGAATAGCATGATTGGGGTTATTTGATAAAGGATGTTGTGACAAATCAGGTTCTTTTTCGAGGTTCCATAGCTCAAAATCTATATCCTATCAAGTCTCTTCAAGTTCCCTCTCCATTTTTCTTTCATGCCTCCACTGCTCCTCCTTCACAAATTTGGCACAACAGTCTTGGTCATCCTGCTAACAATAAAGCTTACTTCAAAAGCTGTAGAATCTTTCTGTAATTCTTGTCAGTTAGGCAAAAGTAAAAGATTACCTTTTCATTTGTCTAGTAGAGTCACTTCTGCTCCTTTGGAGCTTATCCACTGTGATGTATGGGAACATGCTTCTGTCTCTTCTCTTTCAGGTTTTAAATACTACATTATATTCATAGATGATTACATTCGTTTTCATTGGATTTATCCAATTAATGAAAGCAAAAACTGATTGTCTTGTAGCTTTTCAGCATTTTAAACATCTCAATAAAAATTTGTTGGGCACCAAAATCATTTCTTTTCAAACTGACAATGCTTATGAACTCACCAAAGGTCCCTTTAAACTTTTTCTTCATCAATGTGGAATTTCTTTAAGACTTTTCTTTCCACATACCTCTCAGCAAAATGGCATTGCTTAGAGAAAACACAGGAACATTATAGAGGTTGGACTTACACTTCTTTTTCAAGCACAAACGCCAAAATTCTTTTAGCATGATGCTTTTCATACTGCCACCTTTCTTATCAACTGATTGCCTACTAAAGTGCTTAGTTTCTCTTCTCCATATGAAGTTCTGCTTTCCAAAGCACCTGAATATTATTTTCTCAAAGTTTTTTGATGTTGTTGTTTTCCCTACTTAGGTGCTTACAAGACTGATAAATTGAGTCCTAAGTCTTCCTCATTTACCTTCATTGGATATAGCCCTTTAAACAAGGTATATAGATGTTATGAAAATTCCACTGGAAAAATCCATACATCAAGACATGTTATCTTTGATGAAACTCATTTTCCTTTTTCAAAAACTCTTATATCTGCTCCTCTTGACAATTCAGTCACTCCTTCTTCTGAGTCTTTTTCATCTCCTGTCATTGATTTTTTGCCTCATCCTTATGCTCCTTCTTCAATTGTCACAAGATCTAGGATTGGAACCTCTAAGAAGAGCAGTTTCCTGATTTTATTACTAAACATATATATTGTTACACATCCACTTGATATGGATTTTACTTCTCTTCTTCATAGACTGAGCCAAAGTATATTAAGAGCGTTATGAAGATTCAAGTTTGGGTTAAATCTAAGAAAGAAGGACACACTGCCTTAAAAGATAATGACACTTGTGACTACATGCCTTATCATCCTGGTATGAATGTTTTGGGTTGTAAACGAGTGTATAAAATGAAGGTAAAGGATGATGGGACAGTTGAAAGATGTAAAGCTAAGTTAGTGGCTAAGGGGTATGATCAATTATATATGGTGTGGATTATTCAGAGACTTATAGTCATGTGGTTAAGGCTCCAACAATTAAAATTATTCTTATAATTGTTATGTCAAGAGGATGGCCAGTTAAATAACTTGATGTTTCCAATGCATTTTTGCATGGAAACTTAAATGAGTATGTCTTTATGGAACAACCTGAAGGGTTCAAATTACCTGGTAAAGAACATTATGTTTGTGACTAAAAAACATCACTATATGGCTTGAAACAGGCACCAAGGGCCTGGTTTCAGAAATTCAGCAGCAGCCTGATATCTTATGGTTTTCGACATTCTAAGTGTGACC
Organism: Papaver somniferum; assembly: GCF_003573695.1. Classification (NCBI taxonomy): domain Eukaryota; kingdom Viridiplantae; phylum Streptophyta; class Magnoliopsida; order Ranunculales; family Papaveraceae; genus Papaver; species Papaver somniferum. Next base: position 166,226,562 of record NC_039365.1, read on the forward strand.
ATTCCTTGTTCATTTTTAATTCTTCAGCTGGTATGATGTTTCTTCTCCTCTATGTAGATGATATCATTTTGACAGAGAGTTAAGATCAGTTAATTTCATCTCTTACTTCTTATCTTAGTTCTGAATTCAAGATGAAGGACTTAGGTGACTTGCATTATATTCTGGGTATTGAGGTCTCTAGAAACTACAAAAACTCTACTATGTTACTAACACAAAGCAAGTACACCTTGTAATTACTTAAGAAAGTAGATATGGTCGATTGCAAGCCTTGCTCCACTCGAGTTGATAAAGGTGCTAGATGTTCTTTGTATAATGGGGGGTTCCTTAATAATCCCCTGATTTACAGAAGTCTGGTAGGAAGTCTTCAGTACTTGACTATGACAAGACCTGACATATCTTATGTTATCAGCTATGTATCTCAATTCATGAACCAACCTACTGTTGAGCACCTTCAACTAGTCAAGAGGATATTAAGGTTTCTTAAAGGAAGTCTAGGCTCTGGAATTACTATTGGTTCTTCATATTTTTCTATATTATCTGCTTATTCAGATTCTGACTGGGCAGGTTGTCCTGATACCAGGAAAAGTACATCTAGATATTGTGTTTTCTTTGGTACTTCCTTAATTTCCTGGACCTCTAAGAAACAGCCAACAGTCTCAAGAAGTTCAGCAGAACATAAGTATAAAACAGTGGAAAATGCAGCATCTGAACTACTTTGGCTTTCCTATATTTTGAAAAAGTTGGATGTTTGTCTACATCAACCATTTTGTTTGTATTGTAATAATAAAAGTGCTTCTAGTTTGTCCAGCAATCCTGTTTTCCATGCAAGAACAAAGCATTTGGAAATTGATTATCATTTCATTAGAGATCTTATTGTCTTTAAGTTTCTGGTTATTAAGTTTGTTCCTCTTTGAGTCAACTAGCTGATATCTTTACCAAAAGTTTGGGTTCAGACTTATTCTTCACTTTGATTTCCATGCTCATGTATTTCAAGCATACTGAGCTTGAGGAGGATTATTAGAGTTTATTTTAGTGTATTACAGTATCCGCATGCCCTTATCCTGTTTATCGGTGTAGTTATGTCTATATAATGTGTGGTCTGTGAGAATACTGTACTAGTCTTACACGTGTTATATATTCCTTGGTTAGTACTATAAGTACCGTCTGTAACCTCTCCCTGTATCTGAAACTGTTCTAATGATTCATTAACTTTAACTTTACTCTGATTATATCACACCTACAAAAACAAAGAAAGATACAGTTCATTTGGATAATTCACGGTTTTGAAGACGAAAACTATCGGTCATCCTATCCAACCAATTATTTACACCCAACAGTATCAGCCACATGAAAGTATAAAACCTTTCTCGTAAGATGAAAACCCACTTGACCATAGTTGTAGTTGCAGGAAATCCTACAACCACATCCTTATTGAAATCTATAGATTAACTCAAGTAATCATCATCAAACTCATAAGAACATTCATTGAATCTTTAACTTGGATACAAAATTATGAGAGAACTCTAACTTGGAGACAAACAATCTTTTTCTCTCCTAAATTCTTTGTCTAAGCTCTCAAAAAGATCTCTCTCAATACAAGGTCGCTTGATCCCTTATATAGGGGTTTACATAGTGGATGACAGCTAATAAATCCCTTATTTTCGGATCTGACGTGCGTCATTTACGCACGCTTTCATTGACTCTTTTCGCACAAATTCTATAACCTCGTACAATCTTTACACTTTACTCGTGATTAGGCTGACGTCATCTGGTGCGTCATTCTGAACAAGCTTTACGCGATATTCTTCGCTTAGTCTTGGTGATCATTATTTCGCATACATTATTGGTGTATGGTATTTTGTATCTACATTTTGCCTCTTCTCACGTCGTTTCTTTGGAAAAGAGAGCGATGTGAGAACCTTCAATTTATACTGTCGCGCCCATTCATCTTTTCGTATTCTTCTCTGCCGACACATTTCCCTAATTTAAGCATGTCAAGGTACGTGTGTCCTTTTATCCATTCATTATCTGACACGTCTCTTGTAACTGCCTCTTCCTATCCTTTCAGTTTCAATCATCGCATTAATGGAGTAAATATCTTGGGAATCGGGAGTAGATCTCTTATTTACTCTCGACTGTCTTCTTCCTTATTATTTTTATTCTCTGCAACTTATTATTTTCTTCTGCTACTGTTCTTCTGATTCAACCTTTTAAAATTGATCTCCATCTTACTCTGTTTTTATTCTTTTCTCCACCTTTATCTTCTTATCTCTTCATCTTCGTGCTTTTACTTCCCATATTTTGATCATCATCCTGATCCTGATTTATTTGATCATCTTTGATTATCGTTTTTTCAAGTTCCCCCATTCCCATACTAAAAAATGCCTCAAGCTGGATGGAAGAACGATAAAGAATTCGATAGAATTCAAGAGGAGTTCAAAAACAAGGGTTTTACGTTATCTGTTCCTCCTAATTCAAAATCCACTTTTACTCTTAACCCTAGATGGTTCTCGCTCGATTACTGGAATGACCAAAAGATCATCATTTCAGTTGGACAAATCCTCGCTGGTCTTTCCATTCCCCTCTATAATCCTCAGATTCCTTTATTCTATAGGATCCTTTCTGATGTGAGATTCTCATGTGCGGTCTATCAAATGAGCGGAGATTGTATCAGAATTATGGTAGAATACGCTCGTCGTGCAGCTGGATTAGAATCCCTCTACCCCAAAAAAAGGCTAGAAAATCGGAGTATGCGGACTTATAGGACAATCCTGAAGAGTATACAGTAGAGAATTTCTTCACTCAATATGATATTGTTATCGTGAAGCATGAGTCATTTCGTTGGGGTGTTCGCTTGCAAAGGAAGGATGGCATTGCGAAAGAGAATAGAATCATGCGAGATATTGATTTTCATGACAAAACCAACAACTCCACCCGTCATTCAAAGGATGATCGCTGGAACGTCTTCCCCATCATCCTAAAAGGACCTTACATTTCTGGTGTTAATGCTGACGGATCAATTAATCCTCTTCCTGAGGGCTTTCCCGTTTACAATCCTTGGGAGTTCAAGTAGACAGAGAGGGAGACTGTGGTATGTTTTTCATGATTTCGCTTGTTTTACTTTTCATTATTTACTCTATTTTTTTTTGCTCTGCTAATCTTTAAGGAATTTCATATTGCTAAATTGAAGAAGGATCTAAGGCTTTATGGGAGACAGAGCACATTGGAAGCACTACATTCGATCACTGACGATGTAAGAAATACCTTCTCTCATATTTTAACAATATTGTTGCCTTTGTTTCTTATCTTCGTCTATGTGCGAAGGTTGAAGCTGGAGAGGTTGGTGGTTCTGAAAAAGCTGTAGGTGTTAAAAGTAAGGGTACAATTTGCGGCAAGAAGACTGCTTCTAAATCCTCTTACAAGAATCCTTCAAAGAAGCGGAAAGCTCGTTCTCCCTCTTCTTCAAGTTCTCAATGTAGTGATGATGATGATGATGATAATCTTCTCGCTGAAGATCCCTCAATCAAGTCTTCAATGGACCAACTATCTGGTATCTTCTCTGATTCTATGTCAGCAGTCGGAAATGGTTCCTTAACTCGCGCATGTAATACCCTTGCGAAGATATTAGATGATCCCACTTTGGACGATGATTCCCTTCGCGGGGTTGCCTCAGCTTTGAGTCCAAGTTTTCAATACTCACTTGGCTCTATGGTAATTGTTTATGCCTTCGCACTTTCTTTGGTAGTGTTTTTATGTTGTATGTCCTTATACTCATCTTTTATCTTCGCAGGTGGCCCTTTCGTCGTATGCGATTTCTTCAGATTATTAGAGAAGACTTCGCAAGTTTGAGGCTGAAAATATTAAACTCAAGGCCCATATTTCCACTCATGAGGATTATTCGTCTGATCTTCGCAAGAAGAATAGTCAATTAGAAACTGACGTTTCTTCTTATAAGAACCATATATCCGATCTTCATAAGAGAAACGAGCAGTTAGTTGGTGCGTAATTTTTTATTTATTTTGCCAATATATTTATCCGTAGCTTTCGCTCCCCTTGTAATTATTTATTCTTGCAGAGATTTACAGCCTTACTGATGAGGCATCTTCTTTATTTTTCTCCCTTCATTATCTTGTCGATGATGATATTCTCCTTGAGCATCTTAATGTTTCCCCAAATAACCTTGTTGATGACAAAATAAAATCCCTTTCCCTGGAAGAGCTCAAGGCGAAGTACCAACTTCTTAAGACCGATCACAGGAGTTCTCTATCTACAAGTAAGGGTTTTAAACGTCTCTTCTTGGAATCCAAAGAAAGGATTAAGGTTTTAGAAACAAGAATTAATACTCTTATTAATGAGAAGGATCAGGTTGCTCTAAAAGGTGCTAAAGCTTTGAAGAAATTTCAAGAAACCATCCTTCAAGTTCAAGTAGAGCGAGATCTTGCTCTAAGAGAAAATAACGCACTGATCGAGTGAGGGAATTGGATTCGCTCCCATCTTCTTATAGAAAATGAGGTCGAATTTGACTGGGTTGCTAGAGTTTTAGATAATGCTAGGAATTATTTAGTTATGAATGTTAGTCTTGAATCGGATCATACTTCCTTGGTTAAGGATATTATTTCTAGTAAAGAAGGTTGTTTATTTTACTTTCTTATTTGTCATTTTTCAAAAAATATTCTTAAACGATGTTAACCTTCTGATCTTTTTCCGCAGAGGCTGAAAAGGAATTTCGCGAGAAGATTAAGGATCTTGAGGCGAGACTTGCCGCTTCTGAAGGTCTGGAGGCGAAACTCGTGACTCCAAATATTGTAGGCTTAAGAAGCAGTTGGTTGTCACCGTTTCCAATAATAGCAAGGATGTTATTCGCGTCCGTGATGCGGCTATTAAGAAAGTCTGTGCTGATAATGGCATTCCTCTTTCTCAGTATAACCTTACTGAGGTTCCTCCCAATGAAAGTTTCGATATCTCTGATAGCGAAGGAGAAGATGAAGAGTATGAAGAAATTGATGAAGAAGATACCGATTCTAAGACTGATGAAGATAACACAGGTGAGAAGTAGCTCTTTGTTCATGCAGATCCTTTTTATCTTGTCATGCTTGTAAATTCTTTGTAAGTTCTTTGTACATCAGATTTTTCTAACTTTTGAAACTTCTACTTCAATGCAAACTCTTTAAGTATTTAAGATCTCTTATTGTAAATTCTCCTTGTGATATACCTGCGTTAAAAAATCTTTCTTTCTAACAGTTGGAGTTAATTTGGTGGTAATAACATGTATACTACTATTTACTTATGATGAAAAATAAAATGTGCGTAAGTTTATCATATGGGGGAGAATAACACCCTTTTATATGCTTGCATTCCCATACTTGCCTCTATTATTTGCCATCATATGAGTTATAAGTATTGAGTGATAAAAGATTACTTGTTATTATGTATGTGTGTATTTAACTTGTGCAGTGATGTAGTATGTGTCTATTTGTCTCAATTACCTTGTCTTACCTCATCTTATGTGTGTACCTTGTTTTGTTGCCAAAGCTATATTTTGTTTTAATGTGTCATATTTATACATCTTCCGACTTCTGCTTGTGGGAAATACCCCTTCCGTATGCGATTATATCCGCAAGCTTATATCCAGCAAAACAATGATTATTAACTTTTGCCTTATTTTTCTCATGAGGTCTTATTTTTCCTTCCTGATTAAAGGTCTTATTTTGCCTAGTATATGTCTTTTTTTTCGTGCGACGAGATTGCAGGAGGTGTTTACACTTTCGTGCAATGACCCATTGATCTCGCCTTATCATCTTCTTGTATTATTGCCTCTACAGGTTTTATCGTCGCACAAATACGACAAGCCTTAATACTCCCGTGAGTAAAAAGCCTCATGATATTTGCGTCTTTGACACAATTCAGCTCCCTAATGGAGGGGTCTGTATATTCCCCTTGGTTTCCCCTTCAAGGAAGCTTACCCTACCGGGTTAGGGTGGGCTCCTCCCATACAGTGATGCAACAACCAATTTTTTTCGCGGCCTCTTATCCCTCTGACGATATGTCTTATGGTTACAAGACCGCACCTTAATTGGGGTTTCTTCGGACCGAGTGCATCATAGTCAAGACTTGTCAAGAGAGGCCAGGTACGCTCCAGATGCCCCAGGCACTCTTGACTCAACCGTGTACCTCGGCTCCCTGATCGAGTTTCTGCACTCCTTAGGAGAGACCTTGTCACCTTAATTTTTCAATTTAGGTACCTCTCGTGGATGGGCTTTTATTTCACCCCAAATCTCCATGACTCAAGCTCCAGGGTCGGTGTAGATTTCACTTGAGCCATGCTAACTAGGTTTTCCCAATTATGACGCGCTTTAGGTCTTATTATTGCCTCTTGTTATATGCAAACTAGGGTGCACGCTACAATTGGTTACCTAGACTCCCTAATTGGAGTTTCTACTTCTAGTGCCTTCTATTAAGGTCTTATTTTTGCCTTTTTCTGGTGTAATATCATCATAATAAAAAGATGTTTATCACATTCATTTGTATGATTAATATAATTCTGCTATCTTCTTATCTTTTCTTATTCGCATCATTGACAACTGTCTTCTAGAAAACTTTATATATGAGATTTCTTCTTTGCTTCTTTCTCTTTCTGTACTTCCTGAAGTTCGCGTATGTTATCCAATACATTGATTCACATGAGTTCCATTTCTTTTGTTGTGCGAGAACTGCCGCAAAGGCCATATCTCTTCAAATACGTTTGACTCCATAGATCATTAGATGATGTTCCATTCTTCTCATCTGCCAATTCATACTTTCCATCTCCAACTACCTTTTTGATTCTGTATGGTCCTTTCCACATGTTTTCCATATTTCCTTTACAATTTTTCTGATAACGCGGGTTCTTCCTCAATACTAAATCTCCTTCATGGAATTTGTGCTTGTGCTCTTGTGCGGTTGTTATCGCCTTTGTGAAATTTTTTCTTATTTCACCTTAAGTACTGACAACATCTACCATTAATCTTTCACCTCGCTGACTTTCTCGTATATGTTATTTCCAATTTCTTCTCTTGCTTGCGCCTTCTTCACATTTTTCAACATCAATCTCATGGCAGGTTCTTCCTTCAATCAGATCTCCTCTTATTACTCTAACACCTTGAGGGAGTGGGAACTTGATGCATTGATGGAAAGTTGACGCCACTCCTAGAATACCATGTAACCATGGTCTTCCGATCAAAGAATTATAAGGTGATTCTACGTCAACAACGCAGAATACTATCTCAGATGATATGCTCTTTAGAGGAATTCGCATAGTTATTTCCCCCTTTGGCTTGTTGGTTGTCCCGTTGAAACCATAAATCTTATAAGTAGATGGAATTAGTTCTTCGTATCTACCACCCATAGTCTTGTATATGTGATAAAATATAATATCAACTGTCGGGATCAATTAATATCCTATTGATGGCCCATGTGTCCATGTTCTCCTCTTCTTCTTCATCGTTTCTTGCCTTTGGATCAATTTCCAGTTTAACTACTAATAGGTTATCATGTGGTTCTCCTCCTCCTGGTACTTCTTCTGCGGTAAACGAAATAGGTTGGTTTTTCCATTCCTTCAAGGATGATATCTTCTCAAGATTTAATATTTCTCTTCCATCACTTTCTCTTGCGAAAACTCGGCTCAAGATGTTATCATGAAAGTCCTCTATGTTTTTGAATGAATGTATTATGGAATTACAATATATGTTCTTCGCCTTTGCTCCAACTTCAATCAAATATGTATTCTTTCCTTTATCCACATATAATGCATGAACTTCTGGTGGTGGTGGTGGTGGTAGTAGTAAATTCTGTGGTTGTTGTACCAGAAAATGATTTAACTTCCCCTGATCAATCATTCTTAGTATGATCTTCTTCACATTCCTACAGTTATTTGTTGTGTGGCCGTGGAAGCGATGGTAAGTACAGAATTCTCCACTTCTCCTCCATGGCGGTGGCTCATTCCCCATATTTGGTGGTGTTGGTATCTCTTCCATCAAAATTATTGCTTCCCAGATTTTGCCTATTGCAGTATTTAGATGTGGCATCTTTATGTGCTCACAGACTATTTTATTACTTCCTTGACCTTGATTATAGTATTGCTTTTGGCCTCCATACCCTTCTGGCTGGCTATCAAGTCTTTATATCTTATTATTTCCTCCATGATTATTGAACTGTCTTTCTCTTTCAAATTCTTCTTGATCCCGACTACCCATTGCCATTAATTGTTGTTGATCTTCAACCATCATCTTTTCTTGTTTTCCTTGAGATGTGCTTGCGACTGTGTTCGTTATTTTTGGAAGTAGACTTGCATTCCCAGCTTTTGAACTCGTGTTCGCAACAAGATAAGATTCCATTTCATTTTGTTTTTCTTCAAGAGCGATGTACTCTTCCTGATACTCGCGTAGCTCTGTCATTGATATGGTATTTTTGATTCTGAATATTTGTGTGTACAACATGTCTGTTGCGAAGAGTGCGTTTATAAATGCTAGTATGAAGTTTCTCTCATCCACCCGACCAGCCATGTTACTACACATGTTCCTCCACCGCATGGTTAAACTTCGCAAGCTCTCATTTGTCCTTCTTCGTAGACCAAACACCTCTTCTATGCCTGGGCGTAATACATTATGGTTGATATACGCTCCAAGGAATATTGATTGTAAATGGTTAAATGACCTTATTGTTCCTGGAGGTAAGCCTTCAAACCACTTCAGAGCTTCTCCTGATAAGCTGGATGGAAAATACTTGCATAGAAACACATCATGATCTTCCCACTGTAATAAAGATCTCACATAAGCTTTGATGTGTTGTACCGCACAGGTCGTTCCATCAAAAATATTAGTGAACACAGGTAAATTGCATTTAGAAGGTATTCTCGTCATCTGTATTTGTCTTGCAAATGGTGTTTTTCCTGCTTCTTCAATGGCCTCATCTAATTGTCTCCTTCCTCCCTCTCTTCTTGTTGTCATCATTTCTCTTACCTCTGATAACTCTCTTAAGATTTTTTCATTCACCACTTGATCTTGTTGCATTGGATTTTTCAACCTTGCTTGCCTTTCTCTATTTTCTCGCATGTTCTGTCGTATTGCCTCTTGTACTTCTTGTTCTTCTGCTTCATCTCTTCTTCTCCTAAGCCTCTATCTTTCATCCCTTGCGTGCATTTGAGCTTTATTATATCTTTCATCTTCCTCTATGTGATCCTATGGAATTCTTGTCAATTCTCTACCTTGTGGTAAAATCCTTCCCTGTTCTCTATCAACTTCCTCATTATGGTTATGGAGTATGCGATGATGTTCGCGTCTTCTCACTCGATTTTCATAATTGTTATGACGCACAACCTCTTGTAATTCTCGTTCTTCATCTTCTATTTGATAAGCACGAAAGCGCGACGCATTTTCACCCATAAATACATTAGCTGTGACTTATTTTATCACTAATAAACTTGTTTGCAGGCGTTTTTGGGCAATAAACATTTTTGGAAAATTCGGCTCGAAAAGTTGTTTTTGGCACCCGGAGGACACTTGTTATTCGGACTCACAATTTTGGAAAAGGGGTAACCTATTACTATTGGACACTCCACTGGCTAAGGGGATCCCTGATTGGCTTTATACACCCACCTGTTAACAGCACCCCTACTCTGGATAGGGGCCTTTCTTCTTCACGGGAGAAACATTTTTGGCGGGAAAATAAAAGCTACCATGCGCAACATTTCTGTTTCAATTTTGGGAGTTATTGTGTGAGATATTTTCATGGATATGAGTTGGAAACAACCTGTCATGATAAAGCAGGGGTGGTATATGCTTTTTTTCGAAAAAGGAAGAATATCTTCGTGATTTGATAAACATGAAAAGAAAAATATCAAATATTCTGTTAGAATTTCTGGCGTTGGTTTTGGAAGATACGTGAGTTGCAAAAGAAGATAATCTCATAGGAATCATATCTATCAAGTTTGGGAAGAGTTTTGACAGATAATGCACTCGTGAAATTAATGCCCACACGCTGAAACGGAGAAAGAGTAAAAACACGAGAATATCACGGGTATACCTTTTGTTGTCATGAGCTGTTGAGTTATCTGAAAGATCTGCGTGCGGCCTGAAAGTGTTTACCATTTGGGAGATGTAACAACGTGTTTGGATGGAGTTGTCCTACCACGGACGTGTGAAGAAGATACCAAAAAGAAAATATTTTCGGTGGATGGAAGGAATGATTTTTGAAGATTTTGGAGAGTTATTACGAGAGATTTTGTCCCTGTTGAGTATATAAGAAGTGACTGAGTAACACAAAAGGTCATCGAGTGATAGGGGTGAAGAACAGAGGGTTGCAGAGCATATTTCTCTGTTGCTGGAGAGAAGAAGAAGAACATCTGACGCCTACTGACTGTCTCAGAGAACTGTCGTTTATAAACAGTACTCGTAACAGTCAGTTTGGCATGCTTATTTTGAATTTGCAACAACTCTTGTAACAGTGACTTCTGTAACGCCCACACAGAGTTGCATATTCATTGTATTATTAGTTTTCTTCAATAAAAACACCATTTGAGCTATGAATTGTATTTTTGAGTGTGTTTTTACTATGTGGAGCTAAACCCCAACGCTGGGACAATGGAGGAAGCCGAATATCATACATGGGTGAATTTATTTTATTCTTTATTTGACTTTTGCTCTAATTAAAAATTGAATTATGATTTGAATTAATTAGTTATTATTTTATTTGATGGGTCATGCTTGCTTAAATGTTTGATGTCCCATGCTTACGATTTATAACTAATATTTTGAGAATCTACCTTGGCAAAAATAAGAGTCGGTGTTATTTTTATTTATTGAGCGATAATTGTTGAGAATAAATAGTTGAGCCTCATGATATGAATTCGGTGGAATCCTAGTCCCAGTAGCTCTCCTTTTTGTTTATTAAATCTTTAAATTTATTCTTCACAAGTCTTAGAGTTCGAATCTTAATTACTACAACAACTATAAAAAATTCTTATCACTATTATTCTTCTCTGTCTTTCCCTTTCGCGTCTTAAATTGGTATGTGCGTTATTGAATATCTCAGCTTCGTTTTCGCGCTCGTGATGATTTCGTAGCATCTCTCTTTCTTGTAATATCATCCTTTATTGTTCTAAGTCATCATGACGAACTCGATACCGCTGATCGCGTTCTTCACGCCTATTATCTTCATTACCCTCTTGTGTACTGTAATCTTCGCCATGGTGTACGTACCGATCATCTGTTGTTCTGCGATATTCACCGCGTGGATCCTGTAAATCCTCATTTGTCTGAAAGTTCTCGACCATGTTTTCCAGAGGCGGTTCTTGTCTTATATCTCTTCTACTAGACCTTGACCTGGAGCGTTTGATGGAGATTGTAAATGTAATACTCATGTAATTCCAACAATCTTAGTGAAGAACCATGGATGTATATCACATTGATCGAACCATGTAAAAAATCTCATGTGTCCATTTATATTTTTCGTACTTTTATCTTCATTTTCGTATTAAATGAGTTTAGATCTAGAAATTATTATCATAATATCATAAGGGTGTGTTGTGGGATTTCCTGCAACTACATTTTGCCTCTTTTTCCTTGAATATTGCTTGAAGAGCGACCTGTAAGGAAAAATTCGTGTTGGTGTGATTCTTGGAGTGAGTCGCTTGATATTGGTGTAGTCTTTGATATTTGTTGTTGAAGGAACTATGCGAAAGAATACTAAACTTGAAAAGTACGTACTTGCCTCTATTCTTTTGTGAAGTTCCGAAGCTTTGAGAAGTATATCTGAAGTATCAACTCTTGGATCATGCGAAGTATAAGAAGTGTCGATCCTTGAATGCGAATTATAAGTATTACGAACTAATCATGCGAAACTATTGATGTTGTTGATCACAAGTTCTTCATGAAACGATTAATTGTTTTTGATTTTGCCTCTGCATACTTGGTGTTGGAGTAATTGAGATGATGTTAAATGACTTGAAGCTTTAATGGGTTTGGTTCTTTGAAAATTTTGTTGAGCTTGAGTGTGTTTGATTTTGTAAAGATGATGCTTCGTGGGTTATTGATGAACTGTTGTGTGTGGTTTCTATGACATGTCTTCTATTTCGCTTACTCCATTGTTGTTGAGGACTCTTGTTGTTCATGAATGAGCGTCTTCTTTGTTGTTCATGAATGAATGTTTTTCTGAAACAATAAAGATTGTTCACTGAATCTTTCAAACTTTTCCAATATTACGAAGATCTTCTAATTTGTTTTCAAGAAATTCCATCAACAGGGTATATCACACCGAGCTAATTTCTAGCGCCAAAATGTAGTTGCAGGAAATCCTACAACCACATCCTTATTGAAATCTATAGATTAACTCAAGTAATCATCATCAAACTCATAAGAACATTCATTGAGTCTTTAACTTGGATACAAAATTATGAGAGAACTCTAACTTGGAGAACAAACAATCTTTCTCTCTCCTAAATTCTTTGTCTAAGCTCTCAAAAAGATCTCTCTCAATAAAAGTTCGCTCGGTCCCTTATATAGGGGTTTACATAGTGGATCACAGCTAATAAAGTCCTTATTTTCGGATCTGGCGTGCGTCATTAACGCACGCTTTCATTGACTCTTTTCGCACGCACTCTATAACCTCGTACAATCTTCACGCTTTACTCGTGATTAGGATGATGTCATCTGGTGCGTCATTCTGAACAAGCTTTACGCGATAGTCTTCTCTTAGTCTTGGTGATCATTATTTCGCGTATTTTATTGGTGTACGGTATTTTGTATCTACAATAGTTTGTTAAGAACTCAATGCCCTTTAATATTTGAAACGCTCTTCATGTCTTCCCTTCTTTTAAGCAGGTATAACAACCATCCAAAGTCGGCATGGCACTTTCCGATCAACAACAAAAATAAAATTCGCTTGAGATGCAAGTCGTTTAAATAAGCGATGTGCGCCTAATACTGCTTGAGCAGTCATCTAGTATAATGGACCAATATGGAAAATATTTATCTCCGGCAATGCGGGATCATCTTTGAATTAGGAGCTTTAAGACGGTTGGATTCACTGTCGCAGAGCCGTCGCTGAGCATAGGAGCTGGGCAACGTCTTAGGGGCCTCCAAATTTGAGATTTTCGCATATATGCTAGCTTTGATATTCAAAACTAAGTTATTTCAATAACTGTGGTTAAACTCGAGTATGCTGATGTCATATCGTGTGGATCTTATGGTTTAAGAGTTGCTAGTTAAAGTTCCTCCTGCAGTGCGAGATCAAAAACTTTTCCGACCACTGCCTAATAACACGAAGTTTTTCTTACATAAGACTGAAATTACACCAAATGAAAGACGTTTAAAACCACACAACTGACTGTCACAAAATGCGACTAACAGGGGTAACAACTCCCAAAAACGAGAAAGCAAAGATTCGGACTTTAGACTAGACCCCTTCCAATGGGCTTTTTACAAATTCATGATAGAAGATGTGGGTTGGTCTTTATTTAGATGATGAACCATTTGATAAAAGATAAACAACAATGACGACGATGGCGCCAATGGCAACATTAAGTATAGTTTCTCGATTCTTAATTGCAAATTCACGTAGTTGGAGTATTGGAGGCTGATCATCACTTCCATTTCTTTGTCCATAACCTGCCGGAGGTTGATTACTTCCATCTCCTGGTGCAATGCTTGACATAGGTTCATCATACGCGTGCTGGGCGATATGGGTAAGATTATCTAAATCGGTACTTGTATCACCGTGCAATGAGATATTGTAACCGTCCAGCAGTTGAGCGGCTTCTTGTACATCATTCCTTGCTTTGAAAGAAGTCCTGGTTTAAGTTAGATATCTCACTACGTACAAGCTTTAATTAAAAGTTGTTTCGAATATCCCAGTATTTTCCTAATTGGCTAGCTATAGCCTGGTATTTGGTGAAATGAATATGTACCTGCTGCGTCTATTAGAAGGCTCCCATCGTTTCCGGCTTCTAGATACTCAACCACATCATAAGTCTGTTAATTCATTTGCGTAACAATTAGATCAATAACGATGGAATTAAACCATGAGTTGATATATGAGCATCTAAAAGAAACCAAAAGGACAGGGACATGGAAGGGATTCAGATTACGACGCACAACAATTCGAACAGCAAAGCTGTCTGATTCTCACTCAAATGAATTGAAATCTAACAAATACTCCGTAAATTCAATAAACTAACAAACTTACTTGTCCACCGAGCCGTAACCAGCGTATTCCATTAAGGTTAGCACGATTACGAAGATCTGTTAATGCATAAATCCTGTTCATGGTGCTGCACTGAAGAAATTATTTCACTCATCAACGTTAAATCTAACATTGGTTTTCGAATCTCGCCCGGATATATTATAGACAGGAGGAAGACTTTTTTTGAAGAATAAAAAAAGGAAATTGTACACTTCATGTCATGTCCCTACATTGGACCTCTATTTGTATATAAAGCCTCACTTTAGAATATATTTCGAGCATACCTTAGGAAAATGGTTTTCCATTTTCTAGCCATTTCATGGCCATCTTCTCGGTCAGCAAGCAAGATGAAAATCCAGGCAAATGAAGCACCAAATACACAAGCGTGAATTACCTCTTTCTTATCGAATAAAACTTGATTTACTGCATTATGGAAAACAGGGGCGCAGCCAAGATTTTTAGGCTGCGTGAATTACCTCATCTGATTTTAAGTTTACTTACCCATTAAGCGAAGATTTTCATGGAAAAAAACAAGGGGAAGGAAATGTGTTCTTAAACATGCGTGAAGAATTAGTGTGGCTAGTCAGGATATTTCAGACCGAGTCAAAAAATTATATCGAATCGGTCCTAGTTAATGAGTTGATTATAATTCTCGCTTTCTTCGGATCACATTTTACTTTCCCTTTAACAAAAATCAACAAAAATGAAGTTGAAAATATGCCTAAATCTAAAACATTCTTTAAATTAGCTTAAGAGTCAGCTTGACAGAGGTGCAAATGCACACCCTCACACTAGGCCGGTTTCGTCTTATGGTAAAACTGCCCTCATCTGCGTTATGGTAAAACTGCCCTCGTGGAAAGCATCATATAATTAATTTAGTCGGCATCCATGTTTTTTTTATAAATTTCATTTATAATAAAATAAGGTAATATAGACTTTAAAAATGTTAAGATGAAAATTCAAAATATAACTAAAAATTATTAATAAAAAGCAATTTGTGAAGAAAAATAAACCCACTTGTGCCATTATAGTGTAAGCACACCCATCTATGGGTCAGAAAAACAACGTACACCCATCTAAAATGAATGTCATAATGATATGGCGATATGGACGGAAATGTTAATGGCGGGGTTATTTACTTGCGTCTTCGAAACTGAACTAGATTTTGTGCCCCGGGCGTAAAACTTTCTTTTTCTTTCTTTACCATATATTTGTTCTCGAATGATATGGCTTCGCCTCGTCCATCGCGATGCATTTTTGATTTGGTGTGGCTCGACTTCGCCTCGTCCCCATTCCGATGCATTTTTTATTTGGTGTGACTCGGCTTCGCCTCGCCTCCATCCCGATGCATTTTTAATTTGGTATGGCTCGGCTTCACCTCACCCGTCGCTTTAGATATTTTATTTAGTGGGACTCGGTTTCGCCTCGTCCAGTCCGTGTGGTGGATCAATCTGTCTGTATCAACAGTGATGGTTTTTCAAACTGGCGAATAAAAGAACCCTACGCACTGATGGAAGAATATTACAAATAAATCAGATATATATTTAATAGATTGATTATTAAAACCCTAACAAAATGAAATAAATGAGATGAAGAAAGTGGGAAATACCATATGGTCTTAGAAATAATATATTAGAGAAAGTCTAGTCCATTTGACCCAGTCAACTGTCTGTTTGGTCCTATTTGGAAATATAAATTATGATTTGGTCCTAGAAATAATGATTTGGTCCTAGGGTGATGTCATGGATGATGTAATTATCACTAGGTAGTGGCAGAAATACCCTTTTGGAATTCAAAGGTGACGCTCACCATTCAACGTGGAGCGAGATATGAGTTAGGATTTTAAAAGAATTAGATTTAATGAAATTGTACCTAAGAGGCTAGGCCGAGCAGTTACCTGCACAAAAAATACCCTTAAAATCACTAAAAGGGAGGTAGTCAAATTGGATTTCAAATGATTTCCAGAGAGTTTTTAAATCTATTGTTAGTCCATAGAGATTTTTGGAGAATCTCCTGATGTCTCTTGTTATTAGTTAGGGATTTTTTTTAAGTCATTTTACAAGGGGTAGTCAAATGATATTTCTATAGACTTTCATAAAAGATTTATTTCAGCGAATCCCTGAGACTCTCTGAAAATCTAGATATTTCTAGCGATTCCCAGAGATTTATTTAGAAAGTCTTTATGACTTGTAGAGACAAAAACACTAAATTTGTAAAAAGTATCTGTGATTTATAGAGACGAAAAATTATAATATCTAACTAAAATTTTAAAACATCTACCGATTTTTTTATTATGCACTTTATAATATTAATAAAAGAACCATAAATACATAGTAAAATATTTGTTTGTTGTCAGAATAAATCTCATTGTTGTCATATGCCTAAGTTTTAAGTCTTCCCACATTTTGTATTTGTTATGCTATCTCATCAATGGTTAGCATATGTTCGTTGTTTCATCCGAAAAATTGTCCTTTGAGGTGGCAAAGAGAAAGCTCGGTCGGTATACACGAAGGAAAAGAAGAAGAAGATAGAGGAGAAGTTCAATATATTCAGATGAGGTTGGCTATATTACAGCGCAAATAGCTCGTCCCCTGGTCATCAGCTCAAAAAAAAAAATCGGTTTTACTCTCAAAAACAAATACTCCCTAAATTTCCAAGTCTCCCAAAATATCACCTTCTGATGAGAGATTTCTACCCTGCCTATTTTCATAACTCTCCCTAAATCTTTGAAGATTACAAATCAATGACTTTTAATTCTCCTTCAACTACCAGGGGTGTTGGAGTGACTTTTACGAAATCTTAGTCCAATAAAATGGAGTTTCAAAGAATTTAAATAACTAAAAAAAGTCTCTAACCAATAAAAAGAGACATTAGAAGACTCTCCAAAATTCTCTACGGACTAACATTAGATTTGGAAATTCTTCGTAAGTCATTTGAAATCTCAAATTAGTACCTCCCTATTAAATTCTCTGAAGCTTCATATTATTAGATTATGATTTCATAAGAGTCACTGCAACACCCTGGTAATTCAAAGGAGAACTGAAATTCATTGATTTGTTGTTTTCAGGAATTTAGGAAAATAGGCATGGAGAATCTCTCCCCAAAAGGTGATATTTTGGGAGACTTGGAAATCTGAAGAATATTTGTTTTTGAAAGTATGACCATTTTTTTTTTCTCTTTTTTTGTTTTAGCTGATGACCAAGAAACTGGTCATTTGCTAATAACCAACCGACCTCATCTGAATTTTTACATCTCCTCTGTGTTCTTCTTTTCCCTCGTGTATACTAACCGAGCTTTCTCTTTTCCACTTCAAAGCATAATTGTCTTTCCCAAACTTGAGAAATCTAATGAATCATCTCTCATAAGGAGGCGTAGCAACCTCTTAAACACATTTTACTAGGTTTTTCATGGTAAAAATCTATATAAGTTACTATAAAAATCTCTAGAGATTTTTAGTGATTCGCGGAGATTTATTTAGAGAGTGTTTATGACTTGTAGAGACAAAAAAACTAAATTTGTAAAAAGTCTTTGTGATTTATAGAGACGAAAAATTATAACATCTAACTAAAATTTTAAAACATCAACCGAATTTTTTATTATGCACTTTACAATGTTAATAAAAGTACCATAAATACCTAGTAAAATATTTGTTTGTTGTCAGAATAAATCTCATTGTTGTCATATGCCTAAGTTTCAGTCTTCCCACATTTTTTATTTATTATGCTATCTCATCAATGGTTAGCATATTTTCGTTGTTTCATTCGAAGAAATGTCCTTTGAGGTGGCAAAGAGAAAGCTCGGTCGGTATACACGAGGGAAAAGAAGATGTAGATAGAAGAGAAGTTCAATGTATTCAGATGAGGTCGGCATACTATAGCTCAAATAGCTCGTCCCCTGGTCATCAGCTCAAACAAAAAAAAAAGAGAAAAATTTGGTCCTACTCTCAAAAAAAAATATTCCCTAAATTTCCAAGTCTCCCAAAATATTACCTCTTGAGGAGAGATTTCTACCATGCCTATTTCATACAAAAAGTCTCCCCAAATCTCTGAAATTACAAATCAATGACTTTTAATTCTCCTTCAAATAACAAGGGTGTTGGAGTGACTCTTACGAAATCCTAGTCCAATAACATGGAGTTCCAAAGAATTTAAATGACTAAAAAAAGTGTCTAGCCAATAACAAGAGACATTAGAAGACTCTCCAAAATTCTCTATGGACTAACATTAGATTTGGAAATTCTCCGGAAGTCATTTGAAATCTCAATTGAGTACCTCCCTGTTAAGTTCTCTGAAACTTAATATTATTAGATTAGGATTTCATAAGAGTCACTCCAACACCCTTGTTATTCAAAGGAGAACCGAAAGTCATTGATCTGTTGTTTTCAGTTATTTGGGAGGACTTTTTCAGAAAAATAGGCATGGAGAAATCTCTCCTTAAAAGGTGATATTTTGGGAGACTTGGAAATCTGAAAAATATTTGTTTTTGAAAGTATCTCCATTTTTTTTCCTCTTCTTTTGTTTGAGCTGATAACCAAGAAACGGGTCATTTGCTAACCAGCCGACCTCATCTGAATTTTTACATCTCCTCTCTCTTCTTCTTTTCCCTAGTATATACTAATAAAGCTTTCTCTTTTCCACTTCAAAGCACAATTATCTTTCCCAACCTTGAGAAATTTAATAAATCATCTATCTTAAGGAGACGTAGCAACATCATAAACACATTTTACTATGTAATTCATGGTACTTTTATTAATGGTATAAGCTGCATGATAAAAATAAAATTGGTAGATGTTCTTAATTTTTAATTATATAATATATATATTATTATCTTTATGAATCACAAAGATTTGTTACACACCTTATTTGTTTGTCTCTACAAGTTCGAAGGACATTCTAAAATACTTTGAAATTTCTAGATTTTCAAAAAAAGTTCCGGGAATCAATCAACTAAAAAATCTATATAAGCCTATAAAAATCTCCTTTAACTACTCCTGCAAGTTTATTGTTTTTGTTTGTAGTTAGAAGGGCTAAATAATTATACATATTTTAAGTGAATACACGCGGAATGGTCATTTTCAAGGGAAAAACAACCCTCAATGAAACACTGGGCAAAACAAAAACAAAATAATATTATGATAAGACCGAAATAATATTATGATAAGGTTGGTATTGATTCCTAAAAGATGCCTAACCAGTTGAGCTGTTCTCCGATAATTGACACACACTTGCAGTATTTGTCTTTTTCTATAAATCCCACCAATTATACTCTTAATTTATGTGCAGTCGCTTGAATAGGACCCATTCTACAACGTTACGAGTAGGCATGTACACGGTTCGGTGCGGTGCGGTTATTGGTAAAACCGTTCACCTAACCGTGTATGGTGCGGTTATCACAATGAAAACCGCAACCGAACGGTTTAGAATTCGGATCGGTTTTTAACCGCACCGACATTATTCGGTTATTTTACGGTTCGGTTCGGTTATTATATCTATATCTGCACCTGTACATATGCATTCTGAAATTCTTAATAAACTGATACAATCCATACTTAAGTGTTAACAAGATAACCAAAGTCTAAAGATTAAAAATTGAGTTGAAGTTCAAAAACAAGGTAACCAAAGTCTAAAAGTTAACCAAAGTCTAAACAGAGCAAGTAGGATGAAGAGTTGCCAGTAAAAGACTGCAGTCATCCCCTTAATCTTCATTTCTCAAGTAGCAGACCAGCAAAGACTGCAGTCCATCCATTTCTCAAGCCAATCATCCCCTTAATCTTCATCCTTGCCCAAAATGTCTGCAACAAGAATGCCAAGAAGAAAAGCAATAAATAAGATAAGAGAATGACTAGTGGAATGTTAACATGGCATTGCAATAGCAAATTCCCAATTTCTGTTATCTTTCTGTCAAATGAATATGTTTCAAAACCACATTCAGTAAATAAACATCCAAGTTACACTAAGTTACAAAGTAACACTAAGTTGCACTACAAGATAATGATGCAAAGTTGCCTCTCTTAACAATAAGACTGAAAGAATGCAAGTAAGCACCTGGAATGGGATGACTGAAACTGAAAGCTACAACTAATGCTTATGGGGATAAGATGCAGATTATAACTACAGAATGCAAAAGACTCAAACTGGTTTTGACTTCCAGATTCTACTAAGATCAGATACAAACTGACAACAAATTATAGATGAGATTGAGTGAAGCAGATTTAACTAACAGGGAAGAGATATGACAGTAGTTACCAAAAATCTAAGAAAAAAAGAAAGCTACAGATTCATATTATTAACTAAAACTACAGCACGTGTCACAGAGCTAAGCTACAAAATGCAATATGCAGTAAACTGAGAAAGTTAAAACCAAACTAGATACAAATATGTACTAAAAGTGGATGACTGAGATTAAGAGTTACAGCTAACACTAAGATGCATGCTATAATTACAGACAAGCTATGTGTAAGGAAGTTACAGACTCTCTAACCTAAAAGAAGATAACAGATCTGACTCATCATGCTTAGTGTATCATACACAGTTAGTTACTACATTCATTCAAATTTTAATTCAATTACACATAGAAGAGATTCCATTACCATCTTCAATGCTGGCATTGTCATCTGGTACATAGTCGCATAACCATTTATAGCCCCTGCGAAATGTAAACAAGTTAGTTGAGTTGGAAACTTGGAAATGGCTAGCAAGTTCTTAATACAAGCACACATATCTCTGCAACAAACATCATTTCCAACATTTAGTTCTTAATACAAGCACACATATCACTACTCAAGAAGATAAGGAAGAACAAAGGATTCTACTTAAGCTCAAGCAACAATTTAGGAACCAATCAGCATTACAATCATGGATTTCATCATCAAACCCTAGCCACTACTAATTGGTCAGGTATAATTTGCAACTCTAACAACTCAGTTACCAAAATCTCACTTCACAACATAAGCATTACACAAATAGTTCCAACTTTTATATCTGATATGAAGCATTTAACAGAGATTGAAAAGAGTAAATAAATTCTCAAAGAGTAATTCATATAACAACAATACCTCATATCAATCAACACCCATTAAAAGTTTTAAACCCTTTTGCTCATAGTCACGGACTCACAAATAATAAATCACTTCAAGGGTTTTACATCAACAAAACCTTTTTCATAATCAACACTGAAGATTGAACTCAAATCAAACAGAACAAGTCAAACTGAAGCACTAGTTAGTAGTTACCTGTTTCAGCTGACAATACTCTCTAGCTTTAATGAAGAACTCCAGTTGTTGGTCCTGCTCTTCAAGGTCTGAGAACATAATAACAAAAAAAAATAACTATAACCCTAAATCGATTGATAAACAGTAATCGATTGAAAACAGAAATCGACTGATAAACAGAAATCAAACCATCGAGAATAAAAAAAATCCTAAAAATAAAAAAACCCTAGAAAAAAAATCAATCAAGGAGAAAACACTTACTGCTTACTAGATCATAGAGGTGGTGGTGCTCTTCAGTCTTGAATCTTGATGGAGGTGGAGGAGGGATGTGCTACTGGTGGTGGTGGAGGCGACAGGAGAGAAGTCTCGGAGAGGGAGAGGAAATGAAGAAGAAATGAAGAAGCTGTAACTTAATAGTTTAGGGTTTCTACTATTTATACTCTAGGATTACTTGAATTTAGACGGCTAGGATTGATTAGAATATAAATAAATCAACGACCTACATTAATCGGTTAATCGGTTCGGTTAGGTTGCGGTTATTGGTAGAACCGTTGGCCGAACCGAAGATCTAACGGTTATTAAAATTAAAACCGAAACCGACCGTTGGATTATCGGTTCGGTGCGGTTACGGTTCAGTTTGTGCGGTTATCGATTCGGTTTGCGGTTACGGTTCGGTTCTGTGCAGGCCTAGTTACGAGGAACGTAGGTAAGGCCAAAGAAAAGGGGTTGACTTCACCGGAAAAGACTCAAAAACAATATATTATTCTCTCCTTCCCTACTCCTTCAAACGTTAAGTCCACCTACAAGTCCTTTTCCGAAAATGATTGTCTATGAATTGAGTCGAAACAATACAACTAATCGGCTCATACTTCATGTGATCGTCTATGAAAACGAGATCGAGACAATACAACAACAAAGTATGGTTACTTGCTAATATGTTCGGACTTAACCAAAATTTATAGGATTACTTATCAAGTAAAATATGAATTAACGTTTGTGTATTTTACTTCAAATTATAATAAACAATTATAATTGTGGAAATTGAAAAGTAAAAGACACAACAAAAATTTTTTAACGAGGAAACCGCAAATGCAGAAAAACCTCGAAACCTAGTCCAGATTGAATACTCTCATAATTAAGCCGCTATACAAAATCTAAACCAACTTCGTATAGTTGAGACCAAGCAACTAAACCTATAGTTCACCTAGTTTCCTCAGTATCCCTGCGCCTCCAACTTGTAATAAGTCAAGTACTCGAGAACAATTCTTTTGGTTCGTATTCCAGACAGTAAATGAACAACAAATCTGTTCGGTAACAACTCTTTTCAAACTAAGTGAGATGAGTTTGACAAAGGCTCTTCCGTTTAACCAGTAAACTCCGTTGTCGGGTCCTTAGATCAATCTCTCAACAATCACCAAAGCAATTTTTAGACTTATGTAATCAATACTGTTAATCACAAAGAAGTGTGTTGATGCCGATCTACTCAACTAATTAATCACGATTATCACAAAGATAAATTGATTATAGTTGGATCCCTTTCCATCCGAATCAAGCATTGTGCACACCAAATATTATGAACCCAAAAAATCTTCTTGTCTTCAAATCTTCTTTGATCTTCAATAAACACATGGACACAATCAACTTGAATCCCTTGTGATCAATCACACACAGAACGGAGTCTGTTAACATTGGATTATCACAAGACGTCTTTAGATCTACAAACAGTCTAAAGATCCATGTCGAAACTTCGATCTAGTTTGAGTGAATCTTATATCAGAAGAGAATATTCTCAAGCATAAACAAACTAGGTGCAATCAAAGTTCAACCATCGTTATTCAATCAATTCAATCGAAAATTAACAATAAACCGAAGTTATCTAGTTTCCCACCAACGGTACTAATAGAGCTTCTCAATCCCAAAGAAGTCTTTAAATCAAGCGGTCATAAGAGATTTCTCCTAATTAGGATACTCTCCTCTCCGATAGGAGGCTCCACCAGTAACAACACAACTGAGGTAGTTTTACTGGCTTTGAGGATTAGTTTGCTAGAAATCCAAACTTCAATATTCATAGACAAAGGAAGTTTGAACACCAAAGAATTTCCAAAATCGAATATTCTCAAAGATATGCAATAAAGGAAAAATCGGTTTCATAACTCCTGGAAATGCACTGTCCAAATATTGACCGAAATCCCAATAGAAAAATCTATAATCAGTAAATGCACATCACTAATTATTATTTTCTAAAGATATGCATTTAATTGCTGGAAATTAAACGGCATATAAAAACTAAGAAACCATAATTAAAAGATTCTCAATTTATTTCGATCTTGGGATTCTCCTTTATCTATTAAGGAATATATTTGAACAATTAATGATAAGAGTTACAATACGTGTTCAAAGTATGACGACATCCTTAATTTGCAAGTCCTTTTTCATACTTACAATCTTGGAAACGATTTGCATCTGACTTCCAAGAACTATGTGATTGATTATCCTATCAAATCACCAATCATGGGTTTCACGGTTCTACCAAAACAAGTTTCTGTTCTACCTCCATGTGAGTACAGTGCATATATAGTCACGCTAGTTACCAAAACTCGGTTGACTAGGTACTAGGATAACACATACTTATGGTAACTACCTGTAATTTGGTGCACATGTCCATAGGATCGGTTCCTCCATCTTCTAAGAACTTGTTGCACATGTTCATAGGATCGATTCCCCCATCTACTAAAAACTTGTTGCACCTCTTACAAGGATCGAATCCGATCTTGCAAATTTGTTTCACCTCTCACTAGGATCGGTTCCCGAATGACTAGTTAAAAGTTTTTATTTACAAAGCATCGATCATACCATCTTGAGTGATTACTTAAGATCGGTTTTACTAACAAAAGTTATAACAATACATAAGTCAGTCCTTGTGAATAGCTTTGCCAAGATACATAAACGAGTTTATGAGCGGTTATACTAAACATACATATTGGTAATTCAAAATATATTTTCAATGAATGAAAATACCAATAAGCCTAGCGATTTCCCTTTCGATCCACAAACGATCTTGTGAACTTACTTCTTTTAAACGAATGTAAAAACATTGTTTCCTAGGACGAAATCCTCACTCATACTCATACATAATCACAATACCATTCATACGATTATGTCGATGTCTTATATACAAAGTTTAATGGTTAAGTAATAAACCTCGTATTGTATTCCTTAATACTATGTCTAACTAGAGTATCATACACAGCTTCGCAGTTTCGTTTTCAATATGCACGACTTGAAAGATACGTTAGGGAATGAAACAGTTCAAGTCAAATATTACTAACCTCAAGAGGAAGGATGATGTTGTCGTTGTATCTCCATAATTCTTCGTAATCTTCAAGTCTTCATGTAATACTTGTAAGTCTCATATCCTAATACTTTCAAGCTAACCTATACGAAGTTGACTCTAGCATATAATCAAGCGACTTTTTAAATGAGTTTTGATTCACTAAAATATGAAAATAAAACTTGACATGCCAACGACATGGTGGGTTTAACCGAGCAATGCTCTAACGCTTTCATTCTGTTGTGTCTCATCATTAAAAGCTGGTGCGGACGCTGCATTAACAGAGTGCTGCTGCCAAGCATGCCCAATTCCTCCGGCTTGCATAGCATCTGCGCAGTCAGCTGTACGAGATGTCTCTTCCTCCAGTTCTACGAAGGTTTGAAACTTAAAGTTCGTAAGGTTTAATCAAAAGATAACATCCATTCTTATGTTGCATATCTCCACTAAGCATTCCTCCGCTATATCTTCATGACATTCTAGTGAGAATTCCTGGAAACCAGTGATATACTTCCAAAATTCTTCTCCTACCCTCTGGGTGCATCTCCCTAAATCTATTGTGTGACTCTTCTTTGAGCAGAATAAAATTTATTCGGGAAAAGTTGTACCATAGCGGGCCAGGAACTAACACTTCCGGGTTTTAAGTTATCGTACCAGGTAAAAGGTAACTCCCTCATGCAAAGGCTTTCGTCCTGAGCATAAGCATTCATTGCTGATATGAAGCGACTGACGTGTTCCCGCTCGTTTTCTTTCCCTCCATAAGTCTTGAATTTTTGTGATGTATAATCCTCGGGGTATGAGTTATCCGCTACTTCCATGGAATATGGTGACTCTAGTGAATCGTAGGTATTATGCTTCGCTACTCAGTAATTGGTTTCTAGGAATTTGACTGTGGCATCCTCCGAAATCCCCTGAGCAGCGCTTTTCGTAAATACAACCCTTGAAGTCGTATTTTTGTGTTCTCTTGGCCGCTTCAGTAGTCCTCTTAGCTCTTGTTGTATTTTGATAGATACGTCTAACTCTTCATGTATGTCAGACACATCCCGTTCGCTTGTTCCAACAAAGTTTTTCCCTTTTGCAGTGTCCGTCTGTTTCCGTAACGCTCCCTGGGCCTGAGATGTATCTACTTTCTTCTGGGAGGCTCCGGTTCCTTGAACGATTGGCGTAGTGACTACCGCCCGTACTCGTATTTCTTCATCACTATCTTCCTGACCGTCTTTCACCGTAACTTCATCCGGGTTTAGGTAAGGCTCCACCCGCTGATGCATCTTGACTCATAGCTGGGAGTATCATGTTTTAAAAGAAGCTAAGATCCTCCCACTGTGGTCGCAATGTTGATAGGGTAAAAGTGGGAAAGAGAAACTAGTCCTAATTACAGAAAGTACTCCCAAGTAGGAGAGGGGTTTTGGAGAGATAATGATTAATTAGGATATCTCTAAGCATGCTTTATTTCTCCTTTTATAATGATATCTCCTCTCCCCTCCTTGTGGATTTGTACCTAGGAGACTAATATATTACTAAAGTGTCATTTTCCCCTCCTTTAAGCTATCAACAAATCCTGAGAGGTTATTACTCCTTCTTGGACCTAAGCCAAACTGGTTTTACTATATCCCTTGGTAGACTAGGAATTTCCCAATTCTATTCGGTAGGTCCTAGTCCCCTGGTTTTTTTTCTCTAAATGGATCCCCAATTCCGTTAAGGGGAGACCCTATTAAGGTTTAATTATTTTCATGTATCAACAAAGAGTTATTGGACGATCTCACAATCAATATTTAAGATCCATCTAGTCGTATAAAATTTAAGAGAATCTGAATTCTAAAAAGTATGGAACTCGATATCTTTCAGGATACGAATTCAAAAAACACGAGTCTTGTTTTTTTATCAATTAATAGGGACTTAAAATATCTAGATTAATTATGTACCACTTTTCTTAATCCTATAATTATAAAGATAAAACAATATAATGCTGAAAAGGAAAGACAAAAGAGACCAGAAGTTTTGTTAACGAAGAAAACTGCACCTATAGAAAAACCACGGGACCTTGTCCGTCTTTGAACACCAAACTTTATTAAGAAGCTACAAACACTACCCTACTATCAGACTTCGTACAGGAATGTAGTTGATACCTAATTGATCCTTTATGAAATTTAGATGCACTTGTGCTCATTACATCTCTTGAACCTCGCAAGGCTCTAATCAATTGATTCCCTTAGCCTACGTCTTTTACAACCTAATAGTTTGTTCAACCTAAGTAAAGAATTTTGATGTCAATCTTCCTTTAACGGATAAGTCTATTTGATTTTCATTTTGATCTTTCGATCTAGGTTTGGAAATATTTTTTCAATAGACAAATTCTAGCAAACCTCGCGAATTTTGAATACTTGGAGTTAGTTAGTTGAATTCCAAACCACCGCTCAAGAACAATGCAAACTAATCCAAGAAGAGTTTATATATTTATCTTGAGGAATCACAAAGTCTAAGATGAAGAGAACTTTGCAGTTTCTATCTTATTCGTGGTCTGAGATTACGAAAACCTTAAAGATCAATAAGAACAAGATCATAATACAAGAATTATCAGTTAAAGGATAGTCTAACTTGTATTCGCGAATCTTTAAGTGAAATCTTTAAGTCGTACCTAGAATGCAGTTCACGAAAAACCTAGGTTATATAGGACGACTCTAGCTTAGAAAATAGGACACATGAAATGTCAGGATCGAGAAATCATGTTGCTTTATTTATAAATTTTCAAGGCTCTAAGTATTCTTAAATCCAAGCTAAGATAACTTGAGATTCAAGAACACACTTTCTTAATTTCGATGAAATTATTATTAAAAATTCATGTAAACATGTGAGAAGTTCACATTGAAATAACGCGGAATAAATATTATATGGTCCAAGGTTCTTAAACCGTTTACAATGATAATTCGTGTTCGGAGATTTACCTTATGAACTTAAAAGCATAAGTGGTCGGCCGGCCCTGGGGAAAGGTATCCAAAGATGTGCTTTGGGAATCAAATATTTTGGGGCATCATTTTTTTTTCTACACCAGTACAAAAGTCAAACGATATGAAGTTCATAACACTAATCCCAATCTGTTGCAGGCATCAAAATAGAAAAGAATTTTCTAGAGAGTTTTGCGGCGAGACTGTGTCACTGTGATTCGTTTTTGAAAATCGTTCAAAACTTTCTCATCAGTCGTTAGGGAAGAAAATGTAATATTTTTAGACTTTCTTGTATACTGCCACCTAACTTAGAGTAGATGACAATTACCACATCCTCCCTCCCAACCTTTTCCCTTTTTGTACTTGTGGATCCTTTAGATGGCTCCCAATTTTTTCGATTCGGCAATTATATATCTTTTAATAGTCAACACTATTCCATTGATGAAGAATCATAGATTTGGGAAAGGCCTAAAATATTACATTCCGGCATTAGAGCAGGTATATGTCGTTTAAGTTCATATTTTAGTCTCATACAAAATAAATGGTTGTTTAATTAATATTAGGTGTTAAAATAATCTAACCGTATTTTCCTATATAGAGGGCATCATTTGGAAAAGTGACTTTGGGGCATCATCATCTCAGGGCCGGACCTGTAATTGGTGTTCATTAACATTAAAGACTTAAATCATGATTCACAAACATGTACATACTGATTAGTGAATAAAGTTTTCGTAGAAGTGTTTATATGAGAGTTGTAGAAAAGCTAAACATATTTGGGTAACCGTTCGTGAGCTTTTGATTATTCTCAGACTGGGTAGGTACGCATACCAAGTATGCACACCTGTCGGCATTCCACGAACCCAGTTCAAGAACCGTACCACCTAGAGTTCACGAGTCATTAACGGTTGGTGAACCCGGTTCACAAACCATAACACCCAAACTCATGAACTGTCTAACGGTTCACGAACCGTTTCATCAACGGTCCCAGTGGATTTTTAGCAAATGCTCAATGACTTTAAATATTTTTATCCTTGCTGTGACTCTAATAAATACCTTTCAAACATCTATATATATACATATTATCACTAAAACACTTTCTGTATGTGCATCAAGATTAAATTCGTAAGTGTTTAATGAACACGATATTACTTACTAGTTCGAAAGGTTTTTTTTCCAAGAACTATCATTATACATGGTACATGTACCTAGGCCACTATGTATATTCTTCTATGTGACATCAAGATAAACTTCTCATATCTTTACTTGAGAAAGTTTTTGCTTGAATTTCAAGTTATCTTAGCTTGAATTCGAAGCAATCCTCAGTCTTGAGCATCTATAAATAGAGAGACTCATTCAACTGAGAAATTCAATCCCTGACACTCTGTGTCCTAGTTGATTTCTAGAGTCGTCCTTTATTGACCTAGGTTTCCTCTGAGAAACAAAATTAGGTCTGCCACTTAAATAATTCACCCGGGGATTCGTAAATCCAGATACATTGATAGTTCGTGTATCATGATATTGCTTTTATTTTATTGAGTTTCTCGTAATTTCTTTCGGACAAGATAGATAGAAATAACAAAGTTCTCTGCGTCTCAGATTTTGTGATTCCTTAAGATTCTGCAAACTATTCTTAATTGATTAGTTCAAGATTTCTCTTGAGAGGTTAATAATCCAGTTTTCTCAGCTAACTGAGTGTAAGTGTTCCGAAATTATGAGGGTTGCTAACTATGTCAATTGAAAATATATTTCCAAGCATTGATTTTTCATCTAAAGGGAAATTAAATAGGCTTACCTATTAAAGAAAGACTGGTATCAAAATTCTTCACTTAGGTTAAAGCAACTCTTAGGCTGTAAAGGACGCCATCTAAGAGAATCAATTGCGTAGAGCCTCGCAAGGGTCAAGAGACATAAGG
Source organism: Papaver somniferum (assembly GCF_003573695.1). Lineage (NCBI taxonomy): Eukaryota > Viridiplantae > Streptophyta > Magnoliopsida > Ranunculales > Papaveraceae > Papaver > Papaver somniferum. The sequence goes on from NC_039365.1 coordinate 166,256,169, forward strand.
AGCGCAACTGTAACTGAATTGCTTGGAGGATGGATTTAGTCTCAGCTTAATTCTTTTCCGAAGTTTGATAGTGTGCTAGTCTCTATAGCGGCTTAATATAGTTTAATGTTCAAATCTGGACCAGGTTTTGGGTTTTTTATGCTATTGTGGTTTCCTCGTTGACAAAATTCTTGTATGTATATGATTTTTACCTTTCTGAATTTTTTAATTTTTTAAAAATACTACATAGGTTCATACTTCTATCAAATTAAAAAGGATGGTGGTGTTTTTAATACCCTCTCCTTTTCAAACACCTAAACCTTTGGACCAATAGATGGTAAATAAGGATCCTTTGAAATCTAATGATCTCTCTTTCGCGGTCTCACTAACTTATAGAAAATGGGGTTATGCCAAAGAAAACAAATACGATAGAAGCACAAAACATAACTTTACGTTTCTAAGAAATCATAGAAATGTCCAGTTAGGAAACTTCCATTTCTCTACCTGGATGTGGTAATTGGCTAGAATCTGCGGGCACTAGCATTAATTAAGAATCAAGGATTTCACTCCTAAGAAAATTGCTCGGTGTCACCCATAATTATGTTACATGAAGTTACTGAAAATTTCAGTAGTAACTCGTGTTAGCGGAATTGGCGAACATTTCAGTTTTACTAATTATTTGCTTCAGGTGAGGTTGTTGAAAATTCTAGTTTTCATCCTTTGATAATCAGATATGATTGTTAAACGTTTCAGTTTTTTTTTTTTGCTTTTTTTTTAATCATAAATATGGAAATTAAATTAAAAAAAAATTGAACATCACATAGGATTATCATTCTCTAAAAGAGAAATGATGAAATTTTGGAGAGCATGCACCTACCCAAGACTGCTTAACTAAACTAGACTTGGCATACTTAGCATGAGCATCAGTTACACTGTTACAGTCTTTGAAAACAAAAACATACTTAAGACCTTAATAGGCTCTAACAATCTACTCATATCCGAGAGGAGATTGAAATTCAGTTATTTAGAAGAAACCAAATTTGAAGACATGGATTTTGAAAACGCGAGGCTACCAATATACTTCGCCACTTTTTCCTTAGGAAATCTGTATGGACTAACTCTATATAATTCCGAGTGAAAAACTGGGGTACAAAAACCACACCCAATAATTCGTTTAGGAAATACGTATGGACTAAATCCAATATAATTCCAAGAGAATCAACTAGACAGTCAGACTCAATCAAGAAGAATATATCAAAGAGTTATATCTCGTTTTCTCAAATCAATCTACAATCGAACAGATATAAATCTGTGAGTCGTATAAATATGAGAAACAACTTGAACGGTACCAAAGACCAATGTTCAAGTACCAACCAATTTATATCAACAACCAAAGGTTGGATTATCTAATTGATTGAACTACGCACAACCTGTGATATTTCAGTTATATAGAAATTATAATGCGGAAAATAAATAACACAGACACCAGAAGTTTTGTTAATGAGGAAACCGCAAATGCAGAAAACCCCCAGGACCTAGTATAGTTTTGAACACCACGCTGTATTAAGCCACTACAGACACTAGCCTACTACCAATTAACTTCGGACTGGAATGTAGTTGAGCCCTAACCAATCTCACATTGACCAAGGTATAGTCGCGTCCCTTACCCCTCTTGAACCACGCCGGGTTATGCGCACTTGATTCCCTTAGCTGATCTTACCCATTACTAAGAGTTGCTACGACCCAAAGTCGAAGACTTGATAAATAAACATGTCTCACACAGAACAGTCTATAGGAATAGATAAATCGGTGTCCCACGAAAATACCTACAAGTTTTGTTCCGTCTTTTGATAAATCAAGGTGAACAGGATCCAATTGATACACCAGTCTTATATTAACAAACAACAGCCTAGTAATATCAATCACCTCACAATAATCTTAATCGTATGGAAGCGAAACAAGATATTGTTGGAATCAAAAACGATGAGACGAAGGTGTTTGTAACTACTTTTTATCTTACCTATCGGAGATTAAATTTCGAGCAAATCTTAGAGAAGATGGTAATCAATACAATAGAACAAAGTAAGATTAGAACACGCAACTATAATGAAAATAGTTGGGTCTGGCTTCACAATCCCAATGAAGTCTTTAAGTCGTTAACCTACATAGTTTTGGAGAAAACCTAAGGTTAAAGGAGAATCGACTCTAGTCTCAACTATCATCATACATGAGGTGTGGGGATTAGGTTTCCCAGTTGCTAGAATTCAGTTTTCAAATCAAGGTTTGTATTCAAAGTTACCTTGGTAACAAAGCATTCAATATTCACCGTTAGATGAAAACCTTATTAGATTCAAGCTAATATCTTTCATCCGTTAGATCGAACTTAGCTTGTTATACACAAATGAAATGTGCCAATGTGTAATCGTACCTAAATGTGTATACATGGTTGGTTCAACAATAGTTAACCAAAGTTTTCCATATGGGCAATTTATCATCAACCTTGTTCATCTCAATCATACTAGTTGAAATGAATCAAATTAAACTAGTTATGGAGTTGTTCAATTGTTTATATTCTCATAGAAGTATACACGACACAATTGACGCAAAATTGGTTTTGATTCACATGAATCGATTCATGAACATTATAGCCATAGTTTGCAAAAGATTGCATTCTTTATTGTTAAATGTATTTTTTCATGAATAAACCAATTCTAGAACTTAACCCACTCAAGTATGCCCACGGGTACGCGTACCTAAGTAGCCGTACTTGGACTGTGTTCTCCAGTATGTAAACGGGTACGCATATTTTCCTTCACATCCTAACTCAGTTGAATATAGTGTGTGTATGTGTACGCATACTAAAGTTCCCAGACTTCAACTGACTTCGTCAGTACGCATATGGATATGCATACTATAGCTCCCTGAATTCAACTGACCTACCAGTACGCATACGAGTATGCATACTAGATACCCGGTCTTGGAAAACACATATGAAAATACGCATACTGTGCTTATATCCAATCATGGTTGATCATTCTAAACTCCCATTTCAATCATTGAAACATTCTTAGAAGATGACAATAGCTGTCTCACACAAACTATACGTCTTTGTCTCAAGAAGGAGATAGAGTAGAATTAGATTTTTGAGTGATAGATGAGTTCAAGTCTCCGCATACCTTTTGTTGATGAAGTTCCACAATCTCCCTTAGTAGTTCTTCGTCTTCAATCGGTAAACGACGTGAAGTCTAATGATCTACTGTACATTCTATCCTAATCCAAGACTTAGCTATATATAAGTAGACTAGAAATCAAAACTTATAGTTTTGACAACTAAACTTGGAAAACATGCTTGAGATAGCAACGCTTGCGAGTTCGACCGAGAAATGCTCTAAGAATCTCCCGTTTTGTCAATTTTAGTGACAAAACTATCAATACATATGGATTACAAAAAATAAACTTTGTAGTTTCTCATCCAAATGCTTGATCTCCTTGGTTTTTCAACATTACTCAAAATTTTCGTCACTTCCAATTACTCCCGTGATTCTGAACGTGTTCACTTCAGCATCATAGTTGTTGAATATCCGTAGCTATAACAATATATAAAAACAAGATATTTTTGTATTGTTATACAGTGCCATAGTATTACCACACAACATCAAAGTTCAATTGTACCAACTTTGACAATAATACTACGGTGATATGTATCACTCCCCCTTAGTCAATACTTCATCTCACAATGAAAATCACTCCCCCTTACATAATGATCCGTAAACTATATGTGTATGTAGTGTGCACTAAAAAATAATTCTCCTCCTTTGTGTCAATATAAATTGGCAAAGGTACGAAAACTAGCGGGATCATAATGAAATTCTCAACGAGATACTTCATGAATAAAAGAGAACATATCATCTTTGTTTAGATGCAATCATATAGCCGAAACTAAATGCATTCATCAAGGATTTAATAAAGTACAAGATAACCCCTATAATATTCCACAGTCGCACTCCCCATAAAGATTTGGCAATTAAGCACAAGTTCAATTAAGAACTCTCCCCCAAAAATGTCATTCCAAAGGGAAGAACAAGAGCCACCTTACTTTTACAAGAAAAGAAGGATTTCTTTGGACATAAACAAAATACATGAAAAATGAATTTGTTATCCAAAATACTCAATTATATTAACCACAAAGTAACCTCAATGATTAATTTAATCGGAAAAGCTCATCGTAAGAAGACTTACGGAGCCACATAGTACATTCACAAAGAACTGGATCAAGAAAAGATCAATACTGCGGAATATTCAAAGACAATTTTTGATCAACATTTGCATAATGATTTCATATACTTAATCTTTGCATAAAAATAAAAAGTGCAATCCATTCTTCATCTATATTTGCATAAAGACATAATAGACTTAACTTTTGACATATATGAGATAATCATAGTTCATGGACGCAAACACTCATATCCCATAACATTATTTGTAATATATAAAACCAATGAAGACTTTTACTGCAAAATCATCTTCCAAATAAACTTTAGAATTTAAATAAATAAGTCTAAAAACGTTGCAAGACGAAAAATCGTTGGCAATAGCTATGTGTATTCATAATAATTGCTATTTCAAACCTAGTTATCCTTCTTAAAAACACAAGAATAAATTCTCATAAGAAGTTTCTTAGACAATAAATAAAGTTTCTTTGATAACTTCATATATTTGATAGACTCCATCATAAAAGGTATCACTGATATATCTTTGATTCTTTTGACCGTTGAGATCCCATGTTCATGAGCTAGAACAGTTACTTTCCGATCAACAATACAGGCAAGCTGCGTAGATTTGATGCAATCCACGATGAGTTTCTTCTGATTCCTTATCAAGATCTTTTGATTTTCAAGGATTTTGGTTTGACCATCAATGAGCTGATCTATTTGAAGTTGAAGATTTGCAAATTCGACCATTGAGTTATTCTGAAAAAGAATTAAATCCTTGATAGATTCACCAATTCATGAGGTGTACTCTTTCCTTGCAATCATTTTTTTCAATACAAGTTCTTGAACTGAATCACATCTTTTAAAGTCTTCTTCCATCTCAAGATCCACCACTTCCTCAGGTCTTGGAGAACTCTCCATAAAAAAATAATAGGGATGGAAAAAACTATAATATATATATATATATATATATATGACAAGAGAAGGATTCCCTTATCATGAAAACCCTATAAACTCCCAAGCAAAATCCACGGACGTTCATGGACCAGAAGAATCCAATAAGAGGGAAATACACTTTGTTTTTCAGGTATCTCATATTTTCGTAGCTCAATAATGAAAAGAATTTCTCCAAATTAGAGCATATGAAAAAGATACAATAGTTATTGGAAATCAACAAATGACTTACCATTCACAGAAGAAAAACAATTATTTCAAACAGTTAGACAGATGTTAACTTACAGTAGACTTGAGTATCTCTCAAATATCATCCTTGCAACTCTCAAGTTAGATATAAGGATGAGATTACCTAGATATAGGTAACAGAGTGAGATGTGATCTCACCATGAACATTGAGAGATGAGTTGTAAAAACCATCTGAGTATTTGAGCTTCGTATTACTTACCTTACTTTGGTTATTTCTTATCCCATAGGGATTAGACCACTACACCATTTTGAATGATCAATAACGGTAGTTTTCAGTTGCAAAAGGGGGTTCCAACTGTTCTGAACTGTTACGAAGTCGATGTTGCAAATTTTCGCAACTGCTGAAAAGCCTTTGCGATAAATTTCAGCTGCTACTATTGTAACCGAAATTTATCACAACAGTTTGGAACAGTTGTAAAATTAGGAGGACGCAACAGTTTCGACTGTTACAAAACTGTAATTTCGCAACATGTTAAAGCAGCTGCGAATCATAGTGGTTTTGACCTGGTCAAATCAAGTCAAAATCAGGTTTTGGACCGGTCAAAACCACTATTTATTTACTTTCTAATCAGGTTTTAATTCTTCAGTTCCCATGTTTATTGGAAATCATTCCCCTGCAAAAAATTCAGGCAAAATTACAGTGAAATTCTTTAGCTCTTCTTAGGCAATACATGATCATTTCATACATTGAATTATATACACTAACCATCATTTAACTTACGCATAAACTAAAGAGTTCTTCTGTATACTCCGAAAGTACAACTTAGGCAATACATATAAATTTCTTAAGTTCCAAGCTGTAGCTAGAAATATTTCTTAAGTTCCGAGGATATACAAATTCTGTGCGTAGTATCAAAAAAATGATAAGTATATAAACATTTCCTAAGTTTTCAGAACATAGAAATTCTGCAGCTGCAGCGGTAATGCGAAGTGTAATGGCAGTAGTAGACACAATCTTAAAGGCCCAAGACTGGAAGCAAGCTCAAAATTCATTACCTACATGCTCGAACAAGTATAGCTTCTTTTTGTTTCATAACCAGCCTTGTAAGTAGTGGCACTTACTGCTCATATCTGCGACCTGCAAAACTCATGTACACCATGAGAGTAGCCATTGTCAAAAAGAATTATAACAGTATTAGGAGGAAACAAATAACTGTTTTCATGGATTCCTAGACTATCACTAAAGCATACCTAGTTTCACTTACACTATATATTACTTGATTAAAAAGTGTTAAAACTTCGAAATAAGTCAGGAACGAAAATCTAGTTTACACAGTTAAAATTCATTAAATTATGAGACATAACTACTTAAAGATGTTAATCAGTGTAAGAAGCAAATCTAGATATAAGAAGTTAGAGCAGAAAAATGAAAACCAACATAGACTTTTGGTTATCTTACAATGAAACTGACATGATTCGAGTATAGGAGTAGTGGGGTGCTATATCTTATGATGAAGATAATCAAACAGCCATTACAAAAATTAAAATGTGGTGACATATGGATAGGTGTGCATTCAATGGAGAAATACAGAACATACGAAGTAACTAAGCTGCAACAGGAGTAGTGAATGGTTACCTGGGTTGTTTCACCACAATTAGTCCTTCAACTTCACAAGTCAACCTTAAAGACAAGTTCAAACAAGCAAAATCATTAACTACCCGATGAACTGATCTAGAGTTTAAAAAGAATACAAGGCATATGACACTGTAAGAGTACCTGAAATGAGAAAAGTGGAGATCAACTATAGGGAGCGAACTTCTCTAGTTCTTGACAGTATGGCAAGATAGCCTGGAGGAACATATAGAAGTTAGGAGTATTAAACAGCAAAATATTGGATGTCAATCACCTAAGATGAGTTTATTAAGAGAAGTAACAAATGGAATGTTGAAGAAGATAGTGGAAGTTTAATACCGTTTCTGAAGCAGGAACAAATGGCATTTTTATATCCTGTTGGTGTTCAAACAATTATCTTCCTTTTGCGAAAAAGATTTTGTGCTATGATTACTAAATACTGAGATCTGAAAACATTCTATGTAAATAGGAAGAAACTACATGAGCATGACAATACTTAACTGAAATAAAGCACTCAAAGTAAAAAGTAACTTCCACACTTCAGGTTGCAAAGCTATTGCTATCACGTAAATGACGAACCTGATATAAAGTTGGCATCGACAATGTATATGACGGTTAGATAAATGCAAGTTATGAAGATTTCATGCTTAAAAAGATAGATAGATCCCCAATATCTAAACATCCAGGGATGCTTAAAAGAAGCATGTAAGCTCAAGTAGATATGCAACATAAAGGAAGTTTCAGCAAATTTAAAGTTCAACGAACGAAAAGAGATACATTAGAGTGACATATGAGTTGATACCGTCCAATTTAGCTATCTTTTTTTTTTCTTTGATGGGACTTATAGAAATATCCATTACCATTCCACCACAACTCCCACCAACAACATCACCCGACCACCAAAAACAACACCAGCGAGCCGCCATCAACAAACACCACCATATTACCAACCAATAATCAGCACCACCACAAGTATGAGCACCGTCGGTAACCATCTCCACAAACTGCAGCAGCACTCTAATTTACCGTTCAGCTTTTCGGGCATTAGTTTCCAAAAACCAAAATGAAGCGACAACACTAACTCCAAACAAACACACAAACACTACCAACACAAGCTCCAGAGACCAGATCTCATTCCCTGTAAATTCACAGAGAGACAACCCAACAAACAAACAAACCCAATTAGTTTCACAAGTGAAATCCCACCATAAAACTTAACCGCAGAACACTAATAAATCAATTCTTGCCATTTTCTTCAGGCACCTCAAAAAATCAAGAATAAAAACTCAGTAATAAACGAAAAACAAAGAAACTATATTCTGAAGTTTCATGGGTACGAGTGAGCAGAAAAGGTAGGACGAAAGAGGCCATAGTGAACCGTTAAGTGAACAAGTATAAGCTTCGCTTCCCCACGGTCTTAGGTAATGCAAGACCTTATTGAACCAACCCCCCAACCCTGTAACAGATACAAAACGTAATTGAAGTACAAACTTCAGCATACAAAACTAAACCAAAATCACAACTGATAATACATTCCCTACAAATTAATCGAATTGCAGATTATTTCATACAACAAAATAAAATAAAATCCTAAATATGACTGATTATAAGAAAAAGAAGACTACTAATTTTACTTTCAATTGATAGATAACAGTTTTGGTTTCGAAAAATCCAATACTTCTTTCTTTCACTGAATCATTCAAAATCCAAAGAGTTTTGAGAAAATAATTGCAGTTGAGTAATTTTCTTTTAGATAAAAACTTCATAGATCTACACAAATAATCAAAACCCTTTATTTAAAATCAAATAGATTTCGATCCATGAAACAAATTAAATAAAAAACAAGAGTAATTACTTGCAAGATGGGAACGAAATACCTTAATGAATATGAACTAGATATGGATTCTCTGTATTGCATGAACCTGAAAAAGAGATGGTTTTTCCGAGATCGAAAGAGAAAGTGAAACGGATATGATTTTCCAAGTTGTTGGTGGTCGTCGGAGGCGCTAGAGTAAAGAAAAGGATAGGTTAAGTTGTGGAGAATGGCGCTGCTAGTTCAGTTCTGAAGAATGAAAATTTTTGGGATTTGAGATTAGGAATTTATTTGTGATTTGACAACTCTAAAATCAGCAAACCAATCGACCTTAATCTCGGATAAATTATTGATTTGAGACTTCTTTGCCAGAGAAGTTGAACCCTAATCATCGGTGAAGAGAACGAGAGAGAAGAGAGAATAAAAAGAGTTAAGAATGAGATTTTCTTTTGATAACTTTCGATAATAATATTAAGCCGAGTCAGTTCTGAATGGGCTGAACAGTCAAATAAACCGAGTTAGAAAAGAAGTGTCGGCAGCCACACTCACGAGGCACATGCGTACAGATCCAATATGTTGTGAATCGTAACAATGTTAAACAGTTGCGAGTTTTGTAACAAAACTCAAATGTTGCAAACGTTTTGCAATTAAAATTCACAACAAAAAATTCGCAACAAAGACAAAGCTGTTGCGAAATCTAGTTACTAATCCTTGAATTTGGTGTAGTGGACATCAACTTTTTATAATATCCATCAGAAGGATTTTTCTGAGGATTAAGTCTTGGACCTTTGAAAATTGGTTCCAGAGGATCAGAATTGAGAGGTCTCCATATCCTTGACTTGGATTTACTAGACTTATCCTCATAAGCACAAGGAATGTGTACACTTTTGGCGTAGAGATTTGCCCCATTAATATGGACACGATTCCTATAGAGATTTCTGGATGAGTAACCTTGGAAAACTTGTGCATGAGAACTCTGGTTTTCTGCAGGAATGAAATCCATTGTTGGTGTTGTTAGACTATTCACTCGGTCGATGATAAAAAGAACTATATTTTGAAGATTAGAAATCTGTTTCTTTCTAGTAAAACAATGTGAATCATAATGATTTATTTTCCTGTAGAAGGAACAAGTTCGTGGATAAGATACATTGAAAGGAATCTGTTTTAGACTTGTATCCCTATTAGAAGATTGCAAGTTATGTAAAAAATTCTTACCAAACTATAATCCCATATGAGAATAAGATATTGGCACAGACGAAGATACAAAAACAGAGATTTCCTTTTTCAAGGATTTGCATTGTCCTAGGGCTAGAAGGAGTGATGTAACCAGTTTCTCTTTTTCAACACGAATGTTATTCAGATATGATGAATGAGTCTCGATCAAACGTTTTTCTCTTACTGAATTTTCTTTAATAATATCTTCAAGAACACCAATCTTTTCACACTGTAGAGTATTTTCTTGAACAAAGGTTTTTGATATTCATAGATAAGGACTCAACAATACTGTAGAGTTCCCGTTCACGCATAAAAGACTTCTCAAGTTCATCAATGAGCTGAGCATGTTTCTATTCATGAGACTTTATTATAGAATCTTGAAAATCGATAATCTCAGCATCTTTTTTTAATGTTCTGGTGAGTTCCATTTCAGCTTCTGACATAGTATCAAATGTCCGATCAGAGGGAATGTTATCAGAATATGTTAGCAAACATTTTCTACCTCGGGATTCGGAAGAATCATATAAGGAGTTATCCTTTGAGGTCATCCCAATACATTTGGAATAATCAAAAACTTGGGAAGACATTCTTGTATGCGTGATAATGAGATACTCTTTTGTCCACTGAGTCAGATTGCTACAAACACAGACTTATGAGGTCTTGAACATGTTTTCCTACTCTGATACCAATTCAAAAATCGGGGGTACAACAACCACACCCAATAATTCGTTTAGGCAATCTGTATGGAATAACTCCAATATAATTCCAAGAGAATCAACTAGACAGTCATACTCAATCAAGGAGAATATATCCAAGAGTTATATCTCGGTTTCTCAAATCAATCTGCAATCGAACAGATAGAAATCTGTGAGCCAGATTAATATGAGAAACAACTTGAATGGTACCAAAGACCAATGTTCAAATGCCAATCAATTTATATCAACAACCAAAGGTTGGATTATCTAATTGATTGAACTACGCAAAACCGGTGATATTTTATTTATATAGAAAATATAATACGGAAAAGAAATAACACAGACACCAAAAATTTTGTTAACGAGGATACCGCAAATGCAGAAAAATCCCGGGACCTAGTCCAGATTTGAACACCACACTGTATTAAGCCTCTATAGACACTAGCCTACTATCAATTAATTTCGGACTGGAATGTAGTTAAGCCCTAAAAAATCCCATACAGACAAGGTACAGTCGCATTAAACAATGACGGATTCTGCGCTCTTGATTCCCTTAGCTTATCTCACCCATAACTAAGAGCTGCTACGACCCAAAGTCGAAGACTTGATAAATAAATTTGTCTCACACAGAAAAGTTTATAAGAATAGATAAATCTGTCTCCCACAGATATACCTACAAGTTTTGTTCCGACTTTTGATAATCAAGGCGAATATAAGCCAATTGATACACCGGTCCTATATTTCCGAAGAACATCCTAGTAATATCAATCACCTCAAAATAATCTTAATTGTATGGAAACAAAACAAGATATTGTGGAATCACAAATAATGAGACGAAGATGTTTGTGACTACTTTTTATCTTACCTATCGGAGATTAAATCTAGAAAAAATATTAGAGAACATAGTAACACGCAACTATAGAGAAAATAGTTGGGTCTGGCTTCACAATCCCAATGAAGTCTTTAAGTCGTTAACCTACAGGGTTTGGAGAAAACCTAAGGTTAAAGGAGAATCGACTCTATTCGCAACTAATATCACACAGGAAGTGTGGGGATTAGGTTTCCCAGTTGCTAGAGTTCAGTTTTCAAATCAGGGTTTGCATTCAAAGTTACCTTGGTAACAAAGCATCCAATATTCACCGTTAGATGAAAACTTGACTAGATTCAAGCTAATATATTTCAACCGTTAGATCGAACTTAGCTTGTTATACACAAGAAAAATGTGTCTTCATTTAGATATGGGTAATCATACCTATACGTGTACACATGGTTGGTTCAACAATAGTTAACCGAAGTTAGCCATATGAGTAAGTAGCCGGACTTGGACTGTGTTCACCAGTATGCAGTACGCATACTGTCATTCACATCCTAACTCAGTTGAATATAGTGTGCGTACGGGTACGCATATTAAATTTCTCGGACTTCAACTGACTTCGCCAGTACGCATATGGGTATGCATACTATAGCTCTCGGACTTCAACTGACCAACCAGTACGCATATATATATGCATACTAGATTCCCAGTCTTGGACAACACATATGCAAGTACGCATACTGTGCTTATATCCAATCATGGTTAATCGTTCTAAACTCCCATTTTAATCATTGAAACATTCTTATAAGACAACAATAGCCGTCTCACACAAACTATTAGCTTCAAAGAAATTTTCAAGTGATCAAATAATTAATACGAAACATTTTGAGTCTACATCAAATGATTGTATGACACGAATCATGTAAGATGTTACCAGGATATTTTCACATGATCATCTTTTGACTTTCGTTAAGAACATAAGATGAACTTGGTTAAAGCAAAAGCTTACCATCAAATATTTTGAGAAATATGTAAACGAGTTAAGGACAGCTTGAAATATCAAATGTGTATAGATTGAAAACTATATAGCTATACGAATTTTGTCTCAAGAAGGAGAGAGAGTAGAAATAGACTTTTGAGTGATAGATGAGTTCAAGTCTCCACATACCTTTTGTTGATGAAGTTCCACAATCTCCCTTAGTAGTTCTTCGTCTTCAATCGATGAACGGAGTGAAGTCTAATGCTCAACTACACAGTCTATCCTGATCCGAGACTTAGCTATAAGTAGACTAAAAATCAAGACTTATAGTTTTGACAACTAAACTTGAAAAACAAGCTTGAGATAACAATGCTTGTGAATTCGACCGAGCAATGCTCTAAGACCGAGAGTTAATACTCAATCAAGGAAAAGTTTTCAGAGTTATCTCTCTCTATCTTGTGATTAGAACGTTTACATAAATTATTCTGTGATCCTAATCAACACGGAGATTTCTTGGACGGTACCAAAGACCAATTTTCCAAGAATCAATATAGTCTTATCCAACAAACTAGTTCGGATGTATAAACTGATATTGGTCAACGTACAACCTGTGATATTTCAATTATAAAGATAAACAATATAATGCTGAAAATAAATAACACAGACACGAGAAGTTTTGTTAACGAGGAAACCGCAAATGCAGAAAAACCTCGGGACCTAGTCCAGATTGAACGCCACACTGTAATAAGACGCTACAGACACTAGCTTACTACCAATTAACTTTGGACTGGAATGTAGTTGATCCCTAAAAGGTATGTATCACACCGGTTAAGGTACACTCACGTTCCTTACGTCTCATGAACCACGTCGGATTCTACGCACTTGATTCCCTTAAATGACGTCACACCAACTAAGAGTTTCTTCAACTCAATTGAAGACTTTAAACCAAATCTTTCTCCCAAAGATTAAGCTTATATAATTGACTTCCTGGTTACAATCAAGCTTTTGACTAATAAAAACGTTTGATAAAGGTGATGGAAATCGATAGGAACTTCGACCTAAGTCTGTCTATCCTCAAACTCCGGACTTACAACATCAAGTGTAGCTTGATATTATTACTCACCTCACAAGTTTAGAAAACTTGCGGAATCAACAAAGTATGAGGCGAAGAGAACTTTGTTGATCACTATCTATCTTGATTGTTGGAGCAAGCTCTACAATCAATCAAGCTCAGGATATTCAAGTTATCAAGGAAAGCTAACTGGACCTGGCTTCACGAATCCCAATGAAGTCTTTATAGTCGCTGAACCCTAAAAAGAGTTAGGAAGAGGTCGACTCTAGATTAATGTGTTTTCAAAGTTGTTGTAGTAATATAATTCGTTCAAGACTTGTGAAAGCGGATTTTTAGATTTTTTTTAATAAATAAAAATAGCGAACTAAATTAAAAAGATGTTGTGAAAATTATGGACAGAATATGGCTAGGATTCCACCATTGGTTGATATTAGTGATTTAATAAAAAAATAATTATGCAACTCAACATTCAAATTGATTCTAAAAATATTTCCTAGACATGTAGATTTCCAAAAGAATAGATGTTAATCCAAGCATAGAATATCAAAATCCTAAAGCAAGCATATTCTATCAAGAGAAAATACACCTAACTAATCAAAATCATATAAACAATTTTTAGTTCAATGCAAAAATCATAATAGAGTTGTTGTAATTAATTAATAGAAATATATCACTTTTACCGAAACAATGGCTTCCTCCATAGCCCCAAGGATTGGGTTTAGCTCATCATGATGTTGGAAACACGCTCAAAAGTTGATTTCATTGCTCAAAGTAGGTGTACAAATGATGAAATGGAGAACATGATGAAAAATGGGTGTTGCAACGTTTATAATTGTTGCAAAACACTGTTATAAAGAACGATACAAAATAACTGTTGTTGTTGTAACTCTGCGACCCTCGTGTGGCTGTCGTTGTCACTGTTGATAAACGACTGCCTCTGGTGGTTTTTCGTTCTTCGTGTTCTTGGTGAAGCAGCAGAAACAGAGTTCTGAAAACTCTTGATTCACGCCTCCTGAGCTCTCCTCTCGACCCCAAACTCTCTGTCCCCCTTCTCTATGATCTCAACAATCTATTTATACTCCTCTGCCTCATTTAATCACGCCATAATTCTCAATATTCTTCATTGAACTGGGAATATTTTCTTCCCTGATTTAGCTTCTCACGCGTTTCTACATCTGAAAAATCTCATTATTTATCTTTGTCAAGGTCCAAAGTGTTTCTCGAGTCATCAAACATGAGAAGAACACGTTTAAATTCTCCAAAACTCATGCAATCCCGTGAACTGTTCCTCTCATGTACGTGCTGCCCTGTTTTCTTCTCACGGATTTTTCAGCCAAATTTGATCGAAACAAACACCCATACCAGCTCTGTTAGGACATATCACAACTACCCCTAAAGTTTCAGCGATTGAATCGCACAAAAACTCCCCACCAAAATCCGATCGAAAAATCTGCCAGTGAATAGAAATATTTTCCCGCCAAAATAATTTTTTGAAATGTTGAAGATGAAGTGCCCCTATCCTTTCCTGGGGTGCGAACAACAGATGGGTGCTGAGGACAAATTTGGGTGCTGAGGATGAATTTGGGCTACGCATAACCTTGGGTGTCCCTTAGCCAAACCTGGGGTCCGTATAGCAAATGTCCTCCAGGGGTCCAAATAGCACTTTTTGAGCAACTTTTTCTGCACAAGTGTATTTCTCCAAAATCACCTACACAAACATAAAAACACCATAATAAGTACAAAATCAAGCACTAGCAATAGAGACACTGAGGAAAATTCAGACACAAAAAATGTGTCTATCATAGATACAACTAAGACATACCAAGAAGTAGTTCCGGGATTCAAAGATCCCAGTTGCTTGAGGTTCCACTTTTATACATATTCAAAGCATAGGTTGATTTAGGTTTAAGCTAAGATAGCTTTGGAACCAAGCAAACGATATCCATCGTTAGATGACTCTTTAAATCTGATTTACATAACAAGATATACACACACAGGTTTGATGAAACCGTAGATGAACCGTGTAAAAAGACTATGTCCAATATGGTTAGCCAAAACTAGCCAGTTTGAACTTTAGAAGCTTAATCTTCATTTACATGAACACATACGACATTAACTTGAGTCACAATTACATGATCAAATAAGTTTAGTGTTTTTAGAGAATCGATCAAACACAAATTATCTCGTAGAAATAATTTAATTGTGTTTGAACATAATTGACATGATTGTAAATGCACAAAGTACAATTACTTAAGTATCTCGTGAATCGGTTGAGCCAAGGTACGCGCACCGTTTTTCCAACTTTGAGCAAGGCCGAGTTCCAGAGTTATTCAGAACATTAAGTTCACGTACCGGTTTGGCTCGCATACCGAGTTACCCAGTTCCATAAACACGGTTTCAAAATGGTTCGTATACGTATATACATACCTACCCGGAACACGAAGAAGACATATTTTACCACGAAGTGCATATGAATGTGCATATCGCACAAATTTGTAAGTCGATATATAGTTACTCCGCTACGTGTACGAATACATGTAATATGGCTTCAGACATATAACAATTATCTTAGTTTATAATACTGGTAACACTGTTTTGTATTCCTAATATAGTAGTTCTATATTATTCTCTATGAAAATTAATTCTTGAATATCACTTGTAACACCCTGAGTTCCAGACCAGGGTCAAACCCGTATGGAGATCCGAACTCGAAGCGTTACGGGTCGGAAATAGACTTATGCATATATTTCTCGTAATTAAATTTTTATATCCAACATGATAAAATCGTTATGAAACATCAATTGATGAATTTGAATTTACTAAAAAATCTTTAATAACATTTTAGTTCAGATTTACATTTCAAATAATTACAAGAAAACAACTCAATCACTAAGCTACTCATTCCCAACTTCCGCTGCGCAACTCTAATAAATATGCAAGGAGTGTCAATTAGGGTGAGATAAAAGCTCAATAGAATGCACCCTCATTCTCTAAAGAATCAAAGAGAACGTACAACAAGAGACTTTGCACAACTTCGAGGATTCAAGTATATATTCAATCACATTATCAATAATATTTCAACCAAATAATCCAAATTACTATTCAATACATCATCGATTCACAACACAATTACGTTTCCAAAAAATCATTTAATTTAAATTCCAACAAATTATTCACATATTTATATTGTCACCTCCAACCATGAGTTCTAGGTACAAAAACCTTGGTTCGTACATCCACCTATCGTTTACCGTCATGAACAGATTACATTGATGGTTAGGAACAAAAGTTCCTATGGGGGTCATACCTATATTCTCTCGGTGATCATCACCCATTTCATTCACGGTACAAAAACCTTGGTTTGTACAGCTACCTATTGTTTACCGGCACGGATAGCTGACATCGATGGTCAGGAAACACAGTTCCTCATGCAGATCATTAACCATTTAACTCTTGGGGATCATTACCCGCCGTTAGCATGAAACATGTTCCATCTAACGGTAAAACATGAACTCATTTCCTTTTATATATAATTTTTACAAACAACACGAGCAACCATGGCTTATAAACATGAATTTGTTTCAAGCATTTATGCAAACAAGCTAACAGACATTTTACATCACGTGTTTCAGATGATAACTTTGTTAGATCTAACTCAAAATTTTATTGAACATTCCTGACACCATCTTGTATAGCATATCCAAATTTCACAGAAAACTAACGTTTCAAACAAAATATATTTAATTTACAATGACATCCTTCAAACTAGGTAGATTACATGTCATTACTAAACAATTCATAATAAATTCATATCAACTTGAAATTGGGAAACACAAAGCATAAGGGCAATTCCTATGGAATGAACAAATTTGGAGTTTGTTCATTTTGCTCCCACTATGGAATGAACAAACATGAAAAATTGATGTTCAACTCAACAAATCTGATGCTTTGAACATCGAATCGGAACAACCAGCGCGCATCTGTGGTAATGACGAGCGATCTTGCTACGAACGCTGGCGTTGCAAGAACCAACGCGCGATCATGCCAAAAACGCCAGCGATTTTCTCATTGACGCCCACATCTCTTGGTTTAACGCCAAGTACAATCCCTAATAATTTTACTACTTTTTAATCTTATTTTATCTCACTTTATCCTATTTTATCTCACTTCATCCTATTTTATCTCACTTAAATATTTTATTTTATTTTTCATCTTTATCCTACAAAACAGTTTATATTAAAAAAATAAATACTAGTGGGTCCCTAGAAAACCAAATCCATTCATTTTTCCCTGCTTTACCATAGTGGAGAAACCCGTTTGACCATCCACGTGGCTCAACAAAATTTTGAGTTTGAACATTACCATAAGAACTGCTCTAATGAAATATATCATAAATTTCTACAACTTTTGTCAATACTACAAATCATTATAAAATAATTAAGATTTTCTAACCACACCAAAACCATAGCAAAGCGAAACTATCCATATATTTTAAAAACTATCACCCACATTCAAACACACATTGAACGGTGAATTTACGGTGGATTAACCTCACATTTTAAGAATATATATCTAATCATGTTATCTATCAATATTTAAAGTTTGATCATTAATCAGATGCACAATATTACTCATATAAAGTTTTAAAACCCTAATGATATAAGAATTAAGATCAAGTATAACAAACAAAGACAAGAGAAAGGGGATTTAACATTCTACCTCAATTCCATTGATTCTCCACTAATTTTCCTAATTAGAATTTATTCTCAAGAACCTTAGCTCCAATTCATCTACTTCCTTTCAATAGATTTCTGCTCTAAAAATTCCTAGCCTTTTAGTTTTCTAATCTCGAAATTGTCTCCCCAAAAATATTACATAAACTTGTACTATTTCTCATAATAATACCAATAATAATACTAAACAACATTTATTATTTTATTTATTTATATTAATTACCTTCTCATTTTCTATTCATTTTATTTATTTAATAAAATATATTAGGTGAACCTATTTCCAACCTAACTTGTAGTCTTTTTTAATTCAAACAAACCATCTAAGCTAAGGCAAAGGAAACATGATTGGCTAGTCGGGAAAACCCAAACAAAAACAGTAGATAAAAATACAGGGTATTACGTCATCAGTAACACATATCACTGTTCCAGGCTATTTTCGAATGTTAACTTGAATCACTATTTTGATTCCGACCAATAAATTGTTCTTAACCGAAATTCATCAAGCATGAACAAATGTTCATTAAGCTTAGTCATTATATTTCAAGAAAATATGTTAACTAGAATTAGTTATCCGGCTTGAAATTATTGTATATGCAAACTAGCTAATTAGTTATGTGACAATGTCTCAAATGATAGAAAGATGAATATAACTTGATATGTAAGTGGTTTAGTCTTCAGTTACCTTTTGTTGATGAAGTTCTCCAAAAGCTTCAACTATTTATGAACCACGTCTTTCCTAGTACGAGACTTAAATAATTGTAAACTAGAAATCATGATATAGTTTTGACAACT
This sequence comes from Papaver somniferum, assembly GCF_003573695.1. Classification (NCBI taxonomy): domain Eukaryota; kingdom Viridiplantae; phylum Streptophyta; class Magnoliopsida; order Ranunculales; family Papaveraceae; genus Papaver; species Papaver somniferum. Next base: position 166,275,248 of record NC_039365.1, read on the forward strand.
AAATTTGACAACAAGCTTAAGATAGCAACACTTGTGAGTTCGACTGAGCAGTGCTCTAACAATCTCCCCTTTTTTCAATTTTAGTGAAAAACTATTAATACATATGGATAAAAAGAAAAGAACAAAGCTTTCTAGAATCCAATGTGTCTTGATTTCCTTGGAATCTTCAACTCATTGAACTCTTCGTATTTCTAATTGCAATGGTTCTGAACGTGTTCAACTCGGCATCATTGTTGTTGAAGAACCGATTTCATAGCGATGAAATTTTTTTGGAAAACAAGTTCTCAAACGTTGTTGTACAGAAACATAGCATTATTTCTTTATCCAAAGTTCAATTGTATCTCAACTCTAAAGTAATACTATGGTGATATTTTCCTCCCCCTTAATCAATACTACATCTTTTGTATAATAGGTGAAACCTATTCCTAAATGATTCACTCCCCCTTACATAATGATCTGTAAACCATATGTATGTAGTATGAACTACTAAATAATTCTTCCCCTTTTTGTCAATAAAATTGACAAAGGTACGAAAATTGCGGGATCGTAATGAATATAACCAAAAGACATGTCAAGTTTTAAGGAAGTTTTGAGATTCCATATTCTAACATAGTTAAAATTGTTAGAACATTGCTCGGTCGAACTCGCATGAGTTGCTATCTCAAGCATGTTTGTCAAGTTTAGTTGTCAAAACTATATTTCTTGATTTCTAGACTACTTATGGCTAAGTCTCGGTTAGGACAGGTTAGTGTAGTTGAGCTCCAGACTCCATGGAGATTATCTTGCGAAGACAAAGAACTACTCAAGGAACCAGTGGAACTTCATCCGACCAAAAAGGTATGTGAGACTTGAACTTATCTATCACTCAAATGTCTAGTCTATCTCCTACTCTTGAGACAAAGTCGTATAAGTATGATAGTTTTCATACATACACATTTGATATTTCGAGCCGAGTTTACTCGTCTATCTTATCTATCGAAATACGTGTTGGTAAAGCTTTCGCTTTAGCCATAGTTCATCTTTATCCTGTGACGCAACTCATGAAGACGTTTCGATCTTGAAAATAGCTTTGATGACGATAGTCGTGAATAATGATTATTATAACATTATAGAAGAATGTTTCAATTATTGAAATGTAGAGTTGAGAATACGTAACCAACTATGGATATAAGCATATATAGTGTGTTCGCACATTAGTATATAAATCCATGTGTCGGAAACCAAGTGTGTGCATTAGTGCATACGTATTGGCGAAGGAGACAGGTTGGGTAGCGTACCCGTACGCGTACTGGCGGAAGTTTTCCAACCGAAAATTTCTGCTGAGGTTTGTGAACTTTGCAAACTGGAAAATCGTCACCCTAGGTATGTGTAACCGTACGCGTACCCTCGGAAGTTTTCGAACCAAAAATTTCTGCTGGGTTTACAAACCCAATTCCGGTAAAGCTAGAGTACACGTACCCGTACGCGTACCCAAGCTGGTTATATCTCAAATCGGTAGCTCATGAACTAAAAACAATAAATCAATAAGGAATGCCATCTTTGCAAACCGTGGCTATATTGTTCATGATTGATTCAAGTGAATCAGATCGATTTTGTTTCAATTGTGTCTATTATAAAGATCTGAGAAATTGAACCACTCTTGAACTAGTTCTTTTGAAGTCATTGGAACTAGTTATTAAAGAAGATGAATATGGTTGATATGAGAGTTACTCATGTGGCTAACCATTGGTGAACAACCAAATGTACACATTTTGGTACGGTTACTCAAACCTAAATGAAATACATTTCATTTGTGTGTGACAGGCTAAGTTTTGATCCAACGGTTGAAAGATATTAGCTTGGAAAAAATCAGGTTGATCATCTAACGGTGAATATTGAATGCTTTGTTACTAAGCTAACTTAGATTGCAAAACCTGATTTGAAAACTATATAAGGAGGACCCTAGCATCTGTGCAAAAATAATCCCCACACCTCCTGTGTGCTACTAGTTAGTTTTTCTAGAGTCGTTTCTCCTTTAATCGTAGGTTTCTTCTCGAGACCCTGTCAGTTAAACGACTGAAATACTTCATTGGGATTGTGAAGCCAGACGATACTACTTCTCTTGCAGTTTGCGATCTGATCTGCAATTTTCTATCATAGGAGTTCAATTGTAAGATTGCTTGAGATTTATCTCCGATAGGGAAAGATAAAAAGAAATCACAAACATCTTCGTCTCATCGTTTGTGATTCCGCAACATATAGTTTCGCTACCATACGATTTAGATTGTTGTGCGGTGGTTGATAACTCTAGGCTGTTCTTCGGGAATATAAGATCGGATTATCAATTGGTTCATGTTCACCTTGATTTTATCAAAAGACGAAACAAACTTTATTAGGTTTATATGTGGAAGACAGATTTATCTATCTTGTAGACTTGTTTGTGTGATACAGATTTTTCTATTCAAGTCTTCGACTTTGGTTCGTAGCAACTCTTAGTTGTGGGGGAGATCAGCTAAGGGAATCAAGTACGTAGTATCCTGCTGGGATCAGAGACGTAAGGAGCGCAACTGTACCTTGGATCAGTGTGATATTGATTAGGGTTCAACTACAGTCCAGACCGAAGTTAGTTTATAGTAGGCTATTTTCTGTAGCGGCTTAATACAATGTGTGTTCAATCTGGACTAGGTCCCGGGGTTTTTCTGCATTTGCGGTTTCCTCGTTAACAAAATTTCTGGTGTCTGTGTTATTTCAATTTCAGCATTATATCGTTTTATCTTTATAATTGAAATAATACAGGTTGTGCGTTGAATATCATCAATTAAAATATCCGACGTTTGGTTGTTGATTTAAATTGATTGATCCTTGGATATTGGTCTTTTGTACCATCCAAGTTATTCCTTTTATTTGATAATATAAAGACTCGATGATTGTTATTAGCTTGAGTAAAGATCAAATCAAGAGAAGAGATATTAACTCCTTGATATACTTTTATCTAGATTGAGTCTGACTGTCTAGTTGATTCTCTAGAAAGCATATCGAAGTTAGTCCATACAGATTGCTAAGCGAAATATTGGGTGGTGTTGTTAGACCCCTGCTTTTTCAAAAATGCAACTCCTCATATCAACTTTTTTAGATGATCTCACATAGTAAAGAATTACTTAGCGCTCATCTAGGAGATTAAAATGATACAAGCATCCCATTTCAAATTCCACATCCACACTCCCCACAAAGATATAACAATTAAGCACAAGTTCATTTAAGAACACTCCCCCTTGATATCATTCCCGAAAGAACAACATGCGTAACCTTACTTTTAGAAAAATAAGGATTTTTCGTACATTAACAAATCACAAGAATTTGAATCCAGAAATCGAGTTAAAATAAGGGAAATTTGGAAATATAATGTTTTTTTTTTTTGTTTGCGTTTTCGAATATATGCTTGTTATTTGAACTTTTCGAATATATGCCTGTTTTGACTTGGTCTCACTATTTTTTTTTTTTTGGAAAAAAAACGGATTCCATCCAGTTGAGTGCAAGGTGGCAGTTATCTCACCTATTAAAAATCCTTATTTACCTCTGAACCACTTATCGTTTGTGCAAGGTTGATTTCATCAAACTAAAAACCATGAACCCTATAACTTGGGAACCCTGAAATTGGGAATGATGAACCCTGAATGAAAAAACTGAATCTTGAACCCTAAACCCTGAAATTGCGAATGATTAACCCTTTTGGGGAACGATGTAACGAACCTGTAAATGGTGAAACGATCCTGAACCTAGATGAACCTTAAATTTACGAAGAAGGTGAACGTGGCAATAAGTAAAATATAATGTGACTTAACCAACATGGATGGAAAAGTGGAGAATGCATATATTTGAAAAGTTGAAAAAAAAAACATGCGTATATTTGTAAACTGGATTTCGAATAGGCTTATATCTCTCAATTTTTTTAAAAATAATTTCTACGCCAGTTACGGACAAAAGATAATTTTGGATCGATATGACTCAACATAATAATATATTACAGAGTGTGTCAAGCATCAAAGAACACATAAAGTGTGATCACAAAAATAGACCAATACTATGAGAAAATTATCAAAGAGTTTGTTCTAGTTTTCGTTTATGAAAACATAATAGATTAACTTCTAGGCATATATGAAATGTCAACTCGATTCAAGAAAAACATAAAGGAACTTATATTTCATAAGATTTTTGCAATAATTAAACCAACAACGATTACATACTGCAAGTTCATCTTCCAACAACTCTAGAATTTAAATAAATAAATCTAAAAACATGCAAGATGAAAAATTGTTTGAATAGCTTGTGTAATCACAAATATTTGATGTATTAGACCCTGATTATCCTTCAACATAAGAATAAATTCTTAAAAGAAGTTTCCTAGTATTTAAAATCCTTGAAGAATTCTTTATCATCTCCAAACTCTTTATCAACAACAGTCATATGAACATACAGTTCATGAATGAAGGTGGTAGTTCCTGCAAACCTGGTCGATTGTTGATTGACTTTGAGAGATTTCTGTATAATCTTCTTTAGTCCCTGAACGACCTTCTTGGTTTTCTTAAGTTATTTTAAAATATTTTAAAACCTTTTCTGATTGGAGTAATCCGATCTAGGTATCTTATGACTCTTCCTTTTCCTCTTAAGGGATGAGACAACAGGGAAGGACATCTATTCTTCCTTTTTGGTTGGATGTGGATCAACAACTATCGGAGCATAAGTTGCACGAGAAGATGTTGTACTTGGAGCCTACTAGATTTAACAAAATGGATTTGTGATATAAATGTATGGCTCAACAGGCGAAGATACTAGTGAATGAGATGTGAGTCTTGAAGTTAGAGATATTTATTATGCAGGATTTTGGAACCATAAAAGTACACGCACTAGTATACTCAAAACATAAAATAAAAGGGAAAGTCATTTTTATCCCTTATAGGTTGTGTAGGTCAGGATTTTCAGCAATAAGATGGAGATCCAAGCAATAATATTCAATCATGAACCAAAGCCCTGTTGTGCAATGTTCTTATCGCTTTTATGAGGGAACGTGAGATAAGATGCACTAGTCAACACAATTAGATTGTGTTGAGGTGAGCGTTTGGTTGCTCTCCACTAGATTCCTGCACGGAATTAATATCCTTCAATACAGACCATTTGGCCCGGATTCTTCTCTTTAGCTGAGAGTTTACTTCCTTGGAGTCGATCAATATTTTAGAAAAAGAAGATTTAACTTTGAAACCTCATGGTTCGACCTTTGGACAAGTTTAAGCCTATTTTCCAAACGATTAGCGCTATGTTGCGGTTTATTGATCACATACCTTAGTTTATGTTTTTACTTGAAACATTGAGTGAGTTCGTGACCCTTACTAGAACAATAAGGACATGTCGTTTTGGAGATCGAATCAGGAACAACATCAACAACTAGACACAAGGTACCCGAAACATTAACAGAAGTTTCTTTAGTATATACGAAAAATCCATTACATTCTCCATTGATTTTGATAAAGAGTCAACCATAAAATCATCAAGATTGATATAAGTACTGCTACATTTATCAAAATTAATAATTTCTCCAAAGAGTGCTACACTTGAACCATCACCCTCTTCGGAATCATAATGATCGGATGTTTTATCAAGAGTTGCAGCAACACTCTTATTGTCAGTGTATTTTATTCGATTTGGACAGTCATTGGCAAAGTGACATAATCCTTTACACTTGAATCTCTTTGGCATATCCTCATCGTCAGTATCATTAGGCTCTCTGTTTTTGTCAGAAATACGATTATGTGGCTTAGCTGACGTTGGAGGCTTTTCTCTAGTGAAACGTTTATTTCTCTTCCTAAGAAATTCTCTAAACTTTCTTGTGATCAATGAAATAGAGTTACCAAGATCGTCATCTAAGAAATCAGAATCAACAAGATTGTCCACAGAGTTGTCAACACTTTCACTTTTAACATTGTTAGTGTTTTTCAGTTCTTTGAACGCAACATCCTTTCCATCTTGGATTGCAGTTCATGATCAAAATTCTTTAACTTTCCGACAAGAGTATTTCTGGAAAGAGTTTCAAGGTTATTCCCTTCCATGATGACATGTTTCTTAAACTAGTATCGTGCTGGCAATGTCCTTTTGTGGAATGGTTTTCCCTAATGCAACACATGCATTAACAATTCCAGACGCTTTATGATTCATCAAACGAATCCTCATCAGACATACGAATATTTTCCCAGTCAGAATTTAGGTTTTGAAGCCTAACCTCCTTTTCCGAGGTATCTCCTTCGAATACGGTTTTAAGATATCCCAAGAACTTTTAGATGTAGTACAAGAAGTTACATAGTGCTGGAGATCTGGACTTATGGCGTGGATAATAACTTTTAACCCATCAGTATGCTTTGCAGCACTAAATGTCTATTTCTCTTAATCACCAATTGGCTTCGCAACAGTGTTTTCGCCTCTAACAACTGTTGGTGGTATGTATTCTGTTACTACAATTTTCGGTGTTTCAAAGTCACGGGCTTGTAAAAATGAACGTGTAGAAATTTTCCAGCACATTCGGAACTAATAAAACGATAGAAATGTAGCCATATTTATGTTTATGCATCACCTTATTTTCCATTGCAACTAATAAAACGATATACTCCATCTGTTTCAAGAAAAGTGATACTTTCGCTTGACGCACAATTTTGGAAAATTGAATGCATAGCCATTATGCAAATTAAACCACCACAAATGATGTATAACACATTATGCAGCCATATTTTTGTTTATGCATCGGCTAATTTTCCGTTTAAGGAAAAGTGATACTTTCACCCCGTGTGAAGAAAAATGATACTTCAGCCAATGTCAGGAAAAATGACACTTTGATGTCGTGTCAGGAAAAATAATACTTTCACCCCTGTGATAGGAAAAATGGTACTTTCGCACCGTGTCACGAAACATGATACTTTAGCGCCGATTTCTTCGGTCGGCCATCCCACCGTGGTAGGGGTCATCTAGTTTTTATATTGTAATCTTATTTATTAACAAAACTATATTTTATCATATTTTTTTTTAATTTCAGATCAAATCTATCTGATATCCATATCAGAGTAAAAAGTCTGATATGAATTCAAAGTGAAAAAAGGGTGTGGGAAAGAAGAGACATCTCTTTCGGGCTTCAGATCATAATTTTCTGTTTGATTTATCTCATTTCCTTAGTTCTGTTCTGTCTACTTGTTAAGGCCTATCCTTGGACTTATGTAGAAGTGGTAAAATGATTCCAATGATTTCCGCAGCTATGTACGTTTTCAATTTTTAGCCTTCTCTCAGATGTCGTTTTCTCGTGTTCTCATCCATTGTCTTTCCGGGCGGTCTAGCATCAGGATAAGAACAAAAAAATGTATTTTCTTGATTATAGGTTCGATTCTGGTCAATGGGCTAATCAACCTATCAGATATGAGAAACTGCATCATTCAGATATCAAATCAAATCCATAATATTTTCGGATTCGGATACAGATAGTGTCATATCTGCATCCACATACGTGTGTAGTGGCGGAGCCAGCCTGTTACTCTCGTGAGGGAAAATTCATATCGCAAATTTTTGGGCATAATAGCGGTTATGCAGTCGAAGGCCACCCGATTTTTGTTAACGTTGTAATTGGTTTTGCATCACTTTCTAAGTGAAATCAAGTTATAAATTAAATTAAAGTTAGTAATTTACTTGTACTTGATGCATTTTCAGTTATTAAGTTCATAACAATTTTACCCCCGTTAAATAGAATTTTGATATCACCATACATATTTGCCCCTACAAGGCAGGTAAATTACAAAAACTTAAGCCTATTTTGATAAAATTTCAAAAACAAGCGGGGTCCTCTTTCCCTCCGTCCCTGTCCGTGTGCCATTAGTTACACCCTTAATCTTGACCGATGTAAGGAGATGTAACGCCTCTTGACCGAAAGGCTATGAGTATGATGGACTTCTGGATACCTGGCACGGAAGCATACCAAACCCAACCCCGTGAGAGCACCTGCCACGTGAAAAAAGTGACCGACTGGGACCCATCTATGACCGTTGTTGATAGCATCCAACAACCCTGAATTCTTTAGTTCTCCCCACACCTAAACCACCAAATGCACATACTACGTCGTTACCAAATACGATACGCGACCTTCCTCTTAATCTTTTCTGTAAAAAGCAGAAATACTTAGCTCACCTTTGGCACGAAGACGCAAATCATTACGAGCTTTTCAAGCATAACCGTCCATTCAAAATGCATCTGCAAGTAAGCATAATGGAAGAAACTATTATCTAATTTGAATCTTACAATGATTTTTGCTGGTTGCACATGAATCGAGAACATACCTTGACAAAAAGACTAATAGCAAAGAGGCCGTATACAGCATCAGAGGCTCCAACAGATATTGTCTTTTTTGGGAGAATCAACCATGCCGTAATGAAACCCCCAACCCCTGTCAGAATATAACATACCCACAGTGCGAAGCTTCCAACCTCCTCCTCTACAAGCTTCCCTGAGAAGGAAATCAAATTTTATTGTATGTATGATACTCTTAAATCTCTATAAGACTTATTACCTACACAGTGAACAAACGTCAGAAATAAACAGGAACAAAAAAATTACCATATATCAGCAAGTAAAATAGGTTGGTGATGAGATGCCGCCTGTCCAAGTTACCGCCAAAAATACAAACATAGAAGTCAAAATCAATAAAAGGAAATCCTGCAACAACTTAGAGCGTCCACAATGGAGAGCAAATATGTTAAATTTGGCTCCAAACTTGAGAGTAGTGGGAGGAGAGGCATGCGCTCTAAATGTGTGCCTTATGATGCACCATTTTGCTCTTCTTTTGACTTGCCAGCAAGCCAATGCTAAAGCTAAATATAGCTCAGCACATTTGCCTTTTTTTAGCAACCGTCATTGTGGTTGTGGACGCTTTAAGCGCCTATTCCTAGATTAATAAAATAGTGGAAGAACTCATCCTTTAAGCAACAGAAAACCCCCACCAGCTAGAATGACAAAACCCTGCAGTCACAAACTGGTACAAAACAGGATTACTGTGGTCCAATTTTAGTGCTTTGATCAACCTCGGCTGTAAAGAGAGTACAAGTAACAGGTGAGCTTGAGTACTATCATATGCCAAGGAATTTTAACGGAAAGGTTTAGTAGTATTACCTCGGACAGATAATCCACCGCATATATTCCCAAGTGAATAGCTAAAATCCAATATATCCCATTCACACCATCTAGTTTCTTGCCCGGCCATTCAAATTCCAGAAGTTGCGTATATTCTGAAATCGTAATGGCAGCAGGAGAGGAAAAACAAATTACTTACTGTGTGAATCTACCAAATACCCCATGAAATACATTAAAAAGGGTTTTAAGCTTATCGAAAATGACTATCTCAATTTGAGATTCTCAAAACCATTTTTTTCAATCGAAGTTTAACAAATGTAAAACCAGTTATGACTTTTTTTTTTTCATTGTTGATGATTAATCCTTCTTAAAGATCATTTATGTCAAAATAGTTGGATGTTGATTGACATATTTTACAACTAAACTCATTAATCCTTATGATTCAACAACCACAATACATGTGCCACCTGGCTAGCTTTAAGATAATTTCTTAGCTCTCCGGTGCAAACCAGTGTGTGAACTATACTTGAGATCAAGGTTGAAAAACACCCGTTTTCTCTAAAAAAAAACACCCGTTAAAACGGTCACACCCATTACCGTGGCCGTGAGGTCCCCGAACCCCGTGCCTATATAATGCCGATAAATAGGAAATAACGGTAGTTTTTTAGGACCGTTTTTCCGTTTTCACACACGTTATAACCGTTTTTCTAAAATTGAATTTTACGTTTTTTCCATCTAAATAGCATTTTAACGTAAGCTTTTTAGACCATTTTTTCCGTTTTCACGTCAGTTATAACCGTTTTTTTAATAAAAAAGAATATAAAAAAAATTTCTTACAATTCTTTATATTTTAAATTAAAGATTAAAAAATTATAACTAATGTTTTAAAAATAAAAGAATAAAATAATAATATATAGAAAACGTTATAACAACGTTATTTGACCCGTTGTAACTGTTTTCACGCACGTTGTAACCGTTAGATAGGAATTTCAAACCATAATTCTTTTTCGTTTTCTATTTAACCGTTATAACGCCGTTATTTTAGAATAACGTATAAAAAACATGTTTTTTTCTAAATAACGCGATTTTCGCCTGAAACATGCTCACACCCGTCAAAACGTATTATAACGGTCACGTTCAGTAGCCGTGACCTGAGTCGTGACCTGTTTTTCAAACCTTGCTTGAGATGAAATCCGAAGTCATAGGGTGTTTCTTTCTTTTCTTCCATCTATAGAATTCAATGTTATGCAAATTAAGGTAAAAGAGCTGACCACAAATTGCCAAGTCGAACAAGAAAGCCAAAGGAATTATGCTTAGAAAAACTTTGGTTTCGAATCTACTCCTGAATCGCCTTTCAGCATCCTGTTCAAGCCAAAAACAAAAAACAACAAAAAAGGATAATTTACACACGATGAAAGTGAATAATTTAAGGCCAATTTTTTTCATACAAAAAGAAAAAAACCAATACCACAAAGCAATAACCAGATTAAGATGAAAACAAATAAAAGCATGGTGTACATATTCTAGGGACCTACAAGTGATCGAAAGGAAATGGCTCTTGCAATTTGATCGAATGCAACCACGTAACCAGCCCAAATTGCAAATTGCTTACCCGGATCAACCACAAAACATGTTGAATTTGAATGTGATTTGTACTCCTTAAACATCTTATCTTATTGAAAAGTTTGGGGTTTGATCAAACAAAAGAGAATGATGAAGATAGAATAGGGGGTTACATATAGATGAACCTATACAGTTGCTTCATTGGAGACCAAGAGAGTCAATAGGTAGCCTTTCATTCAATCTAGAAGCTTTATCAACATTATTCGACAGCAAAAACATCATTTTCCTAATACATTTTTTAAATGTATCGGTACAAAGGATTTGTTTATAAAGTCAATGTTCCAATCCAATGAGGGTTCAGTTAATATTCTAATGATTTCTTTTGTTTACATTGGTAGCACCTAAGATTTTCAACATTGTATTATGCAAGGATTTTCAGTTTATCCCCAAAAAAAATGCAACGATTTCCAGTCATGTGCTGTTGATAATGCACCTACAAATAGAATTAGTGGAGATGCCAGTAAGAGAATCAGGTATTCAAAAATTAGCATAGCCAGCGGTCTGTTAGTTGGGCTTCCGTTCATTAATGTGGCATGAAGCACATGTTGCGCATTTCTTCGATTCACAGCTTGTGGATAGGATGAGAAGCTGACCGCTTTGAGTGCGAAGAAAGGTAGATCACCGAGATGGCATACCTTATAAACACAAAATGAGCTTTTCACTATACCTCAGCATGCAAAGGAGCGACTAATTATTCGAATCAACATCTAAAATACGATACGATCCCTTAGTAGTATTTGGATACTCTTCAGTTGGTTGTTCTTTCCTTTTGTTTGTATAAGAGTTGGGAGTAATGAGAAATTTGGAGCTCTTAAAGACATCTCTATTTCATTGTTCCATTAAATCCCATACATCGCCAGAAACTTTTAGCTGCCAACTGTTTTATACACATAAAAAGAGGACTACCAATCTGTTCCCAAGGATAGCAGCATGCTGAACTAAACTGGCGGTCTTTAGTGATAACACGACCAAAATGTAAAATTAATGAGCAACTATGACACGATAATGTTCATGTCCTCCAACCTTAAGTTTTTCGATTTGTCTTATCACTCAACTTCGATACGTCTTGGTCAGAAGGTTCTGATGGAACTCTACTTAGAAGCCAAACCAGTCCTGCACCGACCAAAGCGCCAGAGAGATGAGCAATGTGATTGACGCTCTGCATTGCGGAACTTGCGCCAGACATTCTTGTTGAAGCTTGTGCTGCTTCCATCACCTGATTACCCAAAGGGCCAAACAACATACTTAAAAAGCCAATGATGCAGGCATGAATGATACAACCAAAAGAAACCCTTGTACTTGGATTCAAAAAATCATCACCACACCATGTGAAAGGAAAAATAGTAATTATATGTAAGCTATTATCAGGCCTATTGACTAGTACTCCCTTCGTTTATGGAAAAGAGATACTTTCACTTTTTTCATTTTAGCCTAAAAATAGGCCAAACTGGAAAAGCGATAGTATCTCTTTTCCAGAAACAGAGATGGTATTAGTCAAGTATTTGTTAGAAACAGAGACTTTCAGTGTTGAATTCGCAACAAAGTCAGTACTAACGTTCAATTTTTAACTCTTCTGATATCAGCATATCAATGTTGTCAAGTGGATGGTTCCGTACATAAATGAGATGCTATAATCATTTTGTCGTAGAAGCAGCAGGATTACCTTCTCAATTACAAACTGGCCCAGTATAAGAACTTCGAGGATCTTTCTCCAGTCCCAACACATCTGCAAGAAAACGTTAGTGGTAGTTAGGATGGAATCGAGTAGCTCAATTATCATTCCTACAATGATTTTGATAGGCGGCAGGATAATTGATTAGCCTTACCTTGACAAGAACACTAATAGCAAATAGACCGAACACAGCACCAGATGCTCCAAGAGAAACTGCATTTCTTGGGAGAACCAACCACGACACAAGGTTTGCTCCAAGACCTGTTAGAATATAAGAAGTCCACAATGCAAAGTTTCCTTCCTCCTCCTCAACAAGCTTCCCTAAAAACCAAAGAAGAAACCCACATTATTTTGGAACTCTAAAAACCAAAGAAGTTTTGTCCATTAGAACTAAATTTCACACATGTAAAGAAAGAGTGACAAATTACCAAAAATGTACAAGAAAAACAGATTGCTGGAGAGATGGTTCCTGTGAAATTTTATCACCACGAAGATAGTCCAAAAGTTAAAATGTTGGGAAACTAAAAAATGTTTGAGGATAATTTGCATAGATCAAAGATGATAGCTTTTCTATGAGAGCACCAAATCTTATCATCATGCTATTTCAGATAATATTAGAAGCATCAAAAAGTAGAGAAGTCTCACCAGTTAGCATGACAGAATGTCGAAGTCACAAACTGGTACCAAACTGGAAGACTGTGATATAAGTAAAGTCCTTTGATCTCCCTTATCTGAGAAAGGAAAAGAAAAGTGTAATTCCATATCAGTTTTCACTTCGAAAACTTCACATATCAACATAGAAATTCTCTTTCATTTATCAAACTCATATAACGGAAAGTGTGATTGGCAATTACAGTTTGTTTTACCCCATCTATAATTCATGTAGCAAACCAAATACATGCACAGCTAAATGCAAGTTCAAAACAAGGATCCTTCACTAGATTGGTTGATTAAGCTAACGTCACAGCTCAATTCCATACTTTATGATGGGAGAAGTAATCTATGAGGTATCCCTCATTAAGAATACAATTGAACTTTGCATTTTACATCTTCTGTTTGCTAGTGCTATACATTTTCAATGCTTCTTATACCCATAAATATAATCCATGTTGCAACTTTGGGTTCTCACGGTCGTAACACAAACTTGGAGATTTTCTTAATAAATTTCATTACAAATGTTTGCTTGCTCATTGCAATTGTTAAAATTAATCTTATTGACTTCGCCTATTTCTCATATCAATTCATTGACCAGTTCGCGAATAACCAAATATCAACCAAACTTCAATTATGCATACACATTATCATGAAAAGGTGACTAAGAAAAGAACACATCTTACAGTACATGAAACCAATGATCAGCCGCGAAAACTCCAAGATTAATAAGTAAAATCCAGAATATTCCATTCACACGCTTATCCGGCTTCCCGTCAGGCTTTCCAAGTTCCAGCTGTGATATCATATCTGTTCCAGCAAAAATTGAACATACATCATCAAATCAAACTCAAAATTCTCTAATAAACCCTAATCAGAATTATCTTCAAAATCAACTAAATTCAAGTCAATTTTTTGCTCTATCCATTTGAAATACCAAAATACCCATACAAATTAGGGAGAATTCATCTCAAATTACTTCAAAAAGGAGAAATATAGAGATGATGGAAGGTACAATATACCTGAGTCTTTGCTCATGTTGCAGACATGGCTAAATCGAGGAGAAATGGGTTTTTTAAGAACCGTTAACTTGTTGGTTTGGTCTCTGAAATTTCTTATAGAATGACTAAGAATAGAAGAAGAAATGGTGGGAAATTGGAGGCGGGAAATCGGGAATTTGTGGAAGGGTTTTGCGGGGAATCCATTAAGATTGGGCGGAGGAGGAGCAGAAGTGTGGAGTGTGAGAAGACGAGCTAACTGCCCCATGTTTCCCTTCTGTACTTTTTCTGGGTGCCATATTATATGGCCTCTGTGAAGGGCAATCGCGTAAAATTATCTTATGCCATGTGGGTCCCATATCCAAATCTGTCATCCACATGATTACACTTTACACAGAAGAACATCGGATACATCATAAAAAATGGTCTCCTCCTGCCTAAAAAATGTACTGGGATCACCATATTCAACTCAACAAACAATGGATAATGCATAGTTGTAAGAGATTGATAAAAAAAAGGGCCCAACCGGGTTCGAACCGGTGACCTCTTGATCTGCAGTCAAATGCTCTACCACTGAGCTATGGACCCATTGAATGTTAGCTAGATTAGTCAGCTTGGAGTTAGTGATTGGATTCAATGCGTTAGCAAGTAATTCATTGGCATTTGATCTTCATATTAGATTATACAAACTCATAGTTGCTTAGTTTTGTTAGCAGCTGAAATTAGTATCACGAAATCAGATAGAAATTGGATTTTTAAATATCAACTACACCGTCTTCTTATTTGTAGAACAGGTTGTTGATACTCCAATTCCTACCCTCCACATAAAAATATTAGTATTGTACTTCGAAATCGGATATAAAAGAAATTTTACGTGGAATCATTAAGAATTTTCATATTTTTTAAAATAAGTTCGCAAACACTACCCAATCATCCATTTCATTACCCAACCATCAGTTTCACTATCCAATTATCCGTTCGTTAACCCATGTAAAGTATTAAATAAAGAACCCTTTCAAACTCACCGACACCTTTTAGAACATCTCCAATGCTAGGGGTCAAGGTCTTAAATTGATATGACACATGAGATTTAAGACTTTTTCTACCAACATTTCATCTCCAACACCAAGATGGAGGTCATAAAAGAAGATGACATGTCCATGTGGGGACCAAGTTGGGGTAAAGGAGAAAGTCTCATTTAGACTTTTTTCATGACCCCGGGTCTTAAGTCCACATCATCTTTTTTCTCTAAATTTAGACAAAAAGTGTAGGATAGGACCTTGGGGATTGGAGATGGAAATTTACGTAGAAAGTCTTACCTTTATTATTTTTTGCCATGTAGTGAATCATCCACAACCAAAAAGTCTTAATAAAACCTCCACATAAGATGTCATTGACCCCAAACATTGGAGGTGCTCTTATGATTTTTTCCTTCTCTCACACCCACATTCAACCCCATTACCCAAAAACCTAAAAAATTATTTTTCTCAAATTCTACAAAAATCCTTTTTTTATCGAACAATAAAATTCTTTCATCCCAACATCCAACAAATAATATTAGATCCTATAAAAATACACCGCATGCATCCTCTTTACTCATTACTCTCTTCTTTCCACCCGTATGCATATTCAAAATCTCCTTACACCCAAAAAAAAATATACCGGTGTCACTGTAAGACAGTGGTAAAGTCACTGGGTGATGATACCAGTGACCTGAGTTCGAAACTCGCCAGCACAAAATTCTTTATCGATCAAAAACCAAACAAGAAAACTATATAAATCAATCCCAACATATCCTTTGTCTCCCGATATTGCTTTTCATCATGTTCTCTATACAGTTAAACCTCTATAAAATATCCTTGGGACCACTAAATTTTATTAATTTAAAGAGATATTAAATTATCGATAAATTAATAATATATTAATTTAGAGAATATTTCCTATTAATAAAGTCAATAAATTGAATTTGACTCATTTAATTTGGACGATTTGGAATTTGAAGTATTCTACTATCACACTACAACGGTTTTCGTTACAATATAATAATGCAACTCCAGGTCTTATGAGTGCATTAAGAATTATTAAGGATGAAATACAATTACATTTGAACTTCAAAGAAAAACAAACAACTATTGATTCATATTTTCCTAAAGTTTGATATGTATAAGAAACTTTTTAATTTTCTTATTAGTAATTATTAATTTATATAATATTTGGACCTATAAATATTTAAGGGAGATTTTTGAAACGTGTTAAATTATTATATTATCAAAATTATTATTTTAGCACTATAGGCCCAAAAAGGGACTAAGAAATTTTATTATTTTAGCAAGTATTAATTTACAGAGGTTCTATTGTACCTCTTTACACCTATTCCTCTTTCCTACAACTAAGGCATGTCTTACTTCATTTGGAAATAACCAAGATAAAAAATCATCTCCCTTATATAAAAATCTTGATTTCCATATAATATCCGGTCAAGAAGAATTATTATCTATATCAAAATAGAAAATACTTCTTGTTACATGTTCCAAGTCTACAACCCAATCCACTTTAACAAATATTCACGTATTTTATCTTTTAATCAAAGAGAAATTCAATTTCCCTTCTAAATATTAGTTATTATTTTCCTATTTATTTATATTCTATTTTTAGAAAAACCAAAAAAAAATAGAAATAATCAACAAGTATTGTTTTTAGGTTTTTAAAAGATAAGCATTAAATTGTTGGTACTTCAACTACCTTTTGCATACTCGCTAAAAATAAGGA
The DNA here is from genome assembly GCF_003573695.1 of Papaver somniferum. Lineage (NCBI taxonomy): Eukaryota > Viridiplantae > Streptophyta > Magnoliopsida > Ranunculales > Papaveraceae > Papaver > Papaver somniferum. Next base: position 166,292,090 of record NC_039365.1, read on the forward strand.
GTAGAGTATAAGGATCTTCTGGAAGCAAATACCCCTTCTAAGGTATACTAGTCAAATTATTTCACGTGGTAAATCAAAATTGTGAGTATAGAATGGATTCCCCCTCTCACATTATGATTACACGTGTCAATTCAGTGTATAGTTTTCTAATAATTCAATCTCTAACTAAATCATATTGTGGGAAAATCTAAGCTATATAAATAACGTATTAAATTATTGGGTAAGAAAGGGCGAGCCGAACGGTTTTCTTCTCTCACTTTAAGATCTTATCCAAATAAATAGGACATGAATGTCTTAGAATTTCTTACTATTCCAGATATACATGACAATCATTTCAGTAGTTTCTCGTTCCGTCACTCACTAGATGAGTTGCAGGTTGTTCGCTCTTATCCCAAAACTTCATTAAATCTCAAATCGACAGTTCGTAATGGTTTCCATATTTCTATCATCATTTATGAATATCTAGAATATATCTAAACTATTTGTATCAACAAATTGCATCCCTGGAGTTAACCTAAACTCCAACATTGAGCCTATGGTCATATAAGACCATTAGATGATACCTTTTCACACTTAGAATTATCCTTAATTTTTTGTTCTTACAGAGTTGCTACGAACTCTAAGGTTTGAGTCTATCCTCGAATCAAACTTCAAGTGATCCATGTGTATATAGGAAGTCTTTTAATCCTTTACCATCGTGTTGAACTTAGAGTCGGACTGGACTCTTAAGGACTTTGAACATGCTAGGTAAAATTATTATGAGATGATTTTAATTCATACTGCCCAAATCCATAACTGAAGCTTCGGTAAAGTTTTCAACTAATATTAAGGTAATGTATATCTCAAACACGGAAATTCTTTTGTTCTGCCAATTATATACTTTGGACCAGTAATCATAAGCATGCATAAGTATATTTTGAAGGTAATTGTAAATATTTTTCCATTTAATCATGAAGTATAGACCAATCATATGATGGGGAGATTGATGGATGTGTAACACCTTCTCATCTCATACTCAGATGTCTTTACCCGAACTCTCTGATCTAAGACCATGAATACATAAGTCATAACTAGATCTTGATTTCCGAAAGAACTCAAACTAGTTAATAGGGGTCCTGATTCCTCTTAATTGGGTGGAGACTTCAAAACATCTTTTTGTTTTATCCATTTTTGAAATACCAAAATACAAAAAAAAGGGGAAAATTCATCTCAAATTACTTCAAAAAAAAGAGAAATAGAGATAATAAAAGGTACAATTAATATATCCGAGTCGTTGCTCATGTTGTAGACATATCTAAATCGAGGAGAAGTGTGGAGTGTGAGAAGACGAGCTAACTGCCCCATCTTTCCCTTCTGTACTTTTTATGGGTGTCATTAGAAAAAATAACTGCAAATTTATATATGGCCTCTATGAAGGTCAACTGCGTAAAATTATCCTATGCCATGTGGTTCTGATATCCAAATCTGTCATCAACATGAATAGGGCAATTCCTATACTAATCACCAAATAGAAAATTTTGGTGAGCCATGTAGATGAACAAACATGATTTTCCACCATGGAGAATCAAAGTAAATTGATCATATCTGATTTTCTAGGGTCCCACTATTATTATTTTTTTAATATAAAATCTTTTGTAGAATAGAGTTAAAGTATAAAATATTGGGTTTAGGTGTGATAAAATAGGATAAAGTATGATAAAATGAGATAAAGAACAATAAATAATTTTTGAGAAACTCAATTTGCAGTGGGCAGTTTTGGAAGCCTGCTGGCGGTTGAAGAAAATCCTCTAGCGGATTTTGTTAGTCCGCAGTGAACAAACCATCAAATTTGTTGGTTCGGCCACCTGATTTTAATGTTTGTTGAGTCCATAGTGGGAGCAAAATAAACAAACTTGGAGTTTTTTTATTTCATAGGAACTGACCTCATACGGAGGAAGAACATTGGATACAATATAAAAAATAGTCTCCTAAAAAAATGCATGTCCAAAACACATACTTGAGATCGTCATAACGATTCAACAATAGATAACTCATTAATCAAATTTGCTAGTTTGGCCATCCGTTTTTCATGTTTGTTGAATCCATAGTGGGAGCAAAATGAACGAACTTGAAATTTGTTTATTTCATAGGAATTGATCTCACACGAAGGAAGAACATTTGATATAATATCAAAAATAGTCTCCTAAAAAATGCGTGTCCAAAAAACATATTTGGGATCGTGATAACGATTCAACAATAGATAGATAGCTCATTAATATAATAAAGTAAGAGCCCAACCAGGTTCAAACCGATGACTTCTTGATCTGCAGTCAAATGCTCTATCACTGAGCTATGGACCCATTATGTGTTAGCTAAATTAGTTAACTTTAAATGATTCAAATTCGTTTAAGTGTTAGCTAGATTAGTTAACTTTAACTGATTGGAATTCGGTTCGTTGGATCTATGTAAGCGATTTGTTGGCATTTGATCTTCATATTAGGTGCAAACTCACATATACTTAGTTTTATTAGTAGCTAAAATTAATATCACCAAAACAGTTGAAATTGGATTTTCAAATATTAACTATACCCGTCTTCCATATGGGGAACTTAGGCGCAGGTCCAAAAAAAAAAATTCTTACCGCCAGGCCCACAATTAATTTCTGATACAGTCGCACCCATAATTATTTAAAAATATTTAAAACGTACTGAAAGACTCTATTACCCTTCATCGTTTTTGGGCATAATTTTTTTTCTTCTCCGCCGGTTTCTTTCCCTATTCCTCCATTAATCTCTGTAACGGATCTGCAAAGATTTTTTCTCCATCATTTAAAGAAATAAATCATTTAAAATCGATGATTCAAAGAAGTAAATCATTTTTGACTAAACCCTAGAATACATTTCAACAAAAATGGATGAAACAGACGAAGAAGAAAAAATCAAGTAGAAGAAACAGAAAAAAAGTTATGCAGCTAAATTTTCCCTTATATTGTCTTATGCACTAAACAAAATGATGCAGAAGACATTATGCACGTGCATAAAAATCCATAAATCAGAAAAGTGAAAAAAGTAATGCATAAGACAATATGCAGCTAAAACAAAATAATGCATAATGTCTTATGCATCTAAAAAAACTGATGCATAACCAGAAAAAGTGAGAAAAGTAATGCATAAGACACTATGCAGCTAAAACAAAATAATGCATAATGTCTTATGCATCTAAAAAAAAACTGATGCATAACCAGAAAAGTGAAAAATTTTAATGCATAAGACATTATGCAGCTAAAACGAAATAATGCATAATGTCTTATGCATCTAAACAAAACTGATGCATAACCAGAAAAATGAAAAAAGTAATGCATAAGACATTATGCAGCTAAAACAAAAATAATGCATAATGTCTTATGCAGAAATAATAATGGCATAATGTCTTATGCACTAAACAAAATGATGCAGAAGACATTATGCACGTGCATAAAAATCCATAAATCAGAAAAGTGAAAAAAGTAATGCATAAGACAATATGCAGCTAAAACAAAATAATGCATAATGTCTTATGCATCTAAAAAAAAACTGATGCATAACCAGAAAAGTGAGAAAAGTAATGCATAAGACATTATGCAGCTAAAACAAAATAATGCATAATGTCTTATGCATCTAAAAAAAACTGATGCATAACCAGAAAAGTGAAAAAAAGTAATGCATAAGACATTATGCATCTAAAACAAAAATAATGCATAATGTACATTATGCAGCTAAAACAAAATAATGCATAATGTCTTATGCATCTAAACAAAACTGATGCATAACCAGAAAAGTGAAAAAGTAATGCATAAGACATTATGCAGCTAAAACAAAATAATGCATAATGTTTTATGCATCTAAACAAAACTGATGTTATGCATAAGACATTATGCATAACATCTTTAATTCAAATCTAATCATAAATTTCCGATTGAGATCAAAAACATGGAGACAAATAAGGTATGAAAATTTCCAATTCAGTTGATATCGAAATACTGCAACACACTTCTTACCCTTTTCAACTTCAATTTTAATTTCTTTTTACTTCTCGAATAATCAAAGACAACAGAAACCCAAAATCCCCAGATTTAAACCGCAGATTTTGAAACAGAGATGCTAGTTTTATTGAGAAGATTATTCAGAAAAGGATTTGGGAAAAGATTTGACAAAGGGAAAAATATAAATGTTAAAGACGAAGAATCGGAGTTCACCATTGTTTTCTTCTCGCTTCTCTCTGTTCGTCGTTCGAAGAAAATGGTAGTTTGGCCTTTTAAAAACTGAGAAGCAGAATTTCATAAATTATGGGTCTGCTACGAATTTTTGACGGGAAAATGGGTGCGCGCCTGAACTTTTCTGTCCGTGGGTTTGACAGTGGAAAAATCTGGGAGAATGGGTCTCCCTGTAGTTTTCACCTTCCATATTTGTAGAATAGGTTATCATAAAAATGACCAAGGTTTGCTCCATATCTTCTAGTTGTTCAACAAAATTCCTTGGTGCAAAAATTAAGTATATTTGTTGTCCATGATAAAAAAAAAAAAAAAAAAAAAAACCTTAAGGGGAATTTAGTGAGGATACTATTTGTTTTTTCAAGCGTCTGAAGAATTGTTTAGTCAGTCATAACGCTGGTAGTGGTGTAGGTAGTTTTATTTTTCATTGATTAAGTGTTGCTATTCAAAAAGGAATTGGTACTCAGCTTGTTTCTCGGTTACCGGCTAAAAACTGTGTAATTTGAATTTTGAAGAATGTTGGATTGATATTGATTTTTAGTCTGATTGAACTTAATTTGGTTGTGTAGTTTTGTCATTTGGTACCTTACAAGTGATTCATCATTTCATTCTTAAGTTCAATGTAGGGATTACAAACAAGACAGGTTCCAAATTTTATTTTTATGGACTCTTGGAAATTTAGAGCATTTTTCATGAACTTTAACTGTTTATGGAATTTTAAACATATTATTCTTTTGTTTCAGTGGGTTTGCCGATATTTGAGAGTAACATTCCGCGTTTATCATTGTTTAACTATAAAAAAGTTTTAGATGTGTATCGTTTTAAGGACCAGTGAATTCTTTTTTTATTTGGCTTTATGAAACCCAACTATAATCAATTAACTGCATTAATTCCTTGATTACTTGAAATGTTAGTTTCTCACTTAAAATGATCAAGTGTTTCGATTACTCTATTGACATATCTAGACAATTAGTGATACTGATATCTAAGAGTATATCTTTTGACTATTATCCAATGACTAAATATTCAAATAAATATATTCTCAGAATAACAAGATCATGTTCAATGGTATTTGCGATGTTCAGTTTTGTAAACAAGGTTGGCTTGATTTTTTTTATTTTTGGAATAGATGCATATGTTATTTTTGGAATAGATGGAATGTGCCAAGGATTTTCTCCTGTCTTTGTCCAAGTTTCTTTTAGACAGATGAGCCGGCGTAAAAAATTCTAGCCATACTTTTGTGAGATTAAATATTTACGAAATAGTCTTTAGTCCTAACCCGGAACTTGTTTTTGGACAAAAGGATTCTTCGGATTTCGTATATGTTATTACCATTGATGGTATTAGTTCTCCATGTTTTCCAAAAAGTACATTTTGAAGATTCACAGACAAAGTACCTACTTGATGCAGATCAGAAGCGTTAAAGGACGATAATATCGCAGCGAAACAAATATAAGAAAAGTAACCGACAGAATGGGTAGAAATTGATAGAAATTAGGTGATCTTCAAGGAGATATCCTAAAATCTACGAGTTTATCTAGACCTCGTTATTTTACCCACGAAGAACGACGATAGATATGGTTTATCTAGACCTCGTTAATTCACCCACGAACAACAACTATAGATATGAGATCTATATTCAGACCTCGGGGTAAACGCAACTGTGAACAAAAATAAAAAATCAATAAACTCTACAACTTTAATGAATATAAATTAACCAAAAAATCCTCTGATTTTGTTTTTGGAGCTTCTCATAGATAACTCCTCATAAATAAGTCCTAAACTTAACAAAAGTATCAAAAACTCATTTCCAAAAGGTATCCATTACTTGTAGGGAACTTTCCTAACATATTAAAACTCTTAAAATAAACTTCTAGACTATCTTAAAATTACCCTAATTAATAAATTCGAAAATTAATTATTTTTACTAAAATTATCATTAATAAATTCCATAAATATCCCTTAATCATTCTACCGGTGTTGGAGAAGATGCGTCCTTGAATCTTGCCGGTACCATGTGTTGTGCTGCATGTGTAACTCGTTGATGACAATCTTCATATACACGAATCTGAAAAAGTAGGGATCACACAACCTCACCCAATATTTCTTCTAGACAATCTGTATGGACAAACTCCAATATAATTCCAAGAGAATCAACTAGACAGTCAGACTCAATCAATGGAAACATATCCAAGAGTTGTATCACTGTTTTACAATGTAATCAGCAAATCAAGCAGATAGAAATCTGCTAGACTGATTATTATGTTAAATAACTTGAACGGTACCAATGACCAATGTTCAAGTGTCAATCAATTTATATCAACAACCAAAAGTTGGATTATCTAATTATGTGAACTACGCGCAACCTGTGATATTTCAATTATATAGAAAATATAATGCGGAAAATAAATAACACAGACACACCAGAAATTTTGTTAAAGAGGAAACCGTAAATGCAGAAAAACCCCGGGACCTAGTCCAGATTTGAACACCACACTGTATTAAGCCGCTACAGACACTAGCCTAGTCCAAGTTAACTTCGGACTGGAATGCAGTTGAGATCTAACCAATCTCACACTGATCAAGGTACATTCGCGTTCCTTACGTCTCTGAATCCCAACAAGAATCTACGCACTTGATTCCTTTAGTTGATCTTACCCACAACTAAGAGTTGTTACAACCCAAATTCGAAGACTTGATAAACTAATCTGTCTCACACAGAAAAGTCTATTGAATAGATAAATCTGTCTCCCACAGAAATACCTATGAGTTTTGTTCCGTCTTTTGATAAAGCAAGGTGAACATGAACCAATTGATACACCAGAATTATATTCCCGAAGAACAACCTAGTAATATCAATCGCCTCACAATAATCTTAATCGTATGTTTGCGAAACAAGATATTGTGGAATCACAAACGATGAGACGAAGATGTTTGTGACTACTTTTTATCTTGCCTATCGGAGATTAAATCTCGAGCAAATTTTAAAGAAGATAGTACTCAATACGATAGAAAATAGCAAGATCAAAACACGCAACTACAGAGAAAATAGTTGGATCTGGATTCAGAATCCCAATGAAGTCTTTAAGTCGTTAACCTATAATGGTTTTAGAAAAACCTAGGTTAAAGGAGAATCGACTCTACTCGCAACTACTATCACATATGAGGTGTGGGGATTAGGTTTCCCAGTTTCTAGAGTTCTCCCTTATATAGTCTTCCAATCAGGGTTTGCAATCAATTTTACCTTGGTAACACACAAATCATTCAATATTCACCGTTAGACGAAAACCTGATTAGACTCAATCTAATATCTTTCAACCATTAGATCGAACTTAGCTTGTTACACACAAATGAAAAGTGACTTCATTTATTATGGGTAACCATACCTAAACGTGTACATCTTGTTGGCTCAACGATAGTTAACCGAAGTTAGCCATATGAACACTTTCATATAAACCTTGTTCATCTTAATACAACTAGTAGAAATGACTCAAATGAAACTAGTTATAGAGTTTCTCAATTATTCATATTCTCATAGAAGTATATAAGACACAATTGAAGAAAAATCAATTTTGATTTACTCGAGTCAATTCATGAACATTATAGCCACGGTTTGAAAAATATTGCATTCCTTATTATATAAATGTATTAGTTCACGAACAAATCGATTTTAGAACATAACCTACTCAAGTATGCAAACGGGTACACATACCTAAGTGGCCGACTTAGTTTGGGTTCGCCAGTATGCGAACGAGTATGCATACGTTCCAAATTCAGTTGAATTTCCGGACATGTACTTACGCCAGTACACATACGGGTATGCATACCATGGTTCTCGGACTTGGAATAACTTGCAACAGTTAGCATACAAGTATGCATACTGTGATATATCCAATCATGGTTAATTATTCTAAACTCTCATTTCAATCATTGAAACATTCTTGGAAGACGACAATAGATGTCTCACACAAACTATTAGCTTCAAAGCAATTTTCAAGTGATTGGTATATCAATATGAAACATTCCGAGTCTATACCAAATGATTGTCTCACACAAATCATATAAGATGTTACCAAGCGATTTTCACATGATCATCTTTTTAGTTTCATCAAGAATATAAGATGAACTTGGTTAAATCTTACAAACACATATTTCGAGAAATATGTAAGCGAGTTAAACTCAGCTCGAAATATCAAATGTGTATGATCGACGTCTATATAGCTATACGAATTTTGTCTCAAAAAGAAGATAGAGTAGATAGACTTTTGAGTGATGAGTTCAAGTCTCCACATACCTTTTGTTGATGAAGTTTCATAATATCCCCTTAGTAGTTCCCCGTCTTCAATCGATGAACGTCGTGAAGTCTAAATCTCAACTACACTTTCTATCATAATCCGAGACTTAGCTATAAGTAGACTAGAAATAAAGACTTATAGTTTTGGCAACTAAACTTGACAAACAAGCCTCAGATAGCAACGCTTGCGAGTTCGACCGAGCATTGCTCTAACAGAATCGATGTTGTAAAAAATAATCTAAGCACCGTAAAGCAGCATGAGGTATGGTGGAAACCCAAAATGGATCTTCATAAGTTGATTCCACAAATTTTCCCTTGTTATGATAGATATAGGAGACCATTTTTGTATCACAATAACCGACAACTAGCTTACTCTCGACCATAGGAAAAGAAATATATCACTATCTTCTTGACGAGGAGTAAGACAACTTCTTTTTACCATAAAGTTTATTCTTCGATCTCCAGGAAAAAATTCACCAATAGGTTTATCATCTTCAGTAGCATCATCAAAAATGACATCACCATCACTGTACTCTTCAGTGAACAACACCTTATTCACCTATTCTCCTTCATGCAAAATGTTATGTCAAACCAACATACTTTTGATATATGTCGTTATTTGTTCTCGTAATGTATTAAAATATTCTAGAGCACCTCCTCGACCACGACCAATTTGTACTATTGGTGGCATCTCATCAACTCTAGAATCGACATTGCTCTAGTAATAACTAAAAACGTCAGGGGTACCAAAATACACTACCAACCTTTTCTTAGGTGGCATCTTATCAACTCTAGAATCGACTTTACTCTGTATGGACTAAACTCAAATACAATTCCAAGAGTTCAACTTATTGAATCTCAATCAAGGAATTATATGAAGAGCTTATATCTCTTTCTATCACAATAAGAAAGTTTACAGAACCAAATCTGTGAACCTGATTATGTGTGGGAGTACTTGGACGATTCCAAAGATCAATATCCAAGAACCAATCAAGTCGTATCCAACAAACAAGGATGGATATATCTACTTTGATTGATTAATGTACAACCCGTGATATTTAAATTACAAAGATAAACAACATAATGCGGAAATTGATAACATAGACACCAAAATTTTGTTAGCGAGGAAACCACAAATATAGAAAAACTCTAGGACCTAGTCTAGATTTGAACACCAAACTGTATCAAACCACTACAGACACTAGCCTACTATCAGAACTTCGGACTGAAATGTAGTTGAGACCAAATTAAACTGTCATAGTAAATCAGTTACAGTCACGCTTCTTGAGTCTCAACAGGACTCCTTGCAATTGAAGACTTTAAACTAATATGCCTCCCACAGATAATCCTATTTGTGATTTCCGTTCTATCTTGTTTGAGTGAGAAGATCAATAATCAAAACAAGATCAGGATACTCGAACTATCAAGATAAAGATAGTTGGACCTGGCTTCACGAATCCCCAAGAGAAGTCTTTTTAGTCGCTAAACCCTAAAAAGGTTGAAAGAGAGGATGACTCTAGTTTACAACTAGGACACACAAGAATAGTGTCAAGGATTCAAAGATCCCAGTTGTTAGAGGTTCTCCTTAATTTTATAAACTTTAAAGATCAAGGTTGATTTAGGTTTAAGCTAAGATAGCTTTGGAACCAAACAATCAACAATCACTGTTAGATGAAAAACTTCACCTGAGATTTACTCTGGCTTGCATGGACTATAACCGAACTGTGTACAGTGACATGTTCATGTAGGTTAGCCGAAACTATCCAATTGAACTATATACTTAACCATTTTCATATAACACTTTAAGATTTTTCATGAATCACACATATGAACAAAATGTCTAAATAGTGTTTTTAGAGAGTTGATCAAATGCCGATTATCTCATAGAAATAATTTTGATGCAACTGAAAATATTCGACAGGGTAAGTATGTGTACCTGGTACGTGTATTGTACCTGTTCGTGAATGTCTTGATCATGGTACGTGTACCGGGTATGGATACCCTTAACTTAAGACAAAAACAAGTTCAGGAACTCACAGATATTTTATGGTCTGCATACCGGTATGCTTACCGTTTTCGGTATCAAAACCAACAGATCTTTTCTGGTTTGCATATTGGGTATGCGTACCACTCCTGCTCACGAGTCACGGACTTTTTGTGGTATTGATACCGGGTATGTGTACCACAAAGTCGTTGTCGAACTATAGCTACATCGGTACGTGTACTACGGCTTTGGACTTATAATAGTTCTCCCAGTATGTGAACTGTTATGCATACTGTCATGTATCCATATTAACAGTAGTTCTATATCTCTCTAATAATCAATTCGAAACATTCTTGAATAAAATTAATGATACATATCACTGTTCCAGGCTATTTTCAAATGATTAAATCTTGAATCATAATTTAGGTACATGAAAAATAAATTGTTCTTAACCAAATTCATCAAGTATGAACAATTGTTCTTAAGTATAATTTTTCATATTTCGAGAATAATATATAAGATAAAGTTAACTTAAATTTCTGTTATGCGTGTACTATGTAATTTAGTCATGCGACAGTGTCTCATAGATAGAAAGGTGAAAAACTTTGAGAAATAGGTGGTTCAGTCTTCACTTACCTTTTGATGTTGAAGTTCTCCAAATCTCTTGTTGATCTTCGCTTTCAATCGGTAAAACGCAGTGATATCCGATTCTCAACTACACACTTCTATCCTAAACCGAGACCTGACTAAATGTAGACTAGAAATCAAGATATAGTTTTGAAAACTAAATTTGACAACAAGTTTGAGATATCAACACTTGTGAGTTCAACCGATCAATGCTCTAACAATAACTGATGCAGATCGGAAGCGTTTTAAGATGAAAAAATTATTGCGGTGGAATAAAACATTGACAAGTAACAGATTTTTACTTTCTAATTTTCGTTTTTGGAGCTCCATATATAGACAACTCCTTCTAAACAAGCCCTAAATTTAACAAAAATATCAAAATATATCCCAAGGTATCTACTACTTTTAGGGAACTTTTCTAAAATAAACTTTTAGACTATCCCAAAATTACCATAATTAATAAAACCGAATATTAATTTTTCTAATAAAATTATCACTAAGAAAATAATAATTGGAAAACAATAGATTTAATTTCCATAAATCCCCCTTCATCAGTTTTGTTGTAATAATGAATATGTTTTTCCCTGAATAAGTGTAACAGTCAAAGTCTTCGTGATGTTCATTGCATTTAGAACTAACTTTGGATTAGCTGATTTTCGATTTGAAAAATCATTATGGTCTGGAGACATTTAACTAACATATGTAGTTCATTTGTATGTTTGTTTATAAGTTGGTTCTCTAATAAGTTGTTTTTGCTTCGATGCAAAACTATTTATCAAGTACAAGCTCTCTGGTCTCCTTTGAAGTCCTTGACTAATCGAACTAGCGCCAAAAAGAGATACAACTACGTCTGTATCGAATTTTGGCTAAAGCAAAATGTAATTCAATAGATGAAAACAAAAGCGAAGCACATCTGTAGAAAGATGTCAGAATGCTTATAACATTTGGAAGTGCCTAGTTGTAAAATGATGTCTAAGATCTAATTTTCTTATTGGTTTTTATGCATTCATATTCTCACATGTACTAAAAGTATGACTAGGAAGATTCATATGTACTAAAAGTTTGTATCACATTAATTCAGTCTCGACCTTTGGATATATCCAGGTAGAATTACAGGTTCTTCCAGCAATAAAGCAATTGTCTAATGATTTTAGATTATACACATGATTGAAAACTTTCGAATAAAACAGCACTAGCATCGCACATGTGTTTTGCTAGGATACCATATATAATGGGGACAACACCATAAACACCAAAATGTGCATAAATCAATGCCAACAATATTATTTGCTAGTCCCGAAAAAATCTAATCTACAAAATAAAATCCCAACTCAGTGTCACAGGCATCGCGATTGCACTTAAAGGGTGCAACAAGCCTTTAAACCCCTAGATGTTCCTATTGGCCGAGTTATAGTCTCGGGAGGGTTTATTAGAGATATACCCGAAAAATCTTTACTCCATACCCTAGCTATCTATGCAGAGCCTTGGAACGACACTAAAGAATTTCCTTGGTTGGCATATTTTCATTGACTACAAAAGGAAGTATCATGATGCGAATGACAGAGCTCTACTCAGATAGTCACACTATGGACATCAATATTTGGAGTCAACAAACCACAATCACATGTGTATAAGTTAAGAAAATGGATATGGAGATAATGGATGGTTTTCAATGATGTTGACTAAGGTGAACGGTGTTTCCCATATCTGTCTGAAGGACACTTCCAAGATGAACTTATCCTAATGGACTGAGATACTGGTATGAACTAATATCAACGCAATTGTCATATACAAGGGAACCAGTGGTCGGCAATCTTAATTCTAGATCAACTCAGCTGGCATATACAAGGGAACCAGCGGTCGAGTTATTTACTAAACATTAACAAAAAAAAATCTGTTTTTCTAGAAGTAACAACATGATTGGATCTTGCGGATCCAAGCACATGCTTCTTGTCAGCAGATTACATGGTAATTCCCGTGGATCCTGCGTTCCACGCTTGTTTAGGCGACGGAAATAGGGAGAACGCACACATATTGCTATCCAAGTGTTAATAATATATTTTTTTTTCTTTCATTCTGTTTGGTCTGAATGGCCTGATCTCTTTATTTTATTTTTAGTAACTCAATCACTCTACTGCATCCCAGCGGTGGTAACAATTGGTGCGTTTGCCCCACCAAATCACTTAGAGAAACATATAAGTTTTCAAAATAAATAAAATAAAAATAGAAAAAGTGATATGGTGACGACTCCGAGATACAGTGAAACTATCATGATATTTCTAACATCTTAACATTGTACTTTTATGAATAGACTATATTTCTGGGTTCCTCAACTCCTACAACCAAGATTCTTCCATCCACTTAGATAGGTTAGTGTTGTCCTTAATTGACATAAATTTCTAAGCTCTAGGGTCCAATTAATGCAACTAAAATTTTTTTCCCATACCCCCAAACTTAAATCTAACATTGTCCTAAATATTCTAAAGATTAAATTAAAAGCATGAACAAGGAGAAACTGTTACCACTTGAAGAAAAGGAAATAAGGAAGGATATTACCGTGTTGCATGAGCATGGGTTACCTCCCAAGAAGTACTAAATTTAAAGTCTTCAGCCAGACATAAGAAAAAAGTAATCACCTAGAATCATATAGCAATAGATGGAAAAAATGTGGGTCGTCTGCATCAAAAAGTGTTGCCACAGACAAAAGGAAACTGTAACAACCCAATAAAGTGAATAAACATAGCACACCCTTGATTAGTTTCCTGTTTAAGACAACTACATATGGTTGTGGCTCAGGTTCTGGCTCTATAAAAGGGTCCAAATAAAATATTTTCATGAGTTGCACCTCCTCATAAGTACGATCCGAAAGATCAAGTTCTAAGGTCTGGAAAATTTTACAAGCACATAATATTAACCTGAATAATTGAGGATCCTCTAAGTGAATCATATTTGACTTACACAGTTGACCATAGCAGAAGTAGTGGTCATTCTTAAGCAAATGTGTCGTTTCTATTCTCTTTAAATAATTAGGTTTAGTCTCTTAACTTAATAACTGACACAATTAGGACTCATGCGTTCCCTCATTTAGAAGAAAAGTTTTTGGTGGGAAAAAAAGTCAATCCAGATATCATAGCATGGGTAAACCACATCAACTATATGATGGGTTTCTAATAACTGGACTTCTTCCTGGACATCATTAGGATGAGGAAAACGTGTCTGAAGATGATCTTTTAAAATGGTAGAGGTGTTGTGGTACTTCGATTGCGGTAAATAAGAGTTCGTTATTCGGAATTGAAAAGATTTTTAAAACAAAAATATATACACAATATGTCACAAGATCAAGAGGAACCAGGACTCAGGATTCCAATGTGTTTCATATTCAAGTGGCTCAGAAAATAATTCTAGGCAATTATAGCTCAAAATAAAACAAGTATTAACTCTATCTTTGCCAAATTAGATTCCATAAAATATTACTTGTATATGATAAGCATGGCACATCAAGAATCCCTAGGACTAAGCATGTTCCATCAAACAAAATCACAAGTAATTAATTGAAATCATAAATCAATTAAAATCGGTGCAAAAAGTGAATTAAGAATTATTTAAATAACCACATGGCTGAAAAACAGCTTCCTCCATCATCCCAGTATTGGGGTTTAGCTACTCATAATAATCATGTTCTCAAAATACATACTTGATGCTCAAAATATGATTAAAAGAGTGAAAAATATAATACAGTGAAACTACGACCCTCTTTAAGCGTCCAGAGAAGAACGATAGAACGCCACTGCTGTAAATAACGATACCTCACTGCTGCTGTTGACGATGTTGTTTTAAGACCCACTACTGCTAGTCGTTGTCATTGTTGATAAACGACTGTCTTTGCAGGTGTGTTCTTCGTGTTCTTCGAGCTTTGTTAATGGCAGCAGCAACAGCATGTACAATTCCTGCAACTCCTCCTGCGCCTCTCTGCTGGCCTCCCAATCGACCCCTAACTCTTGATTCTCGTTCTCTCACTTATCTATAACTCTTATATATTTCACAGCTCAAAGAAATCCCGATAGAATCTCCTTTTTCTTTCTTCCAAAGACTCGGAAAATATTTCTCATCTGCTGTTCTTCACGCGACTTTCTGTCGAATCTATGTTGTTCAAAACTGCTCCACACTATTCGTAGATAGTCACGGATCCAATCATAGTATATTCTTTCATGTTTTATCTCCACAATCTAGCCCAAGTCAATCCCCTGAAAATCTTCCAGCGAAGCTCCGAGCATGTTGCGTCTCTGTTTCGTGAACTTGAGATAAAATCTCTCTTTCTTAACTCAACCGAGCCCACAACTTCTCCTGCACGATCAGACCAAGCCCAAACCAACTTGGTCCGATGAAAATCCAAGAGGAAATCACGTCCAAAATCATTCAGAGAAATTCATGCAGACGTGAACCAGTTTCCCGCCAAAATCGATTATTTGAACGTGAAGAAGGGTGTCCCCTTAACCAGACTGGGAGTCCCTTTAGCATATGCCTTGAAATGGGGTGCCCCTTATCCAAATTAGGGGTTCCTTTAACAATTTTTTTGGGATGTTTTCCGCACTTTTTCAGGGTTCCTCCGGGGTATTTCCGGTACACTTCTGGGGCATTTCCGGTACACTATCAACGGCAATCCAAGGGCCATATTTTTAGCCAATTTTTGCCGCAAAGCCTTATTTATCCAAAAACACCTACAAAGAGATTAAAAACCAAAATAAGTACAACAATGGGCACTAACAATATACACAATTGAGATAAATTAGACACATAAATGCGTCTATCAAGAGGTACATATATATGTAAAGTCCTAAGTGAGGTATCTCTGTAAGAGCTAAAGGTAAGGAACGGGGAGAATGATAATCACCCCCAAACTTAGAGTTTTGGGTGACTCTAGATAGACTAGCTACAATTTTCTTAATTTCTAGATCATCAGAATCCTGAAAATGGTTAATTGCTTCTTATAGGTTATACTCTGGTGATGCACCCTCACAAATATTTAAAAGCTCTATGAGTTCATCTTCTTCATATAATACTATTGTTTCTAAATCGTTAGACTCTAAAACAGTATCTCAGAATGAACTGGTTCCTCAAAACCATCATGAGCTTCGTAAAAAGGAAATATTACATCGTATAAAGCGGGGGTATCTCTATTTAATTCCTCTTCCTTTTGAATAGGTGAATAATTATTATAATTAGTTGGATTTGAACTAGAAATATTAACATTATCATTATAAATCTCAATTGGAGTAACAAATTCCCGATCACTATGCCTACATAGTTCAGATTCTTCATCAGCACTATCCTCATCATAATCAGCATTATAATAACATGAAAATGGTTGAACCTCGTCTAAACAAGTAGTGTTACCAATTCTAACCTCGTTATCTTGATTATATAAATAATTATCCTCATTTTCAAGGGTAATATCGGAAATTCCGTATTGGCAATTAAGGTTATTTTGAGCAGTTCTTTTTTTTTTTCCCTCTAACAAAGATTCTGAGTCGACTCACATGACTCCATGATAGTATCATGTATTTCATTTAAAACTAAGTTATTCATCTCACCTGACTTACGTGCCGACTCTAATAACTTACATATCGATTGGGCTGACTTACATGTCGAATCTAGTACATTAGAAGTATAAGAATTTGATCGTATGACCGGTGTGCATGTGGATAGAAATTTGACTCAACATGATATGAACCATAACCTTCAAAAGGTTGGCATTCCCAACCACTATTCACATGATGGTTATAAAAATAATAATATCCATTTTACTCAGTCGAATAATCATTGTATTGGCTATTATAATACCAGTTCGACATTCTATTATAATACCAGTTCGACATTCAAACAAAAAAAATATCAACTCTATTTATTTGCCAAAGGTAGATTTCATAAAATATTACATATAGATTATAAGCATTCATGGTTCATCAAGAATCCCTAAGACTAAGCATGCTCCATCAAACAAAGTCACAAGTAATTAATAGAAATCTTAATTTAATTAAAATCAGTGAAAAAAGTAAATAAAGAATTAACTAAATTACCACATGAATAAAATACAACTTCCTCCATTGTCCCGGTGATGGGGTTTAGCTCCACGTGGTGAAAACATACTCAAAAGATATTTTCATTGCTCAAAAGGTGTGTTTCCAATGGTGAAAAGGAAAAAAGTAATAAAAGCAGAAAACTGCAACGTTTATGAGCGTTACAATGATTGTATTGTAGCAAGAACGATAGCTTTGTATTGTCATTTGCAGGATTTTGTTCTTCAACTCATTCTTCACCAGCAACAGCAAGAAAGTTTCCTGCACTTTGTTTATTCGGCTCTTTGGCCTCTCAATTCTCCCTGCTGGTTCCTCCTGTTAGAGCACTGCTCGGTCGAACTCGCATGTGTTGCTATCTCAAGCATGTTTGTCAATGTTAGTGATCACAACTATAAGTCTTGATTTCTAATCTACTTATAGATGTCTTGGACTAGGACATAGATTGTGTAATTGAACTTTAGACTTCACGGCGTTCATCATTTGAAGACGAAGAACTACTAAGGCGAGCTTGTGGAACTTCATCAACAAAAGGTATGTGGAGACTGAAATTCATCGATCACTTGGATAGTCTATTTCTACTCTATCTCCTATATTGAGACATAAGTCATAGTGCTACATAGTTTTCTACTATGCACATTTAATATTTCGAGCTGAGTTTAACCCGCTCACATACTTCTCGACATATGTGTTGGTAAGCTTTTGCTTCGACCAAGTTCATCTTATATTCTTGACGCAAGTCAAAAGATGATCATGTGAAAATTTATGAGTAACATCTTACATGGTTTGTGTGATACAATCATTTGGTGTAGACTTGGAATGTTTCTTTATGATTATTTCAATAACTTGAAAATTGCTTTGATGCATATAGTGTGTGAAAATGGCTATTGTCATCCTCTAAGAAAGTTTCAATGATTGAAATAAGAGTTTAGAATACTTAACCATTATTGGATTATGACATGTTGTGTAATGTAATCCATGTCCGGGAACCATAGTATGCGTACCCGTATGCGTACGATTTGAGAAATCCGGGAACTTAAGTATGCGTACCCGTACGCATACTGGCGTGAGTTCATGTCCGAGAATTTCTGCTGGGTTTGGAAGTACGCATACTCAATAGCAATTTGTATTTCCGAGAAACCTAATCTCCACACCCAATATTTCGCTTAGCAATCTGTATGGACAAACTCCAATATACTTTCTAGAGAATCAACTAGACAGTCAGACTCAATCTAAATAAAAAGTATATCAAAGAGTTTATATCTCAATCTCTTGATTTGATATATACTCAAGCAAATAGAAATCTGCGAGTGTTTATCAAATATTAGAGAGATAACTTGGATAGTACCAAAGACCAATATCCAAGTGTCAATCAATTTAAATCAACAACCAAAAGGTCGGATATTCTAATTGATTGAACAACGCACAACCTGTGATATTTCAATTATATAACAAAATATAATGCGGAAAAGAAATAACACAGACACCAGAATTTTGTTAACGAGGAAACCACAAATGCAGAAAAACCACGGGACCTAGTCCAGATTGAACACACACTGTATTAAGCCGCTACAGACACTAGCCTACTCGAAACTAACTTCAGTCTGGACTATAGTTGAACCCCAACCAATCTCACACTGATCCAAGGTACAGTTATGTTCCTACGTCTCTGATCTCAGCATGATACTACGTACTTGATTCCCTTAGCTGATCTCACCCACAACTAAGAGTTGCTACGACCAAAAGTTGAAGACTTTAATAAAAAAATATGTATCACACAGAAAAGTCTGCATAGAGTTTCTAAATGGAAACCATGCCAGCCGCACCACCGTCCCAATGGGATGCCATGCCAGCCACATCTCCGCGCCAAAGGCATGCCAACCATGCAAGCCGCACCACCGTGCCAATGGCATGCAATGCCAGCCACATCTCCGCGCCAAAGGCATGCAAACCATGCCAGACGCACCACCGTGCCAATGGCATGCCATGCCAGCCACATCTCCGCGCCAAAGGCATGCCAACCATGCCAGCTACACCACCGTGACAATGGCATGCCATACCAGCCACATCTCCGCCCCAAAGGCATACCAACCATGCCAGCCGCACCATAGTTCCAATGGCAAGCTATGCCAGACGCACCTCCGCACCAAAGCCGTGTCGGCCATGCCTCCATACCGCTAGCTGCCAAACAAAGGGTTGCAACAATCAATGGCAACCCTTCCTTATGAGATGCAAATCTCAGCCGTCCAAGTTCGCCACCAAACGCGTGGAAATTTTTGGTCCAATGCCAAGCCATAATTTTGGCCGCGCCTAAACTATGCCAAAACCCTAATTTTGGCCGCGCCTAAAACTATGCCAAAATCCTAGCTTGGCCGCGCCTAAACCACGCAAAAGCCATGTCGGCCATGCCTCCATGCCGCTGGCTGGCAAACGAAGGGTTGCAACAATCAACGACCACCCTTCCTTCTGAGATGCAAATCTTAGCCGTCCAAGTTCGCCACCAAATGCGTGGCAACTTTTGTCCCAATGCCAAGCCCTACTTTTGGCCGCGCCTAAACTATGCCAAAATCCTAATTTTGTACGCGCCTAAACCATGCCAAAGCCATGCCAGCCATGCCTCCATGCCGCTGGCTGCCAAACGGAAGATTGCAACAATCAACGACTATCCTTCCTCCTGAGATGCAGATCTCGGACGTACAAACTTGCCACCAAATGACTTATGGAAATCTCTTGGCTACGGTGCCAACTCTTGGCCACGGTGCCAAAGCCCTAATTTGGCCACGCCAAAGCCATGCCGGCCATGCCTCCATGCCGCTGGCTGCCAAATGGAAGGTTGCAACAATCAACGGCTATCCTTCCTCCTGAGATGCAGATCTCAGCCATACAACTTGCCACCAAACGACTTGTGGAAACCTTTGGATACACTGCCAAATCTTTGGCCACGACACATACTTATCTATGACAATTCTTTGGTCACGACACCAAACCATAATTAGCCACGCCAAGAGCATGCACAAGCCATTCCAGCACCGTGGCCACGCCACTGGATACCAACGGAAGGTAACCACAATCAACGACTAACCTTCCTCTCAAGATACGAAATCTCGGCCGTCGAAAGTCACCACCGAACCGGCAAGCCTCTCAATATTAACTTTCCAAACAATAGTAACATGCTACACGTTTTCCACGAAAACACTCGAGACATCTAAACATGTCAAAAACTAGGGGATGCTCATCAAGGTATTGGTCTAGCGGTTTACAGCGTGCGGCGTACACTACGCCCGTTACAAGAAAGTTTCATAAGAGTGAAGCGGTTAGTAAATACAACGAGTAATGGTGAAATGTTTCCTTCATTATGGAAACATCAATTCCAGGCGTTACCCGTTACAGCTTTCTTCCATTTACTCAACCGTTTCCACTACTTATGAGACCAGGGAACGTTTCATTGCGACTTGTATAAATAGGTCTCACCTATTTCCACCAAAAACAAGTTTTGATCAGGAGAATACAACACTCAGAAATCACTTGTTAGCTTTCCCATATGTTAGCTTTCCATTTTCTGATACAAGTCGTCAAACAACTACTCTTCCCGAATCAACTATTCTGGTCTCAACACTCTCTTCGCTTCCCTCCCTAGACCAACCCTTCTCCTTCACTTTGTGACCGAAGCAAGTCTAGAACGTCCATTTCTTGGTTTAGGCCGGATTTGTACATATTGATCTATCGAATCAAAGTACTCCCTTGCAGTACATTTTTTAGGGTTTAAACTCGTTTCTCACCCACACAGTCGAAATTACCAAAATCAGCAGAAATTGTTTTCACCCTCAAACAATTGGCTACCACAGTGGGAGATTAGTCTCTCGGTTACAATATCAATTTCCAATTCCCGATCATTCTTCAACCCAGATTCTAAGATGGTGAAAGCAAACGATCCGCTCGGGGACAATGGCGCAGTCACCAAACGGCTCAGTTACCAGTTATCACACGATAACGAGTGACTGGAGACTTCTCGCGGTCAGGACGGCGTCTCCCATAAAAATATGGCGGACATGCCTATGGATAGGGTTTGCACTAACAAAAGAAGATCAAACAGAAAGAAGAAACACGGAGATACGGACCTGGAATATGTCCGTCTGCTTTATTGCTACCACTCTGCCGCTAGCACCAAGACATAGAAACGAAGCCAATAATACGAGCGCTAACAGCTTGCGTCCTTCCAATGCCGGAAACTTGCATCTTTTCCAGCGCGAATAACTTGCGTCCTTCCAGCGCCAGCAGCTTGCATCTTTTCCAGTGCTAACAGCTTGCATCATTCCATCTCTGGCATCTTGCATATCTTCTAGCGCTAACAACTTGCGTCCTTCCAACGCCGGAAACTTGCATCTTTTCAAGGGCTAACAACTTACATCTTTCCAGCGCCAGCAGCTTGCACCCTTCCAGCGCAACTTCTCCGCCCATAGCCGATTGTACCAACATCTCCGCGTCCCAAGCCGAGCCAACAACGTTGACGGTTCACCAAGCCAAGATGGCGCACGCCGAGCCAATGCTAGCGGCTCCACTTCAAAACCAACACTGGCGGCTCCATGTCAAGCCGACGCCAACATCTCCGTCCTGGCCAGCAGCGCCATGGGCCATTCCTTATCCGTCCGGGGCAGCGTCATCCCCCTTTCCATAGCCAGCCAGAGCACCGTCTCACGGAACAAGTTGCAGTGCCACCACTACCGATCCGTAGCGAAAGTTGCAGCGCTGACGCCAACACTCAATGGCCAAACCAAATTTATGCAAAGCTGCGAATGCAAGGATCACAGGTTCTTCATGCCTCCTAATAAATTGATATTAATACGCCACCTGTCAACACCAGCGACCCAGAAAATGTCCCTTCAGGCGTTACACCTCCGATCACCAGAGCCAGAGCCGCTTCCGCCACCCCCAACGTTTCTTCAAGTGTGACAGCTTCAACCGTCATCAGAGCCGCTGCTACTCCACCATCACGACGAGAGATTGGAGTAGCTAGAAGAAGCCGACCTCCTTTTAACGCTGTTGATTTGATGGAAAGATGAAAGGATCTCGTAAGGCTCATACAGACATGGATACAACTCATAAAGAGATACCTATTTTCCTCAACACACTGACGGAGCATCCACCACAAGAGTCACGTCAACCCCAGACGGAGATGGCAAGGAATACTGTTAACATCCGATGCAGGCACTTCAGCAGGACGTGCGTTTATAGACGAAGAGGCTCGCGTTGCTCTTGAACGCAAAGTATAAGGGAATCAACAATCCAATTTCATCACACGTGAAGATCAGGAACGACTTCTCCAAAATCGAGGCAAAGAAAATCAGCAACCCTCCTGAGTTCACAAAGACTCTCTTCCTGTCAGGAGATGCATGATTTCTGGGAACTTCGCCCACAAAATTGTGTTGTCTATGATGAAACACTTATATGAGATTCTATATGTCCCCAAGGCGCAACGTCAAGACATATTTATAGCTCTCAACCGCACTGCATCAGTAAAGCAGCTGTTTCCAGCCAGAGAAGCCGTTCCCAAACCCCAACCTCTCGTGGAAAGCAAGATTGATAAATGGAACTGGGGAATCCTAACCACTGTTCGGTTGAAGGGTGTCCAATTTGATAGCACACTGATTGACGCAGCCACTCCGCTTCAACTCAACATTCGCTCCAGCAGCCGCTCCGCTTCAGCGTTCTCTCCATAATATGCTCCAGGATCCGAAGCCGAAGCTTCACCGTTTGGCTCCTTAAGTTTCAACGTCCTCTCCAAGAGCCGAAGTCGCTTCAACGCCGCTCCCTCCTGCCAAAGATCGTACCGTGGACGCCACTCCTTCCTGCAAAGGTTCGTTCCACCACACTCCCCATGTAAAGGATCATGATATCATCCAACCAATCTTCATAGTCATGGCCACCTTTTGATCTATTCCGCCAAAACTTGTGATCATGGACAGTTTTCTCGCTTAAACAACCAGCCAATCCTTTTACTTCTATAGATGCCCATACAATTCCAGCCAACCTACTTTTTTCCCACGACAATGTAGTCTCTTATGATTACATCTGCTACCAAGAACTGTTGCCGCTCATTTGTTGATACTATCCAGAGCTTCACCGCAATAACAATCACTACAAAGGTAACCCGTACTCCTCCATATTTTAGTTTCATGTGGAAGATGTAACAAAATCACCAGTACGACGCACGATGGTGATGTCTTTATCATGGTCAACCCACTGACCATACAAGATGGAAACATGTAAACCATAATTGGGGACTGAGGATCTACACGAAATCCCTTCACTGTCAAAGCTTAGAAGACATAGTCAACCAAAGGCCATAGACACAACAAGGTCATCTACTCTTCAAGGGTGTAGCACAAGAATATCATCACGTCGCTGTCTAGAAGACGCCTTCAACACTTTACGAGGCCGCGGTGGGTCCCAAGCCTGCTCAGAGAAAAACAACTTCAGAAACTAAAGAAAAATGCGACTGGGGAATGCTCATCGCAGTCCATCTCGACGACCATCAAAGACTCATGAGATAACTCCAGAGAAGCGGCTGAAACATTTTCTTGAAGAAACAGAGGGAGCCATGATAAACAACATAACTCACTCATTCCTACCTCTTCGCTATCCAGAATATTTCATCCATGTGATATCCTGAGCATCCCAGTGTCACATCCAGAAGAGTACAATAAGCTTGTATCAAATCCCGTGGACATGGATTCAAGGCGATGTAATGAAATTAGGCTACACATGGGGACTACCAGCATGGGACGCTTTCACTCCTCTCAACCTGGTTATTTCTGATTTCAACATCATCACTGCCGAAGTTTAACGAACCGCAGGAATTTCTCAACATGAAACCGTACATGTGCATCGAATACTCCAAAAGCACGCCAGAAAGGTACATTCACATATTCGGTCATGCCATCGGATATAACAAAAATATAACTGGGGACTGCTCACCGCATCCCATTCCATGCGATAATCCAAGATTCAGAAGCTGGTTCGAAGGATGTCTCTTGGAACAAAGTCCTTGAAGACTTGATAGAAGCACATCGGCAACATAATGTCTCCCAACTCATCTGTTTCATCATATGGCTTCGGAATATTTCTACCATACAATCATCCACAGCATATCATCATCGTGATCAGAAGGTCCAGATATTGAACAACCTAAAATCAAGGATAAACCGACAACGCAACCACAATCCCCAATATTATCCCTGACATGATCGTTGCCGAGCATATATTTCATCCATCCATCCATCCCAAGAATGCAATGGAGTTCGGAAAATTTTGGAATCCGCTGGAGAGACACTGCAGGCGAAAGCACGGATCCAGACGAGCAACAGAAAACAGAAGAGGGTCGATACCTCTTTTCATGCGGACGGAGTTTCTAGAGTTTGAACAGAATAAAGATTCCTTCTTGCTCCACGAACTGGAATAGATGACTGGGCGCGACTATGCCACCTCGGGCCAGCAACATCCCTCTTTAATTCTTCTTGAGTTTTACTGTCAGGATGTTTTCACTTCCTAAAAGAGCTCAAAACCTAAATATTCCCGCGACGGGAGATAGAAAATTCTTTCCAATCGAAATGGAGGGGTAGACCGTCAAAATCCGACGCCGTACGAGAATTCTACAACGATTATAGTAAGGGGCGCTAATTAGGGTTTTGACATGACAAACCCTAATTTATACAAAGTTGACATCATTCCATGGAACTGAAGCTAGACGTCACCCTTCCACAGAACTGAAGCCAGTCGTCATCCTTCCACGGAACTGAAGCAAGTCTCCACCATTCCACGGAACTGAAGCCGGTCGTCACCCTTCCACGGTACTGAAGCCAGTATCCACCATTCCACGGAACTGAAGCCGGTCGTCAGCCTTCCACGGAACTGAAGCCAGTCGTCATCCTTCCACGGAACTGAAGCCAGTCTCCACCATTCCACGGAACTGAATCCCGTCGTCACTCTTCCTTGGAACTGACGCCAGTATCCACCATTCCACGGAACTGAAGCCAGTCATCATCCTTCCACGGAACTGAAGACAGTCTCCACCATTCCACGAAACTGAAGCCGGTCGCCACCCTTCAACGGAACTGGAGTCAGTCGTCATCCTTCCACGGAACTGAAGCTAGTCTCCACCATTCCACGAAACTGAAGCCAGTCGTCGCCCTCACATGGAACTGAAGCCAGTCGTCATCCTTCCACGGAGCTGAATCCAGTTGCCATCGTTTCACGGGCCCGCAACATCCCTCCTGAATTCTCCCTGAGTTTTACTGTCGGACTGTTTTCACTTCCTAAAAGGGCTCGAAACCTAAATATTCCCGCGTACGGAGGTAGGAAATTCTTTTCCGATTGAAATTGAGGGGAGGACCGTCAAAATACGAGTTCGTACGAGAATTCTACAACGATTTTAGTAATAGGCGCTAATTAGGGTTTCGACATGCCAAACCCTAATTTAGACAAACTTGCCAGGCGCCGTCACCACCGTTTGGTAGCCGAAGTTCCAGCGCCATCACCATAGTTTCCACCATTTCGTGGACCGAAGACAGTATCCTTATTTGAATGTTTCAAAAAAATAAGCTTGTTTCCAGTGCCAGCGGCTCCATTCCAAGCCGCACCATGCCAGCGGCTCCATTCCAAGCCGCACACTGCCAGCGGATCCATTCCAAGCTGCATCATTCCAGCGGCTCCATTCCAAGCCGCACACTGCCAGCGGCTCTATTCCAAGCCGCAGCATGCCAGCGGCTCCAAGCCAAGGTGACGCCAACTTCCTGCGTCCCAGCCAACGGCCATCTCTTCCACTCCGCGCCCTAGCCAGCAACATTGTTCACCTTTCTATGGATAACCAGAGCACCGTCTCACGGACCAAATTGCAATGCCTCCTATGTCGACCAGTAGCCAAATACGCAGGACTGATGCCAACATACCATGGCCGAGCCGAATTTACGCAAAGCCGCCAACGCAAGAGTTGTGGATTCTCTTTACCTCCCGAAAAAGGTTAGCCGGATCTTCCTGACCATCTCTTCATGACTTGCCATTTCGATTTTGTCCTTGTCTGTCACAATCTTATCTTACCTCGCAACAATGCCCCTGTTTCGAGCTAAGCAGGGGACTTAATGTTGATGGTGGATTTTATCATAGGGTTAAAATCGTAAAACCTTAGTCAGACAGTGACGTAACACTTGAGTAATAATGTCTCCACTAGAACATTTATTGAATCATTCAACATGTCTGCGTAAAATTACCGGGGTACCTTTTTTTTATATGCCATGCTCCACGGCAGATCCCTGGTACTGACTGGCATCATCTCTGCACATGCCAGCCGCGCATGCTATCCAAACGTGTCAATCACGCGTGCCACATATTTTAAACTAGGGTTTCGACACGCTAAACCCTAAGAGCCATATCTTCGCGCTAAATGCATGCCAACCATGCCAGACGCACCACCGTGCGAATGGCATGCCATGCCATCCACATCTCCGCGCCAAAGGCATGCCAACCATGCCAGCCGCACCACCGTGCCAATGGCATGCCAACCATGTCGGCCGCACTACCGTGCCAATGATATTCCAGCCATGCCAGCCACATATCCGCGCCAAAGGCATGCCAACCATGCTAGCCGCACCACCGTGCCAATGGCATGCCATGCCAGGCACATCTCCACGCCAAAGGCATGCCAACCATGCCAGCCGCACCACCGTGCCAATGACATGCCATGCCAGCCACATCTCCGCGCCAAAGGCATGCCAACCATTCCAGCCGCACCATCGTGCCAATGGCATTCCATGTCAGCCACATCTCCGCGCCAAAGGCATGCCAACCATTCCAGCTGCACCACCGTGCCAATGGCATGCCATGCCAGCCACATCTCCGCTCCAAAGGCATGCCAACCATGCCAGACACACCACCGTACCAATGGCATGCCATGCCAGCCACATCTCCGCGCCGAAGGCATGCCATGCCAGCCATATCTCCCCGCCGAAGGCACGCCAACCATTCCAGCCGCACCATCGTGCCAATGCCATTCCATCCACAGCTCCGCGCCAAAGGCGTACCAACCATGCCAGACGCACCATAGTGCCAATGGCATACCATGCCAGCCACACCTCCGCACCAAAGCCATGTCGTCCATGCCTCCATGCCGCTGGCTGCTAAACGAAGGGTTGTAACAATCAATGACCACCCTTCCTTATGAGATGCAAATCTCAGCCGTCCAAGTTCGCCACCAAACGCGTGACAACTTTTGTCCCACTGCCAAGCCTTAATTTTGTCCCCGCCTAAACTACGCCGAAACCCTAATTTTGGCCGCGCCTAAAATTATGCCAAAATCTTAGCTTGGCTGCGGCTAAACCATGCCAAAGCCATGTCGGCCATGCCTCCATGCCTTTGGATGCCAAACGAAGGGTTGAAACAATCAACGACCACCCTTCCTTATGATATGCAAATCTCAGCCGTCCAAGTTCACCACCAAACGCGTGGCAACTTTTGGCCCAATGCCAAGCCCTAATTTTGGACGCGCCTACACTATGCCAAAATCCTAATTTTGCCGCGCCTAAACTATGCCAAAATCCTAGCTTGGTCGCGCCTAAACCATGCCAAAGCCATGCCATCCATGACTCCATGTCGCTGGCTGCCAAACGGAAGGTTGCAACAAACAATGCCTATCCTTCCTCCTGAGATGAAGATATCAGCCGTACAAACTTGCCACCAAACGACTTGTGGAAATCTCTTGGCTACGATGCCAACTCTTGGCCATGGTGCCAAAGCCATGCCGGCGATGCCTCCTTGCCGCTGGCTGCCAAACGGAAGGTTGCAACAATCAACTATCCTTCCTCCTGAGATGCAGATCTCAGCCGTACAAACTTGCCACCAAAAGGCTTGTGGGAATCTCTTGGTTATGGTGCCAACTCTTGGCCACGGTGCCAAAGGCCTAATTTGGCCACGCCAAAGCCATGCTTCAATGCCGCGGGCTGCCAAATGGAAGGTTGCAACAATCAACGACAATCCTTCCTCCTGATATGCAGATCTCGGTCGTACAAACTTGCCACCACACGATTTATGGCAATATCTTGGCTACGGTGCCAACTCTTGGTCACGGTTCCAAAGCCATAATTTGGCCACGCCAAAGCCATGTCGGCCATGCCTCCATGCCGCTGGATACTAAAAGGAAGGTTGCAACAAGCAACGGCTATCCTTCCTCCTGAGATGCAGATCTCAGCCATACAAACTTGCCACCAAACGACTTGTGGAAAGATTTCGCTACGCTTCCAACTCTTTGACCACGACACATACTTAGCTACACCAATTCTTTGGTCATATCACCAAACCCTAATTAGCCACGCTAAGAGCATGCGCAAGCCATTCCAGCACCGTGGCCACGCCACTGGCTACCAACGGAAGGTAACCCTAATCAACGGCTAACCTTCCTCTCAAGATGCAAAATCTCGGCCGTCGAAAATCATCATCGAACCGGCAAGCCTCTCAATCTTAACTTGTCAAACAATAGCAATATGCTACAGGTTTTCCACGAAAACAATCGAGACATCAAAACATGTCACAAACTAGGGGATGCTCATCAAGGTATTGGTCTGGCGGTTTACAGCGTGCGGCGTACACTAAACCCGTTACAAGAAAGTGTCATAAGAGTGAAACGTTTCCTTCATTATGGAAACATCAATTCCAGGCGTTACCCGCTACCGCTTTCTTCCATTTACTCAACCTTTTCCACTTCTTACGAGACCAGGGTACGTTTTGTTGCAACTTGTATAAATAGGCCTCACATGTTTCCACCAAAAACAAGTTTTGGTCAGGAGAATACAACACTCAGAAATCACTTGTTAGCTTTCCCATCTGTTAGCTTTCCACTTTTTGATACAAGTCGTCAAACAACTACTCTTCCCGAATCAATTATTCTGGTCTCAACACTCTCTTCGCTTCCCTCCCTAGACTAACCCTTCTCCTTCACTTTGTGACCGAAGCAAGTCTAGAATGACCATTTCTTGGTTTAGGCCGAATTTGTACAGATTGATCTCTCGAATCAAAGTACTCACTTGCAGTACATTGTTTAGGGTTTAGACTCGTTTCTCACCCACATACTCGAAATAACCAAAATCAGCAGAAACTATTTACACCCTCAAACACAAGATGAACAGGAACCAATTGATAATCCGGACTTATATTCCCGAAGAACAGCCTAGTATTATCAATCGCCTTACAATAGTCTTAATCGACACAGCGAAAAAAGATATTTTGGAATCACAAACGATGAGATGAAGATGTTTGTGATTACTTTTTATCTTGCCTATCGAAGATAGAAATCTCAAGCCAATTATTACAATTGTACTCGTATGATAGAAACAGCAAGATCTGATCACACAACTACGATAAAGTAGTATCGGTCTGGCTTCACAATCCCAATGAAGTCTTTAAGTCGTTAACCTGGTTTAGAAGAAGAAACTAAAGGTTAAAGGAGAATCGACTCTAGCTTAGCACAACTAGTATCAGACAGAATGTGTGGGGATTAAGTTTCCCAGTTGCTAGAGTTCTCCCTTATATAGTCTTTCAAATCAGGGTTTGCAATCAATGTTAGCTTGGTAACAGAGCATTCAATATTCACCGTTAGATAAAACCCTGATTAGATTCAAGATAATATTTATCAACCGTTAGATCGAAAACATAGCTTGTTATACACAAATGAAATGCACGTTTCTAGGCTTGTGTAACCGTACCCAAACTTGTACATCAGTTGGTTCAACAATAGTTAACCAAATGGTTAGCCATATGATCACTTTCATATCAACCATATTCTTCTTCACCATAACTAGTTCAAATGACTCAAATGAACTAGTTAGAGAGTTTTTCAATTGCAAGGAAATATCATATACTACACAAGACACAATTGAAGCAAAAACGATTTGATACACTTGAATCGGTTCATGAACTATGTAGCCACGGTTTGCAGTTGCATTCCTTAATTAAGATGAATAAGTTCACAAACATCATTTTTAGATATAACCTACTCAAGTTCGTGGACTGGGTTCGCGGACTTAAGTTCCCGGATGGAGTTTACAAACTCCAGCAGAAATTCTCGGGTTTGAGAACTTCGCCAGTTCGCGGACTGAGTTTGCGGACTTAGCTCACGCACTACTCCGGTTCACTAGATCAACAAAGTTCGTAAACTTCGGTTCAATGAATAAGGACTTGTACATATATGTGTTTCCACAACAATGCTTATATCCTCCAACGGTTATATAATCTAAACTCTCATTTCAATCATTGAAACATTCTCAGAGGACGTTATATAGTTGTTATTCACAAACCATTTTTCGTCAGAGTAATTTTCAAAGTAATTGAAACATAACATGACTTTCGTCACTAGGTAAAGATGAACTTGGCGAAAGTGAAAGCTTACCAACACATATTTCGAGAAATAGATAGGCGAGATAAACTCGGCTCGAAATACCAAATGTGTATAATCTAAGTATATATAGTAAAACGACTTTTGTCTCAAGATAGGAGATAAATAGACTTTTGAGTGATAGATAAGTTCAAGTCTCCACATACCTTTTAGTCGATGAAGATCCACCAGTTCCTTGAGTAGTCCTTCGTCTTGTATGATGATTGCCATAGAGTTCTTGAGCTCAACACTTTCTATCCTAGTCCGAGACCTTAGCTATAGTAGACTAGAAATCAAGACTTGTAGTTTTGATCACTAACATTGACAAACATGCTTGAGATAGCAACGTATGCGAGTTCGACCGAGCAATGCTCTAACAATCTCCCCCTTTGTCAATTTTAGTGACAAAACTATCAATACATATGGAATACAAAAAATATATAAATAAACTTTTATAGCTCCTATTCAACATGCCTAATCTTCAACATTACTCGAAATCTTCGTCACTTCCAAGTACTCCAATGATCCCAAAGGTTGTAAGTTTAGCATCATCGTTGTTGAAAATCCGTAGCTATAACAACGAGAAAACAAGAGTTTTCAATCATTGTCATATAATGTCATAATATCATTGCACAACGTCACAGTTCAATTGTATCACATTTTAAGAATACTATGGTGATATGTATCACCCCCCCCCCCCTAGTCAATACTCCATCTCACATGGAAACCACTCCCCCTTACATAATGATCCTAAAACCATATGTATTTGTAGTGTGAACTACATGTTAATTCTCGCCCTTTTTGTCAATAAAATTGGCAAAGGTACATGAACGGGATCCTAATGAAATTTCCAAAAGAGATATTTCATGACAAAAAAAAAGCATATATCGTCTTGTTTATATGCAATCATAAATCTGAAGCTAAATGCATTCATCAAGGAGTTTAAAGATACAAGACAACCCCTATAATATTCCACGGCCGCACTCCCCACAAATATTTGGCAATTAAGCACAAGTTCAATTAAGAACACTCCCCCATAGAATGTCATTCCCGAAAGAACAACAAGAGCGGACTTAATTTCAAAAAGAGAAAAGAAGGATTTCTTTGGACATAACAAATCACATACGAGTATGAATTTGAAACCAAAATATTCAATTAAATTAACCATAAGAGAACTCATGATTAATTTAATCAAACATACTCAACATAAGTAAACTTATGGAGACTTAAAAAAAACTCAGTTAGATTAATCGCAAGAAAACCCATAATTAATTTAATCGAAATACACAACTAAACTAATCACAAAAGTAATCAATTTAATTGGTCATGCTCGACACAAAGTATCTCATGGAACAACAACTATGTCAAAACAATGACTCGGTCGATAAAGCTCAACATAAGACACCTTATGGAACAACAAAGTATGTACACAAAAATTATGGATCGGAGATCGACCTTATACCGTGGAATAAGAAAGGACTCATTATATATTCCATCACCATTTGCACAATGACATTCAATAGACATAATCCTTGAACACAAAAGATTTTAACATATCTTCCATCAAAAATTGACATAATAGGATTAACTTTTGTATTTGTCAAAAGTCAATTCATTCTTTCATCAATACATGCATATCAACTCATGAACGACTTTACTTTTGACAAAGTATGATACAATCAAGTTCACGGACATAAACACACATATCTCATAACAATATTTCAATATATAAAACCATAAAGATTAATACTGCAAAAATCATCTTCCAAACAAATTTAGAGTTTAAACCAATAAATCTAAAACATGAAGATGAAAAAGTTGGACATAGCTTTGTGTAATCACAATAGTGGCTATTCCAAACTCTAGTTATTCTTCTAAATAAAACAAGAAAAATAGAATATTTACTGGGAAATAAGACCTTTGAAGGATTTTTTATCGTCCCCGAACTCCTTGTTGTCAACATCCATTGGAACATAAGGTTCATTAAGGTAGGAGTTTATATCAATAAAACCTTCTTGGCTGATGTTGTAGAACCAGGGCCTTCTGAATCTCATGAGTCTTATACACAAAAGCCTTTATTTGTTGAGTCCCCTTTCGCATGTCCTTCAACACTTCGAGAACATCAGAAAACTTTTGAGAATTTTAAAGAACGGCTCTCGGCTTACTCACATTCCTTCTTTTCCTTTTCAATGTTGGATATAATAGAGATTTTTATTTTTTCTTCATGATTGATGGCTTAACAATCATATTAGCATCTTTTCCATCAGAAGATATCATGCTTGGAGTATCCATAAATGTATGGGTTTGTGAGAGGAAATCACAATTTTCTCAACAAGTAGTCTTGAGATAAAAAGAGGTTACATTGAAGGAAAAAGGAATGTAGGATTTCGAATCCTTTAAACAGGTTCGTACACGACCAACTCACGACCCTATGAAGAGTAGAATTGTCGATAATAACCCTCCTTTATTGATAGACAGGAATTCCTAAAACTTGGGAAAAACTTTTCCTAAACCATGAGAGGTACAAAATCATTGTCTCTTTTGATCAGGCACATGAGACAAGATTTCAAAAACAACACAATCAAGTTGTATTGTGGTGAACAACAATTTGTCCACCATTTCCCTCTTGTGAGGAATCTACAAACCTCTGTCTATCAAAACGACTTGACCATACTTTCTTCTCTAATGGTCTTGGTTTATCCTTGGAAACTAACTTCTTAGACGAAGATAAAATCCTATATACCTCAGCGGTCTTCTGAGCAAGTTTAAGCTTCCTTTCTAAATGATTTGCTCTTCGTTGAAGTTTGTTGATGTGCCTTAGTTGGTGTTTGTATTTGTAACACCTTGAAAGTTCATGACCCTTTAGAGAACAATAAGAACACGTCAAGCTAGGATAAAAGTCAGGCTTTTAAGATGTGCATGCAGCTAGGCATATAGTGGAACCTGAAACATTAAAACATAATTTCCAAAGAAAGGGTCAACTTTATCTTCCAGATTAGTTGGATTATCTTCTGAAAGTATATCAAGATTGATGTATGTATTGTTACAATTATTAAAATCAATATTTTCACCAAGAAGTGCAACACTTGATTTCTCGTCTTCATTAGACTCATAGTTGTCAGACATTTCATCAAGAGTTGCAACAAAACCTTTGTTCCCGATGTATTTTCTACGATTTGGACACTCGTTTGCAAAATGACCAAATCCCTTACACTTAAAGCACTGGGGCATATCCTCGTCATCAGTTTAATCAATATCCCTGTTTTTAAGAGGAACATGATTATGAGGTTTGACTGATGACTTAGGCTTATCTCTGGAAAACCGTTTACTTCTTTTCAGCAGAAGATCCCTAAACTGTCTTGTGATTATCGAGACTGATTTGTCAAGATCTTCATCTGATGAATCTGTCTCATAGTGATCATCTTCAGAGATATACACTTTTTTACTTTTATCAAGTAATTTAGTGTCTTTTAATGCTTTGAACGCAACATCCTTAGATTTGGATGAATGTTCGTGATCAAAGATATTAAGTTTCCCAACCAGCGTATTTCTGGAGATATAATCAAGGTTATTTCCCTCAACGATGGCATGCTTCTTAGAAACGTATCTTGGTGGCAGCGATCTGAGAATTTTCATCACAATGTCTTTTTCAGGAATAGTCTTACCCAATGCAAAAGATGCATTAACAATTTCATACACTTTGTGATTAAACTCATCAAATGTTTCTTCATCTGCCATACGAAGTTTTTCCCAATCGTAATTAAGGTTTTGAATCCTAGCTTCCTTTTGACTGGTATTTCCTTCAAAAACGGTTTCTAAGATATCCCAAGCTTCTTTAGACTTAGTGCAGTTTGACACATGGTGCTGAAGATTTTGGGTAATGGCATGTATGATGGCATTCAAACCGTCGTAATTTTGCTTTGCAGCAAGTATCTCGGTAGGGATGTATTCACCAATATTCTTAGGAACGTTTACATTTCCAACTTCCACAACGGGAGCATCATAGCCATTAACAACATATACCCATGATTGAAAATCACGCGCTTGAAGAAAAGCTCTTATAACAATTTTCTACGATAATTAATTAGAGTCATCGAAGACTGGTGGTACGTTAATAGAGATAGCACCTCTGTCCATAGAGTCAGATCGCTACAAACACAGACTTATAAGGTCTTAAACGTGTTTGCCTGCTCTGATACCAATTGAAAAAGAGGAGGTCTAACAATCACACCCAATATTTCGCTTAGCAATCTGTATGGACAAACTCCAATATACTTTCTAAAGAATCAACTAGACAGTCAGACTCGATCTAGATAAAAACTATATCAAAGAGTTTATATCTCAATCTCTTGATTTGATATATACTCAAGCAAATAGAAATCTGCGAGTCTTTATCAAATAATAGAGAGATAACTTGGATGGTACCAAAGACCAATATCCAAGTGTCAATCAATTTAAATCAACAACCAAAGTTCGGATATTCTAATTGATTGAACAATGCACAAATTGTGATATTTCAATTATATAACAAAATATAATGTGGAAAAGAACTAACACAGACACCAGAATTTTGTTAATGAGGAAACCCCAAATGCAGAAAAACATCGGGACCTAGTCCAGATTGAACACACATTGTATTAAGCCGTTGCAGACACTAGCCTACTCCAAACTAACTTCGGTCTGGACTGTAGTTGAACCCCAATTAATCTCACACTGATACAAGGTACAGTTATGCTCCGACGTCTCTGATCCCAGAAGGATACTACGTACTTGATTCCCTTAGATGATCTCACCCACAACTAAGAGTTGATACGACCCAAAGTCAAAGACTTTAATAAACAAATCTGTATCACACAGAAAAGTATATGGTTTTACATAAATCCGTCTCCACGAATATACCTACAAGTTTTGTTCCGTCTTTTGATAATCAAGGTGAACATGAACCAATTGATAATCCGGATTTATATTCCCGAAGAACAGCCTAGTGTTATCAATCACCTCACAGTAGTCTTAATCTAACGCAGCGAAAAAAGACATTGTAGAATCACAAACGATGAGATGAAGATGTTTGTGATTACTTTTTATCTTGACTATCGGATATAGATATCTCAAGCCAACTATTACAATTGTACTCGTACGATAGAAACAGCAAGATATGATCACACAACTACGATAAAGTAATATCGGTCTAGCTTCACAATCCTAATGAAGTCTTTAAGTCGTTAACCTGGTTTAGAAGAAGAAACCAAAGGTTAAAGGAGAATCGACTCTAGCTTAGCACATAATGTATGGGGATTAGGTTTCCTAGTTTCTAGCGTTCTCTGTTATATAGTCTTTCAAATCAGGGTTGCAATCAATGTTAGCTATGTAACAAAGCATTCAATATTCACCGTTAGATGAAATCCTGATTAGATTCAAGCTAATATTTATCAACCGTTAGATCGAAAACATATCTTGCTATACACAAATGAAATGCACGTTTCTAGGCTTGTGTAACCGTACCCAAACTTCTACATTAGTTGGTTCAACAATAGTTAATCAGATGGTTAGCCATATGATCACTTTCATATCAACCATATTCTTCTTCACCATAACTAGTTCAAATGACTCAAATGAATTAGTTAGAGAGTTGTTCAATTGCAAGGAAATATCATGTACTACACAAGACACAATTGAAGCAAAAACGATTTGATTCACTTGAATTGGTTCATGAACTATATATCCACGGTTTGCAGTTGCATTCCTTAGTTAATATAAATAAGTTCACAAGCATCATTTTTAGATATAACCTAGTCAAGTTCGAGGACTGGTTTCACGGACTTAAGTTCCCGGATGGAGTTTACAAACTCCAGCAGAAATTCTCGGGTTTGAGAAATTTTCCAGTTCGTGGAATGAGTTTGCGGACTTAGCTCACGCACTACTCCGGTTCACTTGATAAACAAAGTTCGCAACTTTCGGTTCAAGGAATAAGGACTTGTACATATATGTGTTTCCACAACAATGCTTATATCCTCCAATGGTTATATAATCTAAACTCTCATTTCAATCATTGAAACATTCTCAGAGGATGTTATATAGTTGTTATTCACAAACCATTTTTCGTCAGAGCAATTTTCAAAGTGATTGAAACATAACATGACCTTCGTCACTAGGTAAAGATGAACTTGGCTAAAGAGAAAGCTTACCAACACATATTTCGAGAAATGGATAGGCGAGATAAACTCGGCTCGAAATACCAAATGTGTATAATCTAAGTCTATATAGTAAAACGACTTTTGTCTCAAGATATGAGATAAATATACTTTTGAGTGATAGATAAGTTCAAGTCTCCACATACCTTTTAGTCGATGAAGATCCACCAGTTCCTTGAGTAGTCCTTCGTCTTGTATGATGATTGCCATAGAGTTCTTGAGCTCAACACTTTCTATCCTAGTCCGAGACCTTAGCTATAGTAGACTAGAAATCAAGACTTGTAGTTTTGATCACTAACATTGACAAACTGCTTGAGATAGCAACGTATGCGAGTTCGACCGAGCAATGCTCAACATCTCCCCCTTTGTCAATTTTAGTGACAAAACTATCAATACATATGGAATACAAAAATATATAAATAAACTTTTTATAGCTCCTATTCAACATGCCTAATCTTCAACATTACTCGAATCTTCGTCACTTCCAAGTACTCCAATGATCCCAAAGGTTGTAAGTTTAGCATCATCGTTGTTGAAAATCCGTAGCTATAACAACGAGAAAACAAGAGTTTCAATCATTGTCATATAATGTCATAATATCATTGCACAACGTCACAGTTCAATTGTATCACATTTTAAGAATACTATGGTGATATGTATCCCCCCCCCCCTAGTCAATACTCCATCTCACATGGAAACCACTCCCCCTTACATAATGATCCTAAAACCATATGTATTTGTAGTGTGAACTACATGTTAATTCTCGCCCTTTTTGTCAATAAATTGGCAAAGGTACATGAACGGGATCCTAATGAAATTTCCAAAAGAGATATTTCATGACAAAAAAAAGCATATATCGTCTTGTTTATATGCAATCATAAATCCGAAGCTAAATGCATTCATCAAGGAGTTTAAAGATACAAGACACCCTATAATATTCCACGGCCGCACTCCCCACAAAGATTTGGCAATTACAACAGTTCAATTAAGAACACTCCCCCATAGAATGTCATTCCCGAAAGAACAACAAGAGCGGACTTAATTTCAAAAAGAGAAAGAAGGATTTCTTTGGACATAACAAATCACATACGAGTATGAATTTGAAACCAAAATATTCAATTAAATTAACCATAAGAGAACTCATGATTAATTTAATCAACATACTCAACATAAGTAAACTTATGGAGACTTAAAAAAAACTCAGTTAGATTAATCGCAAGAAAACCCATAATTAATTTAATCGAAATACACAACTAAACTAATCACAAAAGTAATCAATTTAATTGGTCATGCTCGACACAAAGTATCTCATGGAACAACAACTGTCAAAAATGACTCGGTCGATAAAGCTCAACATAAGACACCTTATGGAACAACAAAGTATGTACACAAAAATTATGGATCGGAGATCGACCTTATACCGTGGAATAAGAAAGGACATTATATATTCCATCACCATTTGCACAATGACATTCAATAGACATAATCCTTGAACACAAAAGATTTTAACATATCTTCCATCAAAATTGACATAATAGGATTAACTTTTGTATTGTCAAAGTCAATTCATTCTTTCATCAATACATGCATATCAACTCATGAACGACTTTACTTTTGACAAAGTATGATACAATCAAGTTCACGGACATAAACACATATCTCATAACACATATTTCAATATATAAACCATAAAGATTAATACTGCAAAAATCATCTTCCAAACAAATTTAGAGTTTAAACCAATAATCTAAACATGAAGATGAAAAAGTTGGACATAGCTTTGTGTAATCACAATAGTGGCTATTCCAAACTCTAGTTATTCTTCTAATAAAACAAGAAAAATAGAATATTTACTGGGAAATAAGACCTTTGAAGGATTTTTTATCGTCCCCGAACTCCTTGTTGTCAACATCCATTGGAACATAAGGTTCATTAAGGTAGGAGTTTATATCAATAAAACCTTCTTGGCTGATGTTGTAGAACCAAGGGCCTTCTGAATTCATGAGTCTTATACAAACGCCTTTTTTGTGAGTCCCCTTTCGCATGTCCTTCAACACTTGAGAACATCAGAAAACTTTTGAGAATTTTAAGAACGGCTCTCGGCTTACTCACATTCCTTCTTTTCCTTTTCAATGTTGGATATAATAGAGATTTTTATTTTTTCTTCATGATTGATGGCTTAACAATCATATTAGCATCTTTTCCATCAGAAGATATCATGCTTGGAGTATCCATAAATGTATGGGTTTGTGAGAGGAAATCACAATTTTCTCAACAAGTAGTCTTGAGATAAAAAGAGGTTACATTGAAGGAAAAAGGAATGTAGGATTTCGAATCCTTTAAACAGGTTCGTACACGACCAACTCACGACCCTATGAAGAGTAGAATTGTCGATAATAACCCTCCTTTATTGATAGACAGGAATTCCTAAAACTTGGGAAAAACTTTTCCTAAACCATGAGAGGTACAAAATCATTGTCTCTTTTGATCAGGCACATGAGACAAGATTTCAAAAACAACACAATCAAGTTGTATTGTGGTGAACAACAATTTGTCCACCATTTCCCTCTTGTGAGGAATCTACAAACCTCTGTCTATCAAAACGACTTGACCATACTTTCTTCTCTAATGGTCTTGGTTTATCCTTGGAAACTAACTTCTTAGACGAAGATAAAATCCTATATACCTCAGCGGTCTTCTGAGCAAGTTTAAGCTTCCTTTCTAAATGATTTGCTCTTCGTTGAAGTTTGTTGATGTGCCTTAGTTGGTGTTTGTATTTGTAACACCTTGAAAGTTCATGACCCTTTAGAGAACAATAAGAACACGTCAAGCTAGGATAAAAGTCAGGCTTTTAAGATGTGCATGCAGCTAGGCATATAGTGGAACCTGAAACATTAAAACATAATTTCCAAAGAAAGGGTCAACTTTATCTTCCAGATTAGTTGGATTATCTTCTGAAAGTATATCAAGATTGATGTATGTATTGTTACAATTATTAAAATCAATATTTTCACCAAGAAGTGCAACACTTGATTTCTCGTCTTCATTAGACTCATAGTTGTCAGACATTTCATCAAGAGTTGCAACAAAACCTTTGTTCCCGATGTATTTTCTACGATTTGGACACTCGTTTGCAAAATGGTGTGTGTAATTTTGGTTGGTCAGTTTGACCATACAAAATTTTCTCAAGGAAACATTTGTTGAGTTGTTACTCCAAACTACTTTTTAGTGCCTTACCAATCGGGTCCTAATTTTCACACGTACGGTTCACACACTTCGAATCCTTTTCCCATACGGATATGAATCTTGTTCCAGAACGTACTTGAACCGACTCTGGTCCACCGTTTGACACAATAAAAGAGGGAAGAACCTCTTCGTTTTCTTCCCCCTCTTCTTCATCTATTTTGTTCGTGTAAGAAGAAGAAAAACCACCAGTTCACGAACACTCCTTCTCCTTCAACTCATTTCATCACCTTTTTGTGTTTGGTTTTATTTACTGAACTCAGGAGAAGCTCGTGTACGTTGGGTCAAGAACTGTTTTCGTTTTTGTCAACGTTTTGGAATTTCACCATTAACAATTGTTCACGAACCAAGTAAGTTTCTCAACTCTTCCTTGAGAATTCATATTCAACAATGGCACATAGGAGAACTAGTCATGCCGGGAGTTCAAGTGGTCATGCTGGGGATAATTCCTTCTACGACCCCAGTATCCGTGCCAGGTTTACTAACCCTGCTGCTCGTGCTCTCTATTTGAGTTGTTGATGGTGGTTTTTAGCTTAGGGTTAAAATCGTAAAACCTTACATCTGACATGACGTCACTACAACCACTAGCGCATTTATTGAATCATTCAACATACCTACGATAAGAATTCTCAGGGTACCTTTTTTTTATATACATGTGTCATGTTCCACGTCAGAACCCTTAGTATTGACCGACATCATCTTCGTACATATCAAACCCTAATTCTAATGCTACCGCGCCAAGGCATGCCAACCATGCCAGCCACATCTCCGCGCCAAGGCATGCCAACCATGCCAGCCGCACCACTATGCCCACTACAAAAAATCTGAGAAAAGGCCACTAAAATCTGGCAACTACCGCAAAAAATTAGTTTCCAAAGGCTTTCGAAACTAGTTAAAGGCAACTAATAGTTCCTACATACTTAGGAAACAAGTTGTCCGCAACTACTGGTTTTATTAGTTTCTGAACTCTTTCGCAACAATCATATGCCAACGACATGGGATGCGCTAGTAGCCTAATGCTTCCGCAACTAGGTAAGGGCAACTGCTAGTTCCTGAATGCTTCGGCAACATGTTAATGGCAACTCCAGTTTCCGTTAGTTTCCAAAATCCTTAGCAACAAATCTAGGCAAACTACATAAAATACGCTTGTAGCCTAATGCTTCAGGAACTAAGCAAAGGCAACTGGTAGAACTGCTAGTTTCTAAATATTTCGTAATAGTTTAATCACAACTACTGGTTTTCATTAGCAAAGGCAACTGGTAGAACTGCTAGTTTTCATTAGTTTCTAAACCCAAAACAAGTAGATTATGTGATGACTTGATATCCAACCGTGCGGTATTGTGGGTGTAAGTTTAAGTCATCAATCATCCTCAATAATGTTCCAGATTTGTAAGTAAGCTTTGTGCTGTCTTTTTAACTATCAGATCACTTTTTCACTGACCTTAACTTGATGAATTATGGAAGAAGTAGTGCAAATTGCTACTATCACAAATGCACAATTAAAATGAATACTAGATAAGAAGCTCAACTAGTTCTAACTCGAATAATATAAAGTACCTTAACAATGAGTTCATACAGATGTAAAAAGAGTGTTATAAATAACACAACTCCAAATTAACAAATGTTAGACCTACGAGAAAGTTAACATCCAACAATTTGCTCATCAAAAGCTTTTCTTAATGAACCACTTACTGTCTTGTGCTTATATAATTCAATAGTGCTAGTCAACTGTGCACTATACAACCTGGGAATAACAGGGTGTTGGTATCTTCCACCAGCTTCGCCAATCCCCCATTGTGTCTAATTTCATGAACCTGATAAGTAAGAGTATCATCTTCAACATTAGCATCTATATATACCTGATACACACTAGGTGTTGCTCTCTCTTGATGAACATAATTAGAAGTGCTAGCAGCTAGCCGGCTCCGAATGAAACATCCGTTAGATGCAAGTAGGATACACCACTTGCAAGTGACAAGACACTTTGTTCCCATGGCTTTCTCATCACTTGCTAGTGAAAGAAGACAGAAATCTGCTAGAACGAATCAAGATTCAACAAAACAAAACTGAAACCTTAGACTTAACCCAGTGAAACTTAATAAGAAGATATAGAGTTTGAAAATTAGTTGCGTAGCAGTTCCAACCTAGCACCTTCTGTGATCACTATACCTTGACCTTGAGATGCTGAAACAATTTCATTCATATTTTAATTTGCATTGATGACCGTTTTCAAATTTATTGACGTAACAACTACTGGAGGAAATCCATGGTAGATTTTGCGGAAGAAGAAATCCTCACATCCTTTAGAGTATCAACAATAACCTCGGATATACTCCAGCCTACCTAGACAAAAGTTAATTACCTCAACATGTGATTGCTAATAGCGACTCAAATCACTAGGTAATAAGAATGTGTGGCGAGCATGAATTTGAAAAGCTCACCTTCTGAGAATCTTGATGGATGGTATTCTTTGAAATTTATAACCAAGAAGGTCGATAGAAAATGCTCCAGGGCAGTGCAGAAAAAACAGCGGTCAATTTCCTTCTCCATGCATCAGGCAAATTAATATATATCCAACTAAAAAAAATCAAGAAACTCCAAATCTATAAAAATAAGTTTTCGATGTATTTGATGTACGCCATTGAGTTTAAGTAAATGTATCCAGAAAAGGACAAGAGCCGGAATGCATTCCATTTGATAATGACATCTACAATTACATCCTTCATCCTAGAAATGTTGATACCTAGTGGGATTTGACTCCACAAATAAAACTGTTTACATTAGCTTCACTAAATCGAGAAATAACATGCATAGTTAACCACAAATATATTCAAAGTGTGGGATACCGAAAAGCACTATACTTCTTATATGAATCCACATGGTACTAAACTAATTTACCTGCAATGAGTTCCCGTCAAAGCAGAAAAATGCTCTCCCTTGAGATCTGTAGGAAGTGGTGGATCCTGAATTTTTTCAATTCATACATAAAAAATTAGAGACTGCAAATTTCAACTTAAGACTATGTAAGCTTGTTAGTGTTAGTGATACTATATTTTAGTTGAACCAGATTTTTACTAGAAAATGTCCCAACAATTTACATATAAATATTTTTGAAGATCTTTTGATCCCTCAAAAAGCATATTTTCAGAAAATAAGCGCCGGCGTAAATTGGCACCAAAGATGGCGTCATAGGTAGTTTAAAATATTGGACTGCTCAGCGAGTTTAATAAACAATGAACTTGACTAAGGTAGCATCTTAAGTTGTCAGCAATGAACAACAGCTTCTCAAGAACTTATTTTACCAATTATTGCTTCTCTTTTAACCTTTTGTTAGATTTCTCTCCATTAACTTTCATACTGTGATCCAACTGCTTATAAAGCATACCTTGAATGGGAAAGTTATCATAGAACATAATGCTCCTCTAGAGGTATGTCTGATCGCTCAAACGCATAATTTCTCTGCGAATTATACAAAGATTATTGTTCAGTAATTTTTCAAAAAACAAACCTGGGAAAAAGTTGTGCACAACTTAAGTATAATACATCAAATTATCAATTGAAACAATTGAATGTAACACACCTTAACATCATCCCCATGATAAGATTAATCAAAAAAGGGTTTCATAAATGAGTAAAAATGACATACCCAAGAAATAGCTAGTGTAGCTAACAAAAATCAATATCGAGATTTTGATAATTTCACTTTTGTACTGGAGATCAGAAATCTTTAGTTACACACAAATTTTGCAGTTCAAAACTGGAAATTATTACATGTAAATAAACCAGAACTGCAGCTTGGTCAGCACTACAACTACTGTTGAGAAAGCAATCCATAACATTTCTTAAGTGAGACATTATCTCAAACAGGTAATGCATATCAAAATCATGATTAAGAAGATTAGCCCAAACAAGGGGAAAAGAAAGGCAACAAGAAAATTACCCTAAACTGGTGATTAATTCAGCTGCTGATGGATACCCAAACAATCCAAATCCTTCAAACGAACCAATACTCACGCCTAATTGCAACAAAATGAAAACCCAATTAGGCTTTAGATCAACACAAGACTTAATAGATTTGGTACCACAGTTAAGACATATCTTGGTACCTGCTAATGCAAAAGGTGAACTGATTTTGTGGGTGAAGGAAGTTTATTTCTTAATCACACATAAGATACTCCACGACTAGTTGAAAGATGGGGCACCTGTAGATTGAAAAAATAAAATTAAACAAAAGGGGTTAGATTAAGACAATGAATTATTGAAACCAATATCTTATTTTGCTGAGAAAAAAAGAAAAAGAAACTTACATGAGATTGATAGGAAGGAGAAGTAAACCAGAGCAAACAGAACACTCATTCTCACAATGCTAGAAAATCAGGGCAACTACCATGACTTCCCGGAGAAGAGTTTGTTCTCCTTCTCAAACTGAAAAATCAATCCAAAATGTAGGTTTGTTTACAATATAAAAAATAAAGCTACAGAGGAACAACATACTCAAATTTCAAAACAAAAAACCGACCATAAAAAAAGCAATAGCAGTGGTTCTAACTCCTCAATGGACATTAGAAGAGAAACTCAATTACTCATTCAACTTGTAAGGAAAAAAAATGAAGGAAATACCCAAACTTCAATTGAATAACCAGAAACTAACTCTTCACCGATCATTAGAGTTGAAATCAGTCAGAAAATTCACCTCTATAACAAAATACACTTCACAAAACCGCAATTTCCCCTATTAAATCAAAATCCGAAATAAAAAGCGCTTAATTCAAAAACCCACTGAGTATGAGATGTAGAAAACAGGAAAGGAAGAATAAGATCTACAAAGATTTTTAATCCTAATACTGAAATCTCTAATTTTAACAGAGATTTGTAGAAACCTTAAATCCAAAATC
Organism: Papaver somniferum; assembly: GCF_003573695.1. Lineage (NCBI taxonomy): Eukaryota > Viridiplantae > Streptophyta > Magnoliopsida > Ranunculales > Papaveraceae > Papaver > Papaver somniferum. Next base: position 166,337,040 of record NC_039365.1, read on the forward strand.
TCTAATTTTAACAGAAATTAGTAGAAACCCTAGCTCCAAAATCTGTAATTTTAACAAACATTTGTAGAAACCTAACTCCAAAATCTCTAATTTCAACAGAGATTTGTACAATCCCTGACTTTGATTTGATATAAGGGACGGGAAAAAAAATCATAACTTTGAAACCTGATATTTCAACTCAAAAATAATTATTCATCATTGTTGAAGATATAGATGGATACTGAAAGAAAAACTAGGAATCTCACCTATTTCGCCTTACTAGAGTTCTATTTCTCTGTTAGGTTTTGATGGCTAGGTCGATTTGGATTTTCAATTTAGAAAGCGAAGTGTAAAACAGAAACTCGGAAAAATAAGGGTAAGAAATGTATATATAATCGAACCACAATTGGGGCGCGAATTTTGGATTTCAACCCAAATTTTTGGCGCACACTAAATGGTTAGAGCGCCAATCTTTTTCCATCTCAACCCAATTTTGGGCGCGAACCAACAAGGAAGGCGCGCAAAATTGCCGTGGTAATCCGTAAGACTTTGTAAACTTGCATTTATAATCGTTGGATTAGATGCTCTTAGCTTTCTATTGGTAAAATAAACAACTTAGAGGATCTTAGTCTTTAGAGCTTCTCCAATGGTCATGTGGTCAGCTTCATATGTGACATTATGGGAAGACATCCTTTAACCCATATTTCGTCCATCTTCCCTAAATATGAGGGACAAAAATGATATTTCTCCAATCCATTTGGATTTTGGCTCTTTCTTTGTCTAGCTGTAGTTTTTTTTTTCTGCTCAATTTTATTCGATAAAGAAAAAAAAATTGTTGTTCTAGCTCAATTCCTTCCACCATATTTCCCCTTTCACCTATACCCATTTCTGTAGTTACATCTCAAGCACAACAAAATAAAAAACTAACAGATGCAATCAATAGCTCATCCCTTGTAGCTGTTACAAAAAAAAAAAAACATTTTAGAACTTCGAAAAAATGGTCTTAGACAGAGTAGTATACAACCAGCTGGAATTAAAAAAAGTAAACAGATGCTATCGGGTTCACCCTAACACCAATAGAATAAGTTCATCCTTGGTGATGTTACTGTCTGATTTCTATGCATCATAAAAACGGAGAACATTGGAATTAACTCACAAAACATGATTTATTAGAGAAGAGTTACTGATAATAAAAAGAAATCATCGTTCCCAATTGATTTGCATCAGATACGAGAAAGGGGAAGAAAAGTTTTTCGGTTAATACGAGAAAGGAAAACAATTCTCGTTAATCTATATTTGATTTTGATTAAAAATCATTTTAATAAATCAAATTTATTTTTAACATAAAAAACGCTGATTAGGATGGATACAAATCCTCTTAGCGAACCTCTGAAATAGGTTGAGTTATAGGATATCTACATAAAGACATGCCAAGTCATCTCCATATTAGTTGAAGAAGTTAGGGTTGGAGAAAGATTTTAGGAAATATGGTTGTGTATCTTATGTGGCTGAAAAGACATTTCCCTCACACACATCCCATTGGAGAAGCTTTTATCTTTTTTCTGAGTTATGCAATTTTGTGTGACCTACCATTTTCTCAAATTTTTTAATTTTTTGATCCTATTGCCTAATTTTATGAAAATTTGAGAACGAAAGTGAGAATAAATGTTGCATTCAAGATTTTTGATTCCTAAGATTTTGAATGAAATCAATTTAGGAAAATTTGGTGTAGATGGAAAAATTTGGACAAACGGGAAAATGACTATTTCAAAAGAAAAGTTCATACTAGGAGGAAAACGGTAATTTTAAAATTATGGGTGAATTATTATTTTCACGACATTTCATGAAAAATAGTCATTTTGGGTTGAACAAAACTAAAATCACAAATGTTCAAAGACTAGTGCGTAAAAGGGAAATATGAAAATGAAGCTCAACCCTCATTCCTAGAAGAAAAACTTAACCCTAGCTTCATTCCCCGCCTCAAAGAGACGATTCGGTGGCCAAACTCAATTTTCACGAGAGAGGCTAGAAGCCGTGATTCCAAGCACATTCACGCGAGATACTAGTGGTCACGAAACTCTAAAAAAAAAACTAATCAAACTATCAATACAAAATTTTTACCAAATTGACAGACCCCAAAACCAAATTAACATAACACGAACCTGATTCCCAACAGAAAAAAATAGAAGCACAAATCAAAGAGAACCTATTACATTTTTCAAATATGAATTCGCAGTGCGGGTTCGAATATGAACTCGCATCCCCATGACAATTGGATTAATAAAATATGACAGTGTCTAACTATAGAATTTAACCATAGTTATCGCCCGGTTTGTTAGTGAACTGCAATATCTTTACTAGATTTTTCGTATACTAACTACTACTTCCATAAATTCAAGGTTCTTTTGAAGAAAAAAACTGAAACAAATTCATGGTTCATTTATAATGTACATGTGAACTTATGTTCTTTAGAGCTTAGAATTCATGTCTCGTCAAATCTTATCTGAAAACATAAACGCTTTTGTTTATTTTATAAACTTATATTATAGTATAAATTAGTAACATGAACTGTAATCTTTGTGATTCAAGTGTTGTTCTCAATCGTGTTTGTTACGTGGTTTCTTATGAACCAAATCTTTTTTGGTGCTAAAAAAAATGAAAGCAGTCGATCAATAGTAAGAAGTATAGATAAACTTATGAAAATGAAACCAGTCAGATTGATCTAAGAAGTAGTTGGAGTTAGTAATATATGAAAAATTCGATAAAGATACCTACTTCACAAAATATCCGGGTAGATAACTATGGTTAATCACATAGATAACAAGTAACGATTAACCTAGTAGAAAGGAAATGGATGGAATATTGATTAAAATGAGTACTTATGTCAAGAGATATTGTGTAAGCTTGGTAGATAACAAGTAAAATGAGTGTGGCCGATAAACATTTCGGTGAAATAGGTGGATCTCCAAAGAAACCAATGAAATGCGAGTGTAATTTAGTTAGGCGTCTTTATAATTCGTTAAAATATTGACCCAACTCAGGAATTTCTTCGATCTCATTGGATATGCTTAGATATGTGCATAAATCAATTCCAAGACAAGATTATACTACTTTGTGATATGTTCAATCTCACAGTATGTACATAGAAATCTATTATTATTAGAAATCTATAATTATTAGAAGTCGACTTCATACAACTCTATTATTTTAAATATCTATCATATAATTTGAAAAGAAAGAGAAAACCTAAATATCTTTCTTTCTGTTTTTTTCTTTCTTATCCTCTCATCCTGGTATATGTTTCTCCCTTAACCTCACTCGGAAAAGCTAAAAATGATAAATAAGGACCCTACCTCGACATTATTTTTTTTCCCAGTCTAAACTCATCAAACTTAACAAAATTGAGACCGATAAGAAAATCAATAAATATGGATTCATTGTATGGATTAGACCACCAAAGTGTACACACATGTGTCACCTTGAGTGAGTTGAACCAATGTTGACTATCACTATTGAAATCCGGGTGGAAATGAGTGAGGTCGGCCAACGTTTTATGTGTTTGATGGATAATCAGAGAAGCCAAATATCATTCGGATATTACCTCACTCCATAATTTATATAAATATTTACCTGACTCAGTAATTTATTCGATCTCGTAGGATACGCTTATAGATTTAGCTAACGCGCAACATTTAGCGGCGAAGCCAGAGATTTGCCTAAGGGGAGGAAAAGCTAGTTAAGCGTAGGTAAAAGGCAAAAAAATAGGCTTGGGATGTGCAAAAAAGGGCTTAGGACAAACAATTTTGGGCTTGGGAGCCAGCCCGTCCGGGTAGGCAACTGCCTACCCTTGCCATGGGTTGGCTCCACTGGCAACACTAAATGAGCTCAAGATATAGTATCTAGGTGGATGTAGCTAACTGGTGAGATTGAATAATGTTGAAAGATATGGACGCGCTTGATAAAGATGGATAATTTTTGGATCTCCATATGAATCTCGATAAGAATTAAATCGATTATATTGTTCAGACTTGATACTCATTTTTCTGATTCTTTTCTTTTTCACCGAATTCGTTTTCATTCCCATATATTATTCAGAATTTCAAACAGTCAAAGGTCGATAACAACTCTCGAGTTCACTTTTTCCCAAGATTCTCAATTATCTGATTGTAGATAATAATTGAGATTTTCGGTCTAACATGGATTGTTTTTTGTAATACCATCACCCAATATTTTTATCAGTGAGCCACTCTTATATCGACAATTGTACCTTTTAAATACAATAAAAAAATCCTTAGTTTTTTTTTATAACTAATTTTCCCATGTACCACTAAAGTGTGAGGCATGTGCTGTGAAACACGTCCAAGTGAGGAAAGGCATCCAATGATCGTTTAATATGTTTACACGTGGTTGTAAAATAACCATCAAATCTTCCTCAACCAATCAAGTAGGCGTCAGAGCTGTATAATCATCCAACCTGCTACACCGTATGAGGCCCTTAGTGATATAATCACCCATAACATAACCTAATTTCTTCAATACCCCATTTTTGCGTCGCTTCCTCACATCTCTTTACATCTTCTCTTCTCTTCGTCTTTTGAGATTCGTTGAGGGTTAATGGTTTTTGTTGAAGTGGAAGATTAAATTCATTGAGGGTACTAGTTGAAGTGAAGAAAACGAAGGAGATTTAAGGGTTTCTGTTATTTAGGGATTGTTTTGAAGAACTGAAATTATTGGAGCGATTTCGGTTTGTTTCAAAACCCTAAATCCACATAGGAGTTTAAGGATTTACAAGATAGAACACCTCCACCAAAGCTAAGTCCATTTACTGGTTGTCTTTTGATTGATTTTGATGGGTTAAGTCTCATTTACTAGTTGTCATTTGATTTATTCTAATTTAATTTAGATGGAATTTCTTGATTTTGTAGATAACAAAATGAAGTCTGAGGTAAAGCGTTTTGAATCAATTGGTGAAGTTGCGGATTCCTTGTAAATCTGCATCTCTTCACTGTGTATGTTTAGGATCCTTATTTTTTCATGAGTTAGGGTTTTGAAGATTTACTCTAATTAGATTTATGTGAATTTAACATTTTTATATGTACTTTGTATGATCCAATAGCTATTTTTTTGTGGTTTCTACTAGATTTTTTAGCAAGCTTTTTGTAGGTTCCTAATTTTGTTTGTTTACTTTCTTTTGATCCGTTATCTCAAAATAGTGTTGTTGTAAATGAAATTGAATCTTGTCTATTCACTCTCATGTAATGCTAGTTAGTTATTAAATCTTTATTATGTGAGTGTATCATCTAGGTTTTGTTTGAAAATTTTCCACTGTTTTGCTTTAAACTAGTATCAGCTAGTGTTGGTTTCCAGATACTAGTAGTATCTCTTTTAATCACCATTATTAGGCTCATAATAAGCTTTATAGACTCATCCGCTTCTTTATTCATCATATTAGCCTCGCAATAATTGAAATGGTTCTTACATGATTTTGGTAGCCTTAGTTATAGTTTTTGGATTTGAGTTCACTGGAACTTTAATGAACAATGGACAAGCTTGGTTGTAATACTTCAATGCATTTTTCATGAAGTTAAATTTAAGTATGCTCTTAACTCTTAAGTTGATGTGTTCATAAGGAAGGCTTATTAGTATGTGGGTGATTTTATCTTTTTGTGCTGATTTAAGTCACATGTTTAATTGTTTTTGTGGATTTTCTTATGGTGTAGTTCTCACTTGGCTTGGGTACTTAGTTACCAGTGGCGGAGCTAGAAAATGAATGTTGGCGTGACTTGAACAAATTGGCTTGATTTGGGCTGGCTTAAGCCTATTGTTTAGCCTTGATTTTTTTTAACAGCACTGTAAAATGTAAAAAAAAAAATTGGAAGCCAGCCCAAGCCACTATATAGTTCCGCCCTTGTTAGTTACATGTGTAAATCTTTTGGTATAATTGTTACATGTTATGTAGTGCTGATGTGCAACTTGTTTTGGTACATAGTTCTTAGAGTGTTTGTAAATATATATTGTGTACATTTTGATTGCAAGCATATCGAAATCATCATAACTTAGTTACCTTTGACGTTTGAAATTTTGTGTTGGTTTCCCTATGCTAAATTTCTTTTTAATCACCGTTATTAGGTTCATAATAAGTTTTCTGTAGACTCATATGTTCATGTATCCAATATATTAGCCTCACATTTATTGAAATCGTCTCACACTTGAGCCTTAATTGTTGTTTTGTTTCTAATTGTCAAGTAAATTCGAATGTGCTATTTTGTATACATAGTTGTCTTCCAATGTAATCGGATATTGACTTGTTGTCCTTGCCATAGATTGCTAAGATAACCTGATAAAAAATTATTCACTGGATACCACCATTTCATCTGATCCTCTTTTTTGTGTGGCTTTTGTTTTGTAGTGCATCTCTCGGGAAGGACCATTTGCTCGAGCTGACCAAGGATTGTGATCAGTGTTATGTTTTGTTTTTTTTTGTTTTTTCTCTTCTTTTATGATATGCTTAATGTCATCTTCTATCTATATTTTGGTGTAATAGAAATGATAAATGTATTATTAACTATAAACAAATAAGAAAATACTTTTCGGAATTTTTTATTTAGCTTTATTTCTGTTATTCATTTAATTATTATTTTTTTGTTAATACTTATATACTCCCCATTGCTCGAAATCTGCCATGTTTGACCAATTAATTTTATATTAATGCTGGTTTAGTCCCAAAGCACTGGTTTCCGCAAAATTTTCATTGGTCCAAGTGTTTGACTACCAATTAATGGGTTTGACCACCGGTTAATTGTATTAATTAATGCTGGTTTTGTCCCAACGTCTGACACTGATATCCACAAAGTTTCATTCGTCCAAGTGTTTGACCAGTTAAACTCATTGGTCTAAATATGGCAATTGATAATTGGTCTAAATGTGGCAGCTACAAAGCATGACGTTTGGCAACTGCATGTACTCGCTTCAAATCCTAAAGCAACCCAAAGTATGTTGTTGATGACTTAGTTGTTGAATGATTTAGGAACCATATGGAAACTTCAAACTTCGATTGTTGAATAATTCGACAACTATCTGCTAACTACAACCTAGCTGCTTTAGTCTATTGCAATTACGAAAGCACCATATTTGGCCACTATCAAATTAAGTGCTAAATAAATTCACAACAGATATAAGCTTAGTTTCCATAATGTTTGGCAACTACCTGTCACCTACAAAAATTTAGTTGTTAGATTATTTGGCAAGTGACTAGCAACTACAAAAACTAGTGGGTCCAGTCTATGGCATTTAACAAACAGCCTATTTGGCTACTACAAATTAAGTTGCCAATAGTGCACATAGCAACTAGGCAGTTGTAGTAGTTGCGTTTACATTTCGAAACAACCCATACGGAAACTTAAGCTCCGCAACTACCACAAGTTGTCCTTTTTTTTGGCAACTCAAATCTCGTATTAGGTAACTAAACTCGTATGGTTGCTAATGCTCAGGTTTTTTGTAGTGGCCAATGGCAAACCATGCCAGCCACATCTACCGCGCCAAGGAATGCCAACCATGCTAGCCGCACCATGCGCCAATGGCATGCCAAACCCTTGGCCCCACCATGCCAAGCTAACCGCACCTTGCCTTGGCCCCAACCATGCTAGTCGCACCATGCGCCAATGGCATGCCAAACCCTTGGCCCCACCATGCCAAGCCAACCGCGCCTTGACTTGGCCCAACCATGATAACCGCACCATGCGCCAATGGTATGCCAAACCCTTGGCCCCACCATGCCAAGCCAACCGCACCTTGCCTTGACCCCAACCATGCTAGCCGCACCATGCGCCAATGACATGCCAAACCCTTGGACCCGCCATGCCAAGCCAACCGCTCCTTGCCTTGGCCCCAACCATGCTAGCCGCACCATGCGCCAATGGCATGCCAAACCCTTGGCCCCACCATGCCAAGCCAACCGCACCTTTCCTTGGCCCCACCATACCAAGCCGTCCGTACCAAACCCTTGGCCCCACTATGCCAAGCCATCCGCGCCGTTGGCCTTGGCCCCACCATGCCGTCTTTCCTTATGCGGCTACCAAAACGAAGGTGTGCGACGATCAACGGCCACCCTTCCATCCTGGATGCAAATCCTAGCCGTCCAAGGTCGCCAAACAACGCATAGTAACCTTTGGCCCCAAACCCTAGCTTTGGCCACTCCAAACCGCGCCAAGGCATGCCATGCCACATGTGCCAATGGCATGCCAACCACCTTGCCGCGCCATACCATGCAGGCCTTCCCTATGTGGCTACCAAAACGAAGGCCTGCAATAATCAACGACCACTTTTTCATCTAAGATGCAGATCTTAGCCGTCCAAGGTTACCAGCTAACGCATGGCAACCTTTGGCCCTAGTTTGGTCGCGCCTAAACAAAGACAAAACCCTAACTTTTGGCCGCGCCTAAACTGGGACATATTAAAGCCATACTGATCATACTTTCATGCCACTGGATAGCAAACGAAAGGTTACAATAATCAACGGCTACCTTCCTCTTAAGATGCAAAATCTCTACCGTTGAAGGTCACCACCGAGCCGGCAAGTCTCCCAAGCTCAACTTGCCAGAAAACAACAAAATGCTACATGTTTTCCACGAAAATACTCGAGACATCAACACATGTCACAAACTGGGGGATGCTCATTGGGTATTGGTTTGGCGGTTTACAGTGTCCGGTGTATACTACGCTCGTTATTAGAAAGTGTCATAAGGATGAGGCGGTTAGTAAATACAGGGAGTAATGGTGAGACAATTTCTTTTATGGAACATCAATTCCAAGCATTACCGGTTACCACCTCCTCCCATTTACTCACCCGTTTTTCATTTCTTAATGAGACCAGAGTACGTTTCACTTCGACTTGTATAAATAGACATTACCTATTTCCACCGAACAACAGGTTCTGGTCAGGTGCATACAATAATCAGAAACGTTTTCTAGCTTTCTCATCTGGTAGCTTCCTACTTTCTGATACAAGTCACAAAACAACTACTCTTCCAGAATCAACTATTCTGGTCTCAACACTCTCCTCGCTTCCCTCCCCAAAACCAACCCTTCTCCTCCACTTTGTGACCGAAGCAAGTCTGGAACGACCTTTTCTTGGTTTAGGCCGGACTTGTACATATTGATCTCTTGAATATAAAGTACACCCTTGCAGTACATTGTTTAGGGTTTAGATTTGTTTCTCACCCACATTACACGAAATTACCGAAACCAGCAGAAACTATTTTCATCCTCAAATAATTGGCGACCATAGTGGGAGATTGGTCTTTCGGTTACAATGTCAATTTTCAATCCTTGATCTCATACTTCGACCCAGACGTCAGGACGGTAGAGGCAAACGATCCGCTCAGGGATCGACGACTCAGCTGCCAGACGACCCGATACGATCCGCTCAGGGATCGACGACTCAGTTACCAGACGACTCGATTACCAGTCATGACACGACAAGGAGTGAATGGGGACTTCCCAGAGGTTAAAATCAAACGATCCGCTCAGGGATTGACGACTCGATTATCAAGTGACTCAGGGACGACTTGGGACTTTCCACAATTGCGGTGCTTCTCACAAAACTCGAACTTGCACCTGACTCATTTTTCGTTAGTAGATCCAAAAAACCGAGTAAGTCTTGCCTGGACAAAATAAATGGTTTACTATTTCAAGTTTTCACGGGAATGATAAAATTGATAGCCATGTTATGTTTCATCCCATGTCATCTACCGACACGCAATGTTCACGGTTCTATATCTTCCCTGGGATGTTTGTGTCACTTACAATCATAACCAAAAACGGCATCATCCTAAAACAGTTCATCTCGAATAATAATCCAAAACCCTCACAGGTAACACTTGTCTATCAACCCAAAAATCCAGAAAATCAAAACCATAAAGCCAGGTGTTTCATTTTCCTTTCAAAAAATAAACAACGAAACAGAAGAATTTTAGAAGACAGGAGTGCATTAAAAGGAAGCCATTCAACTGTGTTTTGCTCTTCTCTAAGAAGGCGTCCTTCGTCATTTGGAGGACCACCTATTTCAGATCCAACTCTTTGGATAGCCTTTCGACCTCCGCTTCTTGTTGTTTGACCACGTCCGCAGAAGGACCTTCGGTCACCTTGGCCTGCAACTTTTAGATCTCAGAGAAACCCTAACGCCTAGTTCCTCGTGGAATCAGTTACCTACCCGTACGTACCTACTTTTCATAATAACGATTTCCAATCACTGTTCATGAGGTAGCCGACACTACTACAGTGATATTCAAAGAGAAGAACAATATTTCTACAGATTCATGGAAGGAATACCTATGGCTAGGATTTTCCCCAAAACAAGAAAACAAATTGAAAGAGAAACGCTAGAGTACATAGCTGGAATACGCTTTCCCACTTTATTGCTACCGCGCTACCGCTAACACCAGGACGTGAGAACAAAAATACGAGATAAAAAGGAGAGCCAACCCCTTTCATACGCATAACAATTTTGTAATTTGAATAAGGAAATGATTTCCTATTTGAGCTACGTATGGAAAGAGGCAACTGGGCCCGCAAGAACAAGTCCGCGCCATGCCAAGCCAGCGTCGTGCCAAGCCAACAGTCAGCGCCATGCCCAGCCAACAGTCTGCACCATACCAAATCCAAGCCAGCGTCCACACCAAGCCAGCGTCCATTCCAAGCCGATCCAGCGCTAACAGCTTGCATCTTTTCAGCGCCATCAACTTGCATCCTTCCAGCGGCGCCTTTTGAACGCCCAGTAGAAGGGAATCAGCAATCTAATTTCATCACACGTAAAAATCAGAAACGACTTCTCCAAAATCGAAGCAAAGAAAATCAGCAACCCCCCTGAGTTCACAAAGACTCTCTTCCTGTCAGGAGCTGCATGATTTCCGGGGACTTCGCCCACAAAATCGTGCAGTCTATGATGAAAAATTATGTGAGATTCTGTAGGTGCAGCGTCAAGACATATTCGCAGCCCTCAACTTCACTGCATCAGGGAAGCAGCTGTTTCCAACCAGATAAGCCTTTCCCAAACCCCAACCTCTCCTGGAAAGCACGATTGATAGATGGAACTGGGGACTCCTAACCATTGTTCGCTTGAAGGGTGTCCAGTTTGACAACATAGTGATTAACGTAGACGCTCCGCTTCAACATTCGCTCCAACAGCCGCTTCACTTCAACGTCCTCTATCAGCGGCTCCGCTTCAACGTTCGTTCCGACAGCTGCTCCGCTTCAACGTTATCTCCATAAGCTGCTCCAGAATCCGAAGCATCAGCGTTTGGCTCCTTAAGTTTCAATATCCTTTCCAAGAGCCGAAGCTACTTCAACGCCGTTTCTTTATGCAAAGGGTCGTACCACCACGCTCCCTATGTCAAGAATCATGATCACATCCAGCCAACCTTCATAGTCATGACCATATTTTGATCCATCTCGCCAAAACTCGTGATCATGGACATTTTACTCGCTTACGCGTCCAACCAATCCCTTTACGTCCATGGATGCCCATACAATTCCAGCCAACCTACTTTGTTACCACGACAATGTAGTCTCTTCTGATAACATCTGCTACCAAGAATTGTTGCCGCTCATTTGTTGATACCAGCCAGAGATTCACCACAGCAGTAATCACTACAAAAGTAACATGTACTCCTACATATTTTAAGTTCCACGTGGAAGAAGTAACAAAATCACCAGTACGAACGCACGATGGTGATGTATTTATCATGGTCAACCCACTGACCATACAAGATGGAAACATGTAAACCATACTTGGGGACTGAGGATATACACGGAATCCCTTCACTGTCAAATCTCAGAAGACACGTTCAACCAAAAGGTCATAGCCACAACAAGGTCATCTACTCTTCAAGGGTGCAGCGCAAGAAAATAATCACTTATCTGTCCAGAAGACGCCTTCAACACCTTACAAGGCCGCGGAGGATCCCAATCCTGCTTAGAGGAAAACAACTTCAGAAACTGAAGAAAAATGCGACTGGGGACTGCTCATCGCAGTCCATCCCTACGACCATCAAAGACTCATGAGATAACTCCAGAGGCGCGTCTGAAACATTTTCTTGAAGAAACAGAGGGGTCCATGATAAACAACATAACTCTCTCATTCCTACCACTTCACTATCAAGGATATTTCATCATGTGATATTCTGATCACCCCAGCGTCACATCCAGAAGAGTACGGTAATCTTATATCAAATCCCGTGGACGTGGACTCAAGGCGATGCAATGAAAGTAGGCTACACATGGGGATTACCAACATGGGACGCTTTCACTCCCCTCAACCAGGTTATTTCTGATTTCAATATCATCATTGTCGAAGTTTTACGAGCCACAGGAATTTCTCAACATGAAGCCGTACATGTGCATCGAAGACTCCAAATGCACGCCACAAAGATACATTCACATATTCGGCCAAGCCATCGGATCTAACAGAAGCATAATTGGGGACTGCTCACCACATTCCATTCCACACGATAGTCCAAGATTCGGAAGATGGTTCGAAGGATGACACTTGGAACCAAGTCCTTGAAGACTTGATAGTAGCACATCGCCAACGAAACGTCTAACAACTCATTTATTTCATCCAGTGTCTCCGGAAGATTTCGACCAATACAAGCATCCACAACATATTGTCATCGCCATCAGAGGGTCCAGGCACTGAACAACCTAAAATCAAGGATGGACCGAAAACGCAACCGCATCCATCCATCCTAAGAATGCAATGAAGTTTGATAAATTTTGGAATCTACTGGAGAGACACTGCAGACGAAAGCACGGATCCGGACGAGCAACAGAAAACAGAAGAAGGTCAATATCTCTTTTCATGCGGACGGATTTTTTAGAGTTTGAACAAAATAAAGATTCCTTCTTGCTCCATGAAACGGATAACTGGGCGCGACTATGCCACCACGGGCTCGCAACATCCCACCAGAGTTCTTCCTGAATTTTATTGTCGAGCTGTTTTCACCTCCCGAACCAGATCAAAACCTAAATATTTCCTCGTGAGGAGATAGGAAATTCTTTTCCGTTCAGAATGGAGGGGCGTACCATCAAAATCCGAGTTCGTACGAGAATTCTACAGCAATTCTAGTAAGGGGCGCTAATTAGGGTTGCAGCATGCTAAAAACTGAAGCAAGTTGTTACCTTCCCGAAGCCCGTCGTCACCTTCCCAGGGAACTGAAGCAAGTTGTTATCTTCCTGAAGCCAGTCGTCACCTTCCTAGGGAACTGAAGCAAGTTGTTACCTTCCCGAAGCCTGTCGTCACCTTCCCAGGGAACTGAAGCAAGTTGTTATCTTCCCGAAGCCAGTCGTCACCTTCCCAGGGAAGTGAAGCAAGTTGTTATCTTCCCAAAGCAAGTCATCATCTTCCCACGGAACTAAAGAAAGCTGCTATCCTTCCACGGGCCCGCAATTCTTCCTGAATTTTACTGTAGAGCTGTTTTCACCTCCCGAACGAGCTCAAAACCTAACTATTCCCGGGATTGGAGATAGGAAATTCTTTTCCGTTCATAATGGAGGGGCGGACCGTCAAAATCCGAATTCGTACGAGAATTCTACAGCGATTCTAGTAAAGGGAGCTAATTAGGGTTTTGACATGCCAAACCCTAATTCAAACAAAGTTTCCATCATCCCATGAAACTGAAGCCGGTCGCCATCCTTCCACGAAACTTAAGCCAGTCGTCATCCTTCCAAGGAACTCAAGCTAGCTCCACTCCAAGTCGAGCAGCGCAAGCAGCTCCATTTCAAGACGACCAATGCTGACGGCTCCCATTCCAAGCCGACCAACGCCTGCGGCTCCCATTCCAAGTCGACCAACGCCTGCGACTCCCATTCCAAGCCGACCAACTCCTACGGCTCCCATTCCAAGCCGACCAACGCCTGCGTCTCCCATTCCAATCCAACCAATGTCTGCGGCTCCCATTCCAAGCCGACCAACGCCAGCGGATCCGCTCAAGACGCACCAACACCGACAACTCGCTAATCCAGCACCTACGCGTTCCCTAGCCCAGCCAAGATGACACGTGACCAAGCCAAGCCGACAGTCTGCATCTCAAGCAGCAACCGCCTCTACCATTTCAAGGTCTAGCCAGCAACACCACGAGTAGAATTTACGCAAGGATGCCAACACAAGAATCACGAATTCTCCTTACCTCTCGAAAAAGGTTAGTCGGGTCTTCCTGACCATCTTTTCATGACTTTCCATTTTGATTTTGTCCTGGCATGTCACCATCTTATGCTTACCTCGCAAAAATGCTCCTGTTCTGAGATAAGCAGGGGACTTAATGTTGATGGTGGTTTTTAGCTTAGGTTTAAAATCATAAACCTTACATATGACATGACGTCACTACAACCACTAGCGCATTTATTGAATCATTCAACATACCTACGATAAGAATTACCAGGGTACCTTTTTTTTATATACATGTGTCATGTTCCACGGCAGAACCCTTAGTATTGACCGACATCATCTTCGTACATACCAAACCCTAATTCTCATGCTACCGCGCCAAGGCATGCCAGCCGCACCACTGTGCCAATGACAACCATGCCAGCCACATCTCCGCGACAAGGCATGCCAACCATGCCAGCCGCACCACTGTGACAATAGCAAACCATGCCAGCCATGTCTACCGCGCCAAGTCATGACAACCATGCCAGTCGCACCATGCGCCAATGGCATGCCAAACCCTTGGCCCCACCATGCCAAGCCAACCGCACCTTGCCTTGGCCCCAACCATGCTAGCCGCACCATGCGCCAATGGCATGCCAAACCCTTGGCCCCACCATGCCAAGCCAACCGCGCCTTGCCTTGGCCCAACCATGCTAGCCGCACCATGCGCCAATGGAATGCCAAATCTTGCCCCACCATGCCAAGCCAACCGCACCTTTCCTTGACCCCAACCATGCTAGCCGCACCATGCGCCAATGGAATGCCAAATCATTTGCCCCACCATGCCAAGCCAACTGCGCCTTGTGATGAGTCCTAAAAAGTGCATATTTCTATATATTTTTCTTGGCATTTAACTCATCTTTTGTGCATTAATTCTACATTTTATCCCATATTCTGTATTTTCATTGTTTTCAAGAATAAATATTTTTCTTACTTAATTTTGCATTTTTAGGTAATAAATAAAGTCTGGATAACTTGCGGAGCGGAAAAGAGCTGAAGAGTGGTGAAAAGCCGGAAGGAATTACACAAGGAAGCCGCGAAGAATGTTGTGCACAAGACCAAAAGGCTAGAAGTGGGCTTGAAGAGGAAGAAATTGTTCTTAAAGAAGAAATGGGCTCAGAATTATCCCAAGCCCAACTTATCTCCCAAACCAAAACCCAAATCCATAACCCACTTCTCATGTAGCCGTCAGATTGGATCCATATCATCATCCAACGGTCGCCTCCTCTTCGTGCATCAAAGTCTGAATTTCCTGACCAACACTACAACACCTAACTCCATCTCACGCCGTTAGTTTCGTTGTATCTCTTCATCCGACGGTCGCTGAAGGCTATGTTTCATCTTATCGTTGGATGCATTTCAGATGTATCGATCAACGCCTATCACTCGCCTAAACATCGAAATCTGATGAGCCCGCCTCACACCCGAGCAACCTAACCCTATACCCAAACACTCCCCTCCTTCTTTCCATCGACTTTCTTTCTCCCTCACCCTCTGCAACCACCATACTCTGCAACCACCATCACCACCACCTTCTCCCCTGTCATCTCCACCAAACGCCGCCAACAACTCTCTCCACCAAACCGTATCTACCCACACACTCACCCCCATACCCTACATACATCTCTAGCCACCTATTTTACCCATTTCCCCTCTAATTTTCCCCTGAAACCCTAGGTGGGAAATTAGTAAAATAGGTGAGGCTATAAGACTGAATTGGAGCAGGAGAAGGACTGAGAGAAGGCAAAGAAGGATGGGTCGACGTCAATTTGAAGATTAGGTGAGTTAATTTCACTGTTTGAATTTGGGTATTTTTCTATAAACCCTAATTGTATAATTTAGGGATTTGGGTATAAATAGACTGTGGTGTTGTTGTAAAAGTTATGCCTGGATTAGCCAGTGTGTCCAGAACCAAGTTCTGTTAATGATCATTTTTGTGCTGTTAATGTTGTGTTCATGTTTAGTGTAATATCCTGTTGTGTTCTGTGTGTGATGTTTGTTCCTGTGATGTTTTGTATCCATCTGTCATGTTATGTTTGTGTTAATTAGCATGTTTGTAATGTCTCTTCACATGATCATGTATTTTCCCTGTTTAAACCTCAGAGAAGACCTTTGAACCATGATGGTTAGCTATTAGGATGGTTTTTGTTGAACTCAAAATAGCTTAGGCTAGTTAGATTCCTAAAAGCCCAACTGATTTGTGATTAGTGGTGCTGTAAGAAGACCACTAATGCTAGGGGTCAGTGGTGGCTCTAAGGAGTTAATCAGCTACATTAGTTAGTAAGCCACTGCCTAGTTAGTCTGTGATTGGTTGTGCCTTAAACAGACAGCCAATACTAGGGGTTAGCTAAGGCTGTAAGGTTAGTTAACTAGACATATGACAAAAACTTAACCTAGATGAACTAGCTAGGTGAAGGGAATTCTCATCCATCTCCTTACACTTCCCATCCACAATTTCTTTCCATGTTCTGTTTTGGTTAAGTTGTTCTTAGTTTCTTTCATTCTTTACTTCACTGCCTTTGGCTCATTGCCATTGTAACTGTCACTATTCACTGCCACTTAGTTACTTGTTTAGATAACTTTATCTAGGAAACTTCAATACACCCCAAGTCTCTGTGGAATGATCCCTTGCTTACTTTCTATACTAAAACTTGGCCTTGTATACTTGCAAGAGTTTTTGTGTGTTTTCTAACCACACCAAGTTTTTGGCGCCGCTGCCGGGGACTTGGCTGCCGTGTTTTTGAAGTTTTTCTTGCTGTTCTTTGCATGCTCATACCTGCTGTGTAGTTCTGATAAGCATCTTAGTGTACTCATCTTGCATATTGCATCTGTAGCTGTAACTTAGTACCACCTCTAGTGCATCTGCATCATTTGCATAATCTCTTCTCCTTTGCTTCAACTGCATCATTCTGGGAACTGAACCTCTTCTCTGAGTTGCCAGGTGCTTGTGGTGCTGCTGTTGCAGCCTGTTGCTGCTGAATTGCTCATGTTGCTGAAGCTGTTGCCCCTGCTGTTGTTGCTGTGACCTTGCTGTGAGGCTGAGAACAAACCTCTGGTGCTGATGTGCTGCTGTGAAGCCCAAATAGAGCTGAGCTGCTTCTCCTGCTGCTGCTCCTGATCCTGCTGCTGTGCCTCAGCTGTTGCTGCTGCTGGCAAAGGCAAGCTGCTGCTACCCCCTGCTGGTCCTGCTGTTGCTATGATCCAAAGCCCAACTGGGCTGATTCCAAGCAGCTGAAAAAGAACAAAGCCCAACTGGGCTTTGCAACTGAAATACCCAACTGGGCCTCAGAAAAGCCAAAGCTTAGGATGATCTAAAGCCCAACTGGGCTTTTGCAACCAAACTGAGCAGCTGCTGTGCTTCAAAGGTAAGCCTAAACCCATTAAGAGAACCCAACCTGTGGGCTTCCATTTTTAATTTGTGGGCTTGTAATAATTTTTTCCATTTTTTTTGTTGGGCTTGTAATTTAAGTTAACTTTTGGGTTTGTATTTGAGCTTAACTGTGGGATTGTCCCTATCAAAATTTTGGGTTTCAAAAACCCAACAAACAACCTAAACAAGGTTAACTGAACCTACCAACTCAGCTGGGCTTCATTAGTTTCTGGGCTTACTAAAGTCGTTAGTGGGCCGTGTACCCAAACTCTAGGCCGAAAGTTGGGCTCTGTTTCACAACAGTTCTCCAAACCCATTGCCTCACCAAAGCACAACCAAAACAGTGGGCTTATCCCCATAAAAACCAAATGTTTCCCATCAAAAACCAAATGTTTTTCATTCCCATAAAAACCAAATTTTTCCCAAAAATCCAAACCCATTAAAAACCAAATTTTGGGCTTTGTAATATAGTTACTTAGCTTTTGAGCCCAATCATGTCTAGATCTTGGTCTACAGTTGGGGAATACAACAAATCCCTTAGAGAACTTGCGTGTGGACATACTTCACGTTATGAACCTCCCATAGACCATGATGTCAATAGTCATAGGAATTATTATGGACATTTTCAAAGTCCCGAGCCTCAATACTGAACCCTAATGACTATTCACATGCATCATTCGCCACAACGTGAAAATGAACATTTTGCTAGTGCCTCACCACACAATCATCTCTGTGATCAATTAGAAGCTCGAATCGCAGCTTTAGAAATGCAATCACATGAGGAATCTGTCACATCTAATTTTCTTAGGCAACCTGAAATATGCATGTCCCGCATGTGGTAGTTTAGACCACCCTGTTGAGAATTGTCATATTTTGCATAATTTTAGGCAATCTAGAGAAAATCCAAGGTATGAAATGCCCATAAATTGTGAGAATGGTAGTCATTGGGACCATAATCAATCCTTTGAGGGTTGCGATCAATCTTTTATAAACCCTAATGACCATGCACACATGTACCAATCACCACAATTTGAACATGAAGAATTTTGTACTCCCATGAATTTAGACTCCACCACAGAAGCTTTCAGACTCAGTGAGCAAAACTTCGATAGATCTACATCACGAATTCAGGCATAGATTTTGCTTCACCTACAAAAGGAGGAAATTCATGAGGAAATGTATGTTGTCCCTAATGAAGTGTCTAGTCCCATTCATGTAAATGATGTTGAATATGAACCTAATTTAGAGGAACATGAATCGACTAACGACACCACCACTTTTAATGAGGACCAATATGCATGCTACCATGATGATGATTATGATTATGATGATGTGTTAGAAGAACATGAAAATATTGTGGAACCTGTTGGTTCAATAACATATGGCTTCTCGCCCTCGACCTCATGAATGTTGTTCTTTCTAATACTCATTGTAATTCATATGATTTTGATATTGACATGGGATTCGTACAATTATTCTGTGAAGATGAGCATGACATAGGAATAGTTGAATCTTCTGTAGACACTAATATGCATGAAAATATATTGTGTGTCTGATTCTCTACCTAGGTCACATTGTGATATTTCTCCTGACTTGCCGATGCATGAGAATAAATTTGTTGATGTTGATGATTCTGAGTGTGAACTTGCTAATTTGATTGATGATTGTGAGCATGATGTGACATGTGTAGATGATTTAGGAGATTTTGATTTGATTGATAATGACGTACCTATTCTCCTACATGAGTCACAATCTGATGGCCTTCCACCCAACCTAGATTTGGTTTGTACCAATATTGTAAAACCAATTTTCTGAGAATGCCTAATCTAGGTTTGGAACTGTGTGCTTCCCAAGTCCTCTTGGACCATTTTGCATTTAAATATAATATCTTTGAGGAACCACAGTTGGAAATTGCATGTTTGCCCGTCCATAGCAAAGTTCATTTCGAGTTAGACCTTGTACATGATGAACCCCCAAAACTGCGAGATTTTGTTTCCAAAATTTTATCCGTTGAAAAATCCAGGTTTGGGGGTAGCTCATTTTGTTTCACAGCTTCACTTGCATGCCTACCATATTATTATTGTGTGAAGCTGTTGAAACCTCTACACTTTGTCTTTTGGGTTGATCCTCAACTCTTTAGATTGTTAGTGTATGGTGAATTTTTGTATATAATCCAGTAGATAAAATTTCTTAAAACCCTTTTTGTTCCTTTTGTATATATTTTGCTAATCCAATATGATCTCGGCTGAAATATGTTGGATTTTTTTTCCTTGAATAACGGAGTTCTAATATTGCTTTCGCCGAAATCGGGTATTTCTTTCCTTTTTCTCTACTCAACATGATCCTCTTCATATGTTGTTTTTAATTCTTTCCATATTTTGAAACATTGAGGACAATGTTTAGTTTAGGTTTGGGGGTGAAAAGTAGATACTTCGATAATATGCCATAATTGAAAACAAAACTCCTTCTTCTTTTGAAAAATTGAAAAATTCCAAAAAAATTGACAAATCAAAATTCAAAAAATTAAAAAATTGAAAAAAAAATCATAAAAATGGAGCTCATTTACCTTGAAATGTTGACTCTTGTGCAAAATGTATTTTTATTAGGAGTCTTAGTCTAGATATTTAGGCACCCTGATTCTAGCACAATTCACATAGTGATAAGAAATTTGCACGCGCACGATCTACCAATACATGTATGGCCTCGATCTTCAAGGTGTTGATAGGAAGTTACGATTGCCAATCACTTTAGAATACTGAACGAAACTTGACTAGCTTGTTCTTTGGTTGGTTGGGATAGAAGTGGAGGTTACATTAAGAAAGACAACCATCGAATTTAACTGGGTGCATCAAAAAGGGCTACCTCTTGCAAAGTGTCATGTAATTTTTTTGTTTCTTTTTATGTATCAAAAGTGTTTTCTTCAAAAAAAAAAAAAAAAAAAAACGATGTATATATTCAAAAAAAAAATATCAGAAAAATACAAAAAAAATCAAGTATTCCATCATCTCTTGTTCCAAAAATAAAAAGAGAATAGTCAATGTAAATAAGAGTCATGTAAAGAGTTATTTGTTGTTTCTTGTAATAAGCAAGGAGGGTGTATGCCATTGATGTACAACGCGAGTAATTGTGAAATACCTCCAACTCATTCACAATTCTCGTAAAGTCCGGACAGCTAGCTAGATTTCGACCTCAGTTCTTAGCCTGAGAAACTATCTCTTGGTGATTAGTAGTCATAACTTCAGATCTTTCTTTACACATGTGTAGATACACTTTACACTCTTATCACATGTCTTTTTTTTGTTATCAGTGCTAGGATTGTGCCTTCGATAGCTAGATTGACATCTCCATTTTGCTGTGAGCTTAAACTGTTTTGCACATGTCACATTTGATGGAATCTGAGCTTATATTTTGACCTAGAACTTTGTAGGTACGTTCTAAGCAAACCTTCACGAGACTTCAACTCGTCCACTAGGGACACTTAGTGGTTTAAAAGGCTTAGTGCATATGCTAAATGCATTCGAGAGACCAGCGACAGTGGTATAGGTAGGATTTCCTTAGTTTTGTTTTACTTGAGGACAAGTAAAATTCAGGTTTGGGGGTATTTGATGAGTCCTAAAAAGTGCATATTTCTATATATTTTTCTTGGCATTTAACTCATCTTTTGTGCATTAATTCTACATTTTATCCCATATTCTGTATTTTCATTGTTTTCAAGAATAAATATTTTTCTTACTTAATTTGCATTTTTAGGTAATAAATAAAGTCTGGATAACTTGCGGAGCGGAAAAGAGCTGAAGAGTGGTGAAAAGCCGGGAGGAATTACACAAGGAAGCCGCGAAGAATGTTGTGCACAAGACCAAAAGGCTAGAAGTGGGCTTGAAGAGGAAGAAATTGTTCTTAAAGAAGAAATGGGCTCAGAATTATCCCAAGCCCAACTTATCTCCCAAACCAAAACCCAAATCCATAACCCACTTCTCATGTAGCCGTCAGATTGGATCCATATCATCATCCAACGGTCGCCTCCTCTTCGTGCATCAAAGTCTGAATTTCCTGACCAACACTACAACACCTAACTCCATCTCACGCCGTTAGTTTCGTTGTATCTCTTCATCCGACGGTCGCTGAAGGCTATGTTCCATCTTATCGTTGGATGCATTTCAGATGTATCGATCAAACGCCTATCACTCGCCTAACATCGAAATCTGATGAGCCCGCCTCACACCCGAGCAACCTAACCCTATACCCATCGCCAAACACTCCCCTCCTTCTTTCCATCGACTTCTTTCTCCCTCACCCTCTGCAACCACCATACTCTGCAACCACCATCACCACCACCTTCTCCCCTGTCATCTCCACCAAACGCCGCCAACAACTCTCTCCACCAAACCGTATCTACCCACATCACCCCCATACCCTACCCTATACATCTCTAGCCACCTATTTTACCCATTTCCCCTCTAATTTTCCCCTGAAACCCTAGGTGGGAAATTAGTAAAATAGGTGAGGCTATAAGACTGAATTGGAGCAGGAGAAGGACTGAGAGAAGGCAAAGAAGGATGGGTCGACGTCAATTTGAAGATTAGGTGAGTTAATTTCACTGTTTGAATTTGGGTATTTTTCTATAAACCCTAATTGTATAATTTAGGGATTTGGGTATAAAGACTGTGGTGTTGTTGTAAAAGTTATGCCTGGATTAGCCAGTGTGTCCAGAACCAAGTTCTGTTAATGATCATTTTGTGTGTTAATGTTGTGTTCATGTTTAGTGTAATATCCTGTTGTGTTCTGTGTGTGATGTTTGTTCCTGTGATGTTTTGTATCCATGTCATGTTATGTTTGTGTTAATTAGCATGTTTGTAATGTCTCTTCACATGATCATGTATTTTCCCTGTTTAAACCTCAGAGAAGACCTTTGAACCATGATGGTTAGCTATTAGGATGGTTTTTGTTGAACTCAAAATAGCTTAGGCTAGTTAGATTCCTAAAAGCCCAACTGATTTGTGATTAGTGGTGCTGTAAGAAGACCACTAATGCTAGGGGTCAGTGGTGGCTCTAAGGAGTTAATCAGCTACATTAGTTAGTAAGCCACTGCCTAGTTAGTCTGTGATTGGTTGTGCCTTAAACAGACAGCCAATACTAGGGGTTAGCTAAGGCTGTAAGGTTAGTTAACTAGACATATGACAAAAACTTAACCTAGATGAACTAGCTAGGTGAAGGGAATTCTCATCCATCTCCTTACACTTCCCATCCACAATTTCTTTTCCATGTTCTGTTTTGGTTAAGTTGTTCTTAGTTTCTTTCATTCTTTACTTCACTGCCTTTGGCTCATTGCCATTGTAACTTCACTATCTCACTTGCCACTTAGTTACTTGTTTAGATAACTTTAGTCTAGGAAACTTCAATACACCCCAAGTCTCTGTGGAATGATCCCTTGCTTACTTTCTATACTAAAACTTGGCCTTGTATACTTGCAAGAGTTTTTGTGTGTTTTCTAACCACACCAAGTTTTTGGCGCCGCTGCCGGGGGACTTGGCTGCCGTGTTTTTTGAAGTTTTTCTTGCTGTTTCTTTGCATGCTCATACCTGCTGTGTAGTTCTGATAAGCATCTTAGTGTACTCATCTTGCATATTGCATCTGTAGCTGTAACTTAGTACCACCTCTAGTGCATCTGCATCATTTGCATATCTCTTCTCCTTTGTTCAACTGCATCATTCTGGGAACTGAACCTCTTCTCTGAGTTGCCAGGTGCTTGTGGTGCTGCTGTTGCAGCCTGTTGCTGCTGCTGAATTGCTCATGTTGCTGAAGCTGTTGCCCCTGCTGTTGTTGCTGTGACCTTGCTGTGAGGCTGAGAACAAACCTCTGGTGCTGATGTGCTGCTGTAAGCCCAAATAGAGCTGAGCTGCTTCTCCTGCTGCTGCTCCTGATCCTGCTGCTGTGCCTCACTGTTGCTGTTGTGCAAAGGCAAGCTGCTGCTACTACCCCCTGCTGGTCCTGCTGTTGCTATGATCCAAAGCCCAACTGGGCTGATTCCAAGCAGCGGAAAAAGAACAAAGCCCAACTGGGCTTTGCAACTGAAATACCCAACTGGGCCTCAGAAAAGCCAAAGCTTAGGATGATCTAAAGCCCAACTGGGCTTTTTGCAACCAAACTGAGCAGCTGGGCTGTGCTTCAAAGGTAGCCTAAACCCATTAAAGAACCCAACCTGTGGGCTTCCATTTTTAATTTGTGGGCTTGTAATAATTTTTCATTTTTTTTTGTGGGCTTGTAATTTAAGATTAACTTTTGGGTTTGTATTTGAGCTTACTGTGGGATTGTCCCTATCAAAATTTTGGGTTTCAAAACCCAACAAACACCTAAACAAGGTTAAACTGAACCTACCAACTCAGCTGGGCTTCATTAGTTTCTGGCTTACTAAAGTCGTTAGTGGGCCGTGTACCAACTCTAGGCCGAAAGTTGGGCTCTGTTTCACAACAGTTCTCCAAACCCATTGCCTCACAAAGCACAACCAAAACAGTGGGCTTATCCCCATAAAAACCAAATGTTTCCCATCAAAAACCAAATGTTTTTCATTCCCATAAAAACCAAATTTTTCCCAAAAATCCAAACCCATTAAAACCAAATTTAGGCTTTGTAATATAGTTACTTAGCTTTTGAGCCCAATCATGTCTAGATCTTGGTCTACAGTTGGGGAATACAACAAATCCCTTAGAGAACTTGCGTGTGGACATACTTCACGTTATGAACCTCCATAGACCATGATGTCAATAGTCATAGGAATTATTATGGACATTTTCAAAGTCCCGAGCCTCAATACTTGAACCCTAATGACTATTCACACATGCATCATTCGCCACAACGTGAAAATGAACATTTTGCTAGTGCCTCACCCACACAATCATCTCTGATCGATCAATTAGAAGCTCGAATCGTAGCTTTAGAAATGCAATCACATGAGGAATCTGTCACATCTAATTTTCTTAGGCAACCTGAAATCTATGCATGTCCCGCATGTGGTAGTTTAGACCACCCTGTTGAGAATTGTCATATTTTGCATAATTTTAGGCAATCTAGAGAAAATCCAAGGTATGAAATGCCCATAAATTGTGAGAATGGTAGTCATTGGGACCATAATCAATCCTTTGAGGGTTGCGATCAATCTTTTATAAACCCTAATGACCATGCACACATGTACCAATCACCACAATTTGAACATGAAGAATTTTGTACTCCCATGAATTTAGACTCCACCACAGAAGCTTTCAGACTCAGTGAGCAAAACTTCGATAGATCTACATCACGAATTCAGGCATAGATTTTGCTTCACCTACAAAAGGAGGAAATTCATGAGGAAATGTATGTTGTCCCTAATGAAGTGTCTAGTCCCATTCATGTAAATGATGTTGAATATGAACCTAATTTAGAGGAACATGAATCGACTAACGACACCACCACTTTTAATGATGACCAATATGCATGCTACCATGATGATGATTATGATGATTATGATGATGTGTTAGAAGAACATGAAAATATTGTGGAACCTGTTGGTTCAATAACATATGGCTTCTCGCCCTCGACCGTCATGCATGTTGTTCTTTCTAATACTCATTGTAATTCATATGATTTTGATATTGACATGGGATTCGTACAATTATTCTGTGAAGATGAGCATGACATAGGAATAGTTGAATCTTCTGTAGACACTAATATGCATGAAAATATATTTGATGTGTCTGATTCTCTACCTAGGTCACATTGTGATATTTCTCCTGACTTGCCGATGCATGAGAATAAATTTGTTGATGATGTTGATGATTCTGAGTGTGAACTTGCTAATTTGATTGATGATTGTGAGCATGATGTGACATGTGTAGATGATTTAGGAGATTTTGATTTGATTGATAATGACGTACCTATTCTCCTACATGAGTCACAATCTGATGGCCTTCCACCCAACCTAGATTTGGTTTGTACCAATATTGTAAAACCAATTTTCCTGAGAATGCCTAATCTAGGTTTGGAACTGTGTGCTTCCCAAGTCCTCTTGGACCATTTTGCATTTAAATATAATATCTTGAGGAACCACAGTTGGAAATTGCATGTTTGCCCGTCCATAGCAAAGTTCATTTCGAGTTAGACCTTGTACATGATGAACCCCCAAAACTGCGAGATTTGTTTCCAAAATTTTATCCGTTGAAAAATCCAGGTTTGGGGGTAGCTCATTTTGTTTCACAGCTTCACTTGCAGCTACCATATTATTATTGTGTGAAGCTGTTGAAACCTCTACACTTTGTCTTTTGGGTTGATCCTCAACTCTTTAGATGTTAGTGTATGGTGAATTTTTGTATATAATCCAGTAGATAAAATTTCTTAAAACCTTTTGTTCCTTTGTATATTTTGCTAATCCAATATGATCTCGGCTGAAATAGTTGGATTTTTTTTCCTTGAATAACGGAGTTCTAATATTGCTTTCGCCGAAATCGGGTATTTCTTTCCTTTTTGCTCTACTCAACATGATCTCTCTTCTATTATGTTTTATAATTCTTTCCATATTTGAAACATGAGGACAAGTTTGTTTAGGTTTGTTGGTGATGGGTGGGCAATGAAAAGTAGATACTTCGATAATATGCCATAATTGAAAACAAACTCCTTCTTCTTTTGAAAAATTGAAAAATTCCAAAAAAATTAAAATCAAAATTCAAAAAATTAAAATGAAAAAATCATAAAAAATGGAGCTCATTTACCTTGAAATGTTGACTCTTGTGCAAAATGTATTTTATTAGGAGTCTTAGTCTAGATATTTAGGCACCCTGATTCTAGCACAATTCACATAGTGATAAGAAATTTGCACGCGCACGATCTACCAATACATGTATGGCCTCGATCTTCAAGGTGTTGGATAGGAAGTTACGATTGCCAATCACTTTAGAATACTGAACGAAACTTGACTAGCTTGTTCTTTGGTTGGTTGGGATAGAAGATGGAGGTTACATTAAGAAAGACAACCATCGAATTTAACTGGGTGCATCAAAAAGGGCTACCTCTTGCAAAGTGTCATGTAATTTTTTTGTTTCCTTTTGTATATGTATCAAAAGTGTTTCCTTCAAAAAAAAAAAAAAAAAAAAAAAAAAACGAATATATTCAGAAAAAAAAAATATCAGAAAAATACAAAAAAAATCAAGTATTCCATCATCTCTTGTTCCAAAAATAAAAAGAGAATAGTCAATGTAAATAAGAGTCATGTAAAGAGTCATTTTGTTGTTTCATTGTAATAAGCAAGGAGGGTGTATGCCATTGATGTACAACGCGAGTAATTGTGAAATACCTCCAACTCATTCACAATTCTCGTAAAGTCCGGACAGCTAGCTAGATTTCGACCTCAGTTCTTAGCCTGAGAAACTATCTCTTGGTGATTAGTAGTCATAACTTCAGATCTTTCTTTACACATGTGTAGATACACTTTACACTCTTATCACATGTCTTTTTTTTGTTATCAGTGCTAGGATTGTGCCTTCGATAGCTAGATTGACATCTCCATTTTGCTGTGAGCTTAAACTGTTTTGCACATGTCACATTTGATGGAATCTGAGCTTATATTTTGACCTAGAACTTTGTAGGTACGTTCTAAGCAAACCTTCACGAGACTTCAACTCGTCCACTAGGGACACTTAGTGGTTTAAAAGGCTTAGTGCATATGCTAAATGCATTCGAGAGACCAGCGACAGTGGTATAGGTAGGATTTCCTTAGTTTTGTTTTACTTGAGGACAAGTAAAATTCAGGTTTGGGGGTATTTGATGAGTCCTAAAAAGTGCATATTTCTATATATTTTTCTTGGCATTTAACTCATCTTTTGTGCATTAATTCTACATTTTATCCCATATTCTGTATTTTCATTGTTTTCAAGAATAAATATTTTTCTTACTTAATTTTGCATTTTTAGGTAATAAATAAAGTCTGGATAACTTGCGGAGCGGAAAAGAGCTGAAGAGTGGTGAAAAGCCGGGAGGAATTACACAAGGAAGCCGCGAAGAATGTTGTGCACAAGACCAAAAGGCTAGAAGTGGGCTTGAAGAGGAAGAAATTGTTCTTAAAGAAGAAATGGGCTCAGAATTATCCCAAGCCCAACTTATCTCCCAAACCAAAACCCAAATCCATAACCCACTTCTCATGTAGCCGTCAGATTGGATCCATATCATCATCCAACGGTCGCCTCCTCTTCGTGCATCAAAGTCTGAATTTCCTGACCAACACTACAACACCTAACTCCATCTCACGCCGTTAGTTTCGTTGTATCTCTTCATCCGACGGTCGCTGAAGGCTATGTTCCATCTTATCGTTGGATGCATTTCAGATGTATCGATCAAACGCCTATCACTCGCCTAACATCGAAATCTGATGAGCCCGCCTCACACCCGAGCAACCTAACCCTATACCCATCGCCAAACACTCCCCTCCTTCTTTCCATCGACTTCTTTCTCCCTCACCCTCTGCAACCACCATACTCTGCAACCACCATCACCACCACCTTCTCCCCTGTCATCTCCACCAAACGCCGCCAACAACTCTCTCCACCAAACCGTATCTACCCACATCACCCCCATACCCTACATACATCTCTAGCCACCTATTTTACCCATTTCCCCTCTAATTTTCCCCTGAAACCCTAGGTGGGAAATTAGTAAAATAGGTGAGGCTATAAGACTGAATTGGAGCAGGAGAAGGACTGAGAGAAGGCAAAGAAGGATGGGTCGACGTCAATTTGAAGATTAGGTGAGTTAATTTCACTGTTTGAATTTGGGTATTTTTCTATAAACCCTAATTGTATAATTTAGGGATTTGGGTATAAATAGACTGTGGTGTTGTTGTAAAAGTTATGCCTGGATTAGCCAGTGTGTCCAGAACCAAGTTCTGTTAATGATCATTTTTGTGCTGTTAATGTTGTGTTCATGTTTAGTGTAATATCCTGTTGTGTTCTGTGTGTGATGTTTGTTCCTGTGATGTTTTGTATCCATCTGTCATGTTATGTTTGTGTTAATTAGCATGTTTGTAATGTCTCTTCACATGATCATGTATTTTCCCTGTTTAAACCTCAGAGAAGACCTTTGAACCATGATGGTTAGCTATTAGGATGGTTTTTGTTGAACTCAAAATAGCTTAGGCTAGTTAGATTCCTAAAAGCCCAACTGATTTGTGATTAGTGGTGCTGTAAGAAGACCACTAATGCTAGGGGTCAGTGGTGGCTCTAAGGAGTTAATCAGCTACATTAGTTAGTAAGCCACTGCCTAGTTAGTCTGTGATTGGTTGTGCCTTAAACAGACCCAATACTAGGGGTTAGCTAAGGCTGTAAGGTTAGTTAACTAGACATATGACAAAAACTTAACCTAGATGAACTAGCTAGGTGAAGGGAATTCTCATCCATCTCCTTACACTTCCCATCCACAATTTCTTTTCCATGTTCTGTTTTGGTTAAGTTGTTCTTAGTTTCTTTCATTCTTTACTTCACTGCCTTTGGCTCATTGCCATTGTAACTGTCACTATCTCACTGCCACTTAGTTACTTGTTTAGATAACTTTAGTCTAGGAAACTTCAATACACCCCAAGTCTGTGGAATGATCCCTTGCTTACTTTCTATACTAAAACTTGGCCTTGTATACTTGCAAGAGTTTTTGTGTTTTCTAACCACACCAAGTTTTTGGCGCCGCTGCCGGGGACTTGGCTGCCGTGTTTTTGAAGTTTTTCTTGCTGTTCTTTGCATGCTCATACCTGCTGTGTAGTTCTGATAAGCATCTTAGTGTACTCATCTTGCATATTGCATCTGTAGCTGTAACTTAGTACCACCTCTAGTGCATCTGCATCATTTGCATAATCTCTTCTCCTTTGCTTCAACTGCATCATTCTGGGAACTGAACCTCTTCTCTGAGTTGCCAGGTGCTTGTGGTGCTGCTGTTGCAGCCTGTTGCTGCTGAATTGCTCCTGTTGCTGAAGCTGTTGCCCCTGCTGTTGTTGCTGTGACCTTGCTGTGAGGCTGAGAACAAACCTCTGGTGCTGATGTGCTGCTGTGAAGCCCAAATAGAGCTGAGCTGCTTCTCCTGCTGCTGCTCCTGATCCTGCTGCTGTGCCTCAGCTGTTGCTGCTGTGCAAAGGCAAGCTGCTGCTACCCCCTGCTGGTCCTGCTGTTGCTATGATCCAAAGCCCAACTGGGCTGATTCCAAGCAGCTGAAAAAGAACAAAGCCCAACTGGGCTTTGCAACTGAAATACCCAACTGGGCCTCAGAAAAGCCAAAGCTTAGGATGATCTAAAGCCCAACTGGGCTTTTGCAACCAAACTGAGCAGCTGGGCTGTGCTTCAAAGGTAAGCCTAAACCCATTAAGAGAACCCAACCTGTGGGCTTCCATTTTTAATTTGTGGGCTTGTAATAATTTTTTCCATTTTTTTTGTTGGGCTTGTAATTTAAGTTAACTTTTGGGTTTGTATTTGAGCTTAACTGTGGGATTGTCCCTATCAAAATTTTGGGTTTCAAAAACCCAACAAACAACCTAAACAAGGTTAACTGAACCTACCAACTCAGCTGGGCTTCATTAGTTTCTGGGCTTACTAAAGTCGTTAGTGGGCCGTGTACCCAAACTCTAGGCCGAAAGTTGGGCTCTGTTTCACAACAGTTCTCCAAACCCATTGCCTCACCAAAGCACAACCAAAACAGTGGGCTTATCCCCATAAAAACCAAATGTTTCCCATCAAAAACCAAATGTTTTTCATTCCCATAAAAACCAAATTTTTCCCAAAAATCCAAACCCATTAAAAACCAAATTTTGGGCTTTGTAATATAGTTACTTAGCTTTTGAGCCCAATCATGTCTAGATCTTGGTCTACAGTTGGGGAATACAACAAATCCCTTAGAGAACTTGCGTGTGGACATACTTCACGTTATGAACCTCCCATAGACCATGATGTCAATAGTCATAGGAATTATTATGGACATTTTCAAAGTCCCGAGCCTCAATACTTGAACCCTAATGACTATTCACACATGCATCATTCGCCACAACGTGAAAATGAACATTTTGCTAGTGCCTCACCACACAATCATCTTGTCGATCAATTAGAAGCTCGAATCGCAGCTTTAGAAATGCAATCACATGAGGAATCTGTCACATCTAATTTTCTTAGGCAACCTGAAATCTATGCATGTCCCGCATGTGGTAGTTTAGACCACCCTGTTGAGAATTGTCATATTTTGCATAATTTTAGGCAATCTAGAGAAAATCCAAGGTATGAAATGCCCATAAATTGTGAGAATGGTAGTCATTGGGACCATAATCAATCCTTTGAGGGTTGCGATCAATCTTTTATAAACCCTAATGACCATGCACACATGTACCAATCACCACAATTTGAACATGAAGAATTTTGTACTCCCATGAATTTAGACTCCACCACAGAAGCTTTCAGACTCAGTGAGCAAAACTTCGATAGATCTACATCACGAATTCAGGCATCAGATTTTGCTTCACCTACAAAAGGAGGAAATTCATGAGGAAATGTATGTTGTCCCTAATGAAGTGTCTAGTACCATTCATGAAAATGATGTTGAATATGAACCTAATTTAGAGGAACATGAATCGACTAACGACACCACCACTTTTAATGAGGACCAATATGCATGCTACCATGATGATGATTATGATGATTATGATGATGTGTTAGAAGAACATGAAAATATTGTGGAACCTGTTGGTTCAATAACATATGGCTTCTCGCCCTCGACCTTCATGAATGTTGTTTTTCTAATACTCATTGTAATTCATATGATTTTGATATTGACATGGGATTCGTACAATTATTCTGTGAAGATGAGCATGACATAGGAATAGTTGAATCTTCTGTAGACACTAATATGCATGAAAATATATTTGATGTGTCTGATTCTCTACCTAGGTCACATTGTGATATTTCTCCATTGAATGCATGAGAAAATTGTTGATGATGTTGATGATTCTGAGTGTGAACTTGCTAATTTGATTGATGATTGTGAGCATGATGTGACATGTGTAGATGATTTAGGAGATTTTGATTTGATTGATAATGACGTACCTATTCTCCTACATGAGTCACAATCTGATGGCCTTCCACCCAACCTAGATTTGGTTTGTACCAATATTGTAAAACCAATTTTTCTGAGAATGCCTAATCTAGGTTTGGAACTGTGTGCTTCCCAAGTCCTCTTGGACCATTTTGCATTTAATATAATCTTTGAGGAACCACAGTTGGAAATTGCATGTTTGCCCGTCCATAGCAAAGTTCATTTCGAGTTAGACCTTGTACATGATGAACCCCCAAAACTGCGAGATTTTGTTTCCAAAATTTTATCCGTTGAAAAATCCAGGTTTGGGGGTAGCTCATTTTGTTTCACAGCTTCACTTGCATGCCTATCATATTATTATGTGTGAAGCTGTTGAAACCTCTACACTTTGTCTTTTGGGTTGATCCTCAACTCTTTAGATTGTTAGTGTATGGTGAATTTTTGTATAAATCCAGTAGATAAAATTTCTTAAAACCCTTTTTGTTCCTTTTGTATATATTTTGCTAATCCAATATGATCTCGGCTGAAATATGTTGGATTTTTTTTCCTTGAATAACGGAGTTCTAATATTGCTTTCGCCGAAATCGGGTTTTCTTTCCTTTTTCTCTACTAACATGATCCTCTTCATATATTGTTTTATAATTCTTTCCATATTTTGAAACATTGAGGACAATGTTTAGTTTAGGTTTGGGGGTGAAAAGTAGATACTTCGATAATATGCCATAATTGAAAACAAACTCCTTCTTTTTGAAAAATTGAAAAATTCCAAAAAAATTGACAAATCAAAATTCAAAAAAATTAAAAAATTGAAAAAAAATCATAAAAAATGGAGCTCATTTACCTTGAAATGTTGACTCTTGTGCAAAAATGTATTTTATTAGGAGTCTTAGTCTAGATATTTAGGCACCCTGATTCTAGCACAATTCACATAGTGATAAGAAATTTGCACGCGCACGATCTACCAATACATGTATGGCCTCGATCTTCAAGGTGTTGGATAGGAAGTTACGATTGCCAATCACTTTAGAATACTGAACGAAACTTGACTAGCTTGTTCTTTGGTTGGTTGGGATAGAAGTGGAGGTTACATTAAGAAAGACAACCATCGAATTTAACTGGGTGCATCAAAAAGGGCTACCTCTTGCAAAGTGTCATGTAATTTTTGTTTCCTTTTGTATATGTATCAAAAGTGTTTCTTCAAAAAAAAAAAAAAAAAAAAAAAAAAACGATGTATATACAGAAAAAAAAAATATCAGAAAAATACAAAAAATCAAGTATTCCATCATCTCTTGTTCCAAAAATAAAAAGAGATAGTCAATGTAAATAAGAGTCATGTAAAGAGTATTTTGTTGTTTCATTGTAATAAGCAAGGAGGGTGTATGCCATTGATGTACAACGCGAGTAATTGTGAAATACCTCCAACTCATTCACAATTCTCGTAAAGTCCGGACAGCTAGCTAGATTTCGACCTCAGTTCTTAGCCTGAGAAACTATCTCTTGGTGATTAGTAGTCATAACTTCAGATCTTTCTTTACACATGTGTAGATACACTTTACACTCTTATCACATGTCTTTTTTTGTTATCAGTGCTAGGATTGTGCCTTCGATAGCTAGATTGACATCTCCATTTTGCTGTGAGCTTAAACTGTTTTGCACATGTCACATTTGATGGAATCTGAGCTTATATTTTGACCTAGAACTTTGTAGGTACGTTCTAAGCAACCTTCACGAGACTTCAACTCGTCCACTAGGGACACTTAGTGGTTTAAAAGGCTAGTGCATATGCTAAATGCATTCGAGAGACCAGCGACAGTGGTATAGGTAGGATTTCCTTAGTTTTGTTTTACTTGAGGACAAGTAAAATTCAGGTTTGGGGGTATTTGATGAGTCCTAAAAAGTGCATTTCTATATTTTTCTTGGCATTTAACTCATTTTGTGCATTAATTCTACATTTTATCCCATATTCTGTATTTTCATTGTTTTCAAGAATAAATATTTTTCTTACTTAATTTTGCATTTTTAGGTAATAAATAAAGTCTGGATAACTTGCGGAGCGGAAAAGAGCTGAAGAGTGGTGAAAAGCCGGAGGAATTACACAAGGAAGCCGCGAAGAATGTTGTGCACAAGACCAAAAGGCTAGAAGTGGGCTTGAAGAGGAAGAAATTGTTCTTAAAGAAGAAATGGGCTCAGAATTATCCCAAGCCCAACTTATCTCCCAAACCAAAACCCAAATCCATAACCCACTTCTCATGTACCGTCAGATTGGATCCATATCATCATCCAACGGTCGCCTCCTCTTCGTGCATCAAAGTCTGAATTTCCTGACCAAAAACAAAACACCTACATCTCACGCCGTTAGTTTCGTTGTATCTCTTCATCCGACGGTCGCTGAAGGCTATGTTCCATCTTATCGTTGGATGCATTTCAGATGTATCGATCAAACGCCTATCACTCGCCTAACATCGAAATCTGATGAGCCCGCCTCACACCCGAGCAACCTAACCCTATACCCATCGCCAAACACTCCCCTCCTTCTTTCCATCGACTTCTTTCTCCCTCACCCTCTGCAACCACCATACTCTGCAACCACCATCACCACCACCTTCTCCCCTGTCATCTCCACCAAACGCCGCCAACAACTCTCTCCACCAAACCGTATCTACCACATCACCCCATACCCTACATACATCTCTAGCCACCTATTTTACCCATTTCCCCTCTAATTTTCCCCTGAAACCCTAGGTGGGAAATTAGTAAAATAGTGTGAGGCTATAAGACTGAATTGGAGCAGGAGAAGGACTGAGAGAAGGCAAAGAAGGATGGGTCGACGTCAATTTGAAGATTAGGTGAGTTAATTTCACTGTTTGAATTTGGGTATTTTTCTATAAACCCTAATTGTATAATTTAGGGATTTGGGTAAATAGACTGTGGTGTTGTTGTAAAAGTTATGCCTGGATTAGCCAGTGTGTCCAGAACCAAGTTCTGTTAATGATCATTTTTGTGCTGTTAATGTTGTGTTCATGTTTAGTGTAATATCCTGTTGTGTTCTGTGTGTGATGTTTGTTCCTGTGATGTTTTGTATCCATCTGTCATGTTATGTTTGTGTTAATTAGCATGTTTGTAATGTCTCTTCACATGATCATGTATTTTCCCTGTTTAAACCTCAGAGAAGACCTTTGAACCATGATGGTTAGCTATTAGGATGGTTTTTGTTGAACTCAAAATAGCTTAGGCTAGTTAGATTCCTAAAAGCCCAACTGATTTGTGATTAGTGGTGCTGTAAGAAGACCACTAATGCTAGGGGTCAGTGGTGGCTCTAAGGAGTTAATCAGCTACATTAGTTAGTAAGCCACTGCCTAGTTAGTCTGTGATTGGTTGTGCCTTAAACAGACAGCCAATACTAGGGGTTAGCTAAGGTTGTAAGGTTAGTTAACTAGACATATGACAAAAACTTAACCTAGATGAACTAGCTAGGTGAAGGGAATTCTCATCCATCTCCTTACACTTCCCATCCACAATTTCTTTTCCATGTTCTGTTTTGGTTAAGTTGTTCTTAGTTTCTTTCATTCTTTACTTCACTGCCTTTGGCTCATTGCCATTGTAACTGTCACTATCTCACTGCCACTTAGTTACTTGTTTAGATAACTTTAGTCTAGGAAACTTCAATACACCCCAAGTCTCTGTGGAATGATCCCTTGCTTACTTTCTATACTAAAACTTGGCCTTGTATACTTGCAAGAGTTTTTGTGTGTTTTCTAACCACACCACCTTGCCTTGGCCTAACCGTGCTAGCCGCACCATGCGCCAATCGCATGCCAAACCCTTGGCCCTACCATGCCAAGCCAACTGCACCTTTCCTTGGCCCCACCATGCCAAGCCGTCCATACCAAACCCCCCACTATGCCAAGTCATCCGCGCCATTGGCCTTGGCCCCACCATGTCGGCCTTCCCTATGCGGCTACCAAAACGAAGACATGTGACGATCAACGACCACCCTTCCATCCTAGATGCAAATCCTAGCCGTCCAAGGTCGCCAAACAACGCATGGTAACCTTTGGCCCAAAACCCTAGTTTTAGCCACGCCAAACCGCTCCAAGGCATGCCATGCCACATATGAAGAACAGTCTAATTGTTTATTAGTGCATAGCAAAAAGTATTTCTTTTTTGTCAGAAAGAAAATTAATGAAAAAAAAATTGACGTTAGAAACTGATAACTATTCATATCAAACAACCAAACTTCCTACATTTTGATTGTATATGCGACAATCTAATGTAAGTACTGAAAAAGCGGGGGTCTAACAACCACACCCAATATTTCGCTTAGCAATCTGTATGGACAAACTCCAATATACTTTCTAGAGAATCAACTAAACAGTCAGAAACAATCTAGATAAAAAGTATATCAAAGAGTTTATATCTCAATCTCTCGATTTGATATATACTCAAGCAAATAGAAATCTTCTAGTCTTTATCAAATACTAGAGAGATAACTTGGATGGTACCAAAGAACAATATCCAAGTGTCAATCAATTTAAATCAACAACCAAAAGGTCGAATATTCTAATTAATTGATCAACGCACAACCTGTGATATTTCAATTAGATAACAAAATATAATGCAGAAAAGAAATAACACAGACACCATAATTTTGTTAACGAGGAAACTATAAATGCAGAAAAACCCCGGGACCTAGTCCAGATTGAACACACAATGTATTAAGCCGCTACAGACACTAGCCTACTCCAAACTAACTTCGTCTGGACTGTAGTTGAACCCCAACAAACCTCACACTGATCCAAGATACAGTTATGCTCCTACGTCTCTGATCCCAGCAGGATACTCCATACTTGATTACCTTAGCTGTTCTCACCCACAACTAAAAGTTGCTACGACTCAAAGTCGAAGACTTTAATAAACAATTCTGTATCACACAAAAAAGTTTATGGTAATAGATAAATCCGTCTCCCACGAATATACCTATGAGTTTTGTTCCGTCGTTTGATAAATCAAGGTGAACATGAACCAATTGAAAATCCGGACATATATTCCCGAAGAACACCCTAGTATTATCAATCACCTCAGGATAGTCTTAATCGACGCAGCGAAAAAAGATATTGTGGAATCACAAACGATGAGACGAAGATGTTTGTGATTACTTTTTATATTGCCTATCGGAGATAGAAATCTCAAGCCAATTATTACAATTGTACTCGTACGATAGAAACAACAAGATCAGATCACAAAACTACGATAAAATATTATCGGTCTGGCTTCACAATCCCAATGAAGTTTTTAAGTCGTTAACCTGGTTTAGAAGAAGAAACCAAAGATTAAAGGAGAATCGACTCTAGCTTAGCACAACTAGTATCACATAGAATGTGTGGGGATAAGTTTTCCAGTTGCTAGAGTTCTCCCTTATATAGTCTTTGAAATCAGGGTTTACAATCAATGTTAGCATGGTAACAAAGCATTCAATATTCACCGTTAGATGAAAACCTGATTAGATTCAAGCTAATATTTATCAACCGTTAGATCGAAAACATAACTTGTCATACACAAATGAAATGCATATTTCTAGGCTTGTGTAACCGTACCCAAACTTGTACATTAGTTGGTTCAAAATAGTTAACCAAATGATTAGCCATATGGTCACTTTCATATCAACCATATTCTTCTTCACCATAACTAGTTCAAATGACTCAAATAAACTAGTTAGAGAGTTGTTCAATTACAAGAAAATCTCATGTACTACACAAGACACAATTGAAGCAAAAACAATTTGATTCACTTGAATAGGTTCTCGAAATATATACCCACAGTTTGCAGTTATATTCCTTAGTTAATATGAATAAGTTCACAATCATGGTTTTTAGATATAACCTACTCAAGTTCGCGTACTGGGTTCACGGACTTAAGTTCTCGGATGGAGTTTACAAACTCCAGCAAAAATTCGCGGGTTTGAGAACTTCGCCAGTTCGCGGACTGGGTTCGCGGACTTAGCTCACGCACTATTCCGGTTCACTTGATCAACAACGTTCTCAAACTTCGGTTCAAGGAATAAGGACTTGTACATATATGTGTTTCCACAACAATGCTTATATCCTCCAATGGTTATATAATCTAAACTCCCATTTCAATCATTGAAATATTCTCAGAGGACGTTATATAGTTGTTATTCACAAACCATTTTTCGTTAGAGCAATTTTCAAAGTGATTGAAACATAACATGACTTTCGTTA
This sequence comes from Papaver somniferum, assembly GCF_003573695.1. Classification (NCBI taxonomy): domain Eukaryota; kingdom Viridiplantae; phylum Streptophyta; class Magnoliopsida; order Ranunculales; family Papaveraceae; genus Papaver; species Papaver somniferum. Next base: position 166,374,910 of record NC_039365.1, read on the forward strand.
CTAAGTACAGATGAACTTAGCAAAAGCGAAAGCTTACAAACACATATTTCGAGAAACAGATAGGCGAGATAAACTCGGCTCGAAATATCAAATGTGTATAATCTAAGTGTGTATAGGAAAACGACTTTTGTCTCAAGATAGGACATAAATAGACTTTTGAGTGATAGATAAGTTCAAGTCTCCACATACCTTTTAGTCGATGAAGATCCACCAGTTCCTTGAGTAGTCCTTCGTCTTATATGATGATTGCCATGGAGTTTTTGAGCTCAAATACACTTTATATCCTAGTCCGAGACCTTAGCTATAGTAGACTAGAAATCAAGACTTATAGTTTTGAGCACTAACATTGACAAACATGCTTGATATAACAACGAATGCGAGTTCGACCGAGCAATGCTCTAACAATCTCCCCCTTTGTTAATTTTAGTGACAAAACTATCAATACATATGGAATACAAAAAAATATATATAAATAAACTTTTGTAGCTCATATTCCACATGCCTAATCTTCAACATTACTCAAAATCTTCGTCACTTCCAAGTACCCCAATGATCCCAAAGGTTGTAAGTTTAGCATCATCGTTGTTGAAAATACGTAGCTATAACAACGAGAAAACAAGAGTTCTCAATCATTGTTATATAGTGTCATAGTATCATTACACAGCGTCAAAGTTCAATTGTATCACAACTTTAACAACAATACTATGGTGATATGTCACTCCCCCTTATTCAATACTCCATCTCTCATGGAAACCACTCCCCCTTACATAATGATCCGAAAACCTTATGTATTTGTAGTGTGAACTACATATTAATTCTCCTCCTTTTTGTCAATAAAATTGGCAAAGGTACAAGAACGGGATCCTAATGAAATTTCCAAAAGAGACATTTCATGACCAAAAGAAAGCATATATCATCTTATTTAGATGAAATCATAAATCCGAAGCTAAATGCATCCATCAAGGAGTCTATGAAATACAAGATAACCCGTATAATATTCCACAGCCGCACTCCCCACAAAGATTTGGCAATTAAGCACAAGTTCAATTAAGAACTCCCCCCCCCCCCCCCCCCCATAAAATGTCATTCCCGAAATAACAACAAGAGCGACCTTAATTTCAAAAAGAAAAGAAGGATTTATTTGGACATAACAAATCACATACAAGTATGAATTTGAATCCAAAATATTCAATTAAATTAACCATAAGAGAACCCATGATTAATTTAATCAAACATGCTCAACATAAGTAAACTTATGGAGACTTAAAATAACTCAATTAGACCAATCACAAGAAAACCCATAATTAATCTAATCGAAATACACAACTAAACTAACCACAAAATTAATCAATTTAATTGGTCATGCTCGACACAAAGCATCTCATGGAACAACAACTATGTCAAAACAATGACTCGGTCGATAGAGCTCAACATAAGACACCTTATGGAACAACACAGTCTGTACACAAAAATTGTGGATCGCAGATCGACCTTATACCGTGGAATAAGAAAGGACTCATTATATATTCCATCACCATTTGCACAATGACATTCAATAGACATAATCCTTGAACACAAAAGATTTTAACCTATCTTCCATCAAAAATTGACATAATAGGCTTAACTTTTGTATTCGTCAAAAGTCAACTCATTCTTTCATCAATACATGCATATCAACTCATGAACGACTTTACTTTTGACAAAGTATGGGACAATCAAGTTCACGGACGTAAACACACATATCCCATAATAATATTGCAATATATAGAACCATAAAGATTAATACCGCAAAAATCATCTTCCAAACAATTTTAGAATTTAAACAAATAAACCTAAAAACATGAAGATGAAAACGTTGGACATAGCTATGTGTAATCACAATAATGGCTATTCCAAACTCTAGTTATTCTTCTAAATAAAACAAGAAAAATAGAAGATTTACCAGGCAATAAGACCTTTGAAGAATATCTTATCGTCCCCTAACTCCTTGTCGTCAACATCCATTGGAACATAAGGTTCATTAAGGTAGGAGTTTATATCTATAAACCTTCTTGGCTGATGTTGTCGAACCAGTGCCTTATGAATCTCATGAGTCTTATACACAAAAGCCTTTATTTGTTGAATCTCCTTTCGCATCTCCTTCAACACTTCAAGAACATCAGAAAACCTCTGAGAATTTGAAGGAACGGCTCTTGTCTTCCTCACATTCCTTATTTTCCTTTTCAATGTTGGGGATAATGGATATTTTTCTTTTTCCTTCATGATTGATGGCTTAACAATCATATTAGCATCTTTTCCATCAGAAGACATCATGCTTGGAGTATCCATAAATGTATGGGTTTGTGAGAGGAAATCACAATTTTCTCAACAAGTAGTCTTGAGATAAAAGAGGTTACAGAGAAGGAAAAAGGAATGTAGGGTTTCGAAACCTTTAAACAGGTTCGTACACGACCAACTCACAACCCTATGAAGAGTAGAATTGTCGATAATAACACTCATTTATTGATAGACGGGAATTCCTAAAACTTAAGAAAAACTTTTCCTAAAGCCTGAGAGGTACAAAATCATTGTATCCTTTGATCAGGCACATGAGACAAGATTTCAAAAAACAACACAATAAAGTTGTATTGTGGTGAACAACAATTTGTCCACCATTTCCCTCTTGTGACGAATCTACAGACCTCTGTCTATCAAAACGACTCGACAATACTTTCTTCTCTAATGGTATTGGTTTATCCTTGGAAACTAACTTCTTATACGAAGATAAAATCCTACATACCTCAGCGTTCTTCTGAGCAAGTTTAAGCTTCCTTGCTAAATGATTTGCCCTTCGTTGAAGTTTGTTGACGTGCCTTCGTTGGTGTTTGTATTTGTAACACATTGAAAGTTCATGACCCTTTAGAGAACAATAAGAACACGTTATTCTGGGATAAATTAAGGCTTTTGAGATGTGCATGCATCTAGGCACCTAGTGGAACCTGAAACATTAAAAACATAATTTCCAAAGAAAGGGTCAACTTTATCTTCTAGATTAGTTGGATTGTCTTCTGAAAGAATATCAAAATTGATGTATGTATTGGTACAGTTATCAAAATCAATATTTTCACCAAGAAGTGCAACACTTGATTTCTCGTCTTCATTAGACTTATAGTTGTCAGCCATTTCATCAAGAGTTGCAGCAAGACCTTTGTTCCCGGTGTATTTTCTACGATTTGGACACTCGTTTGCAAAATGGCCAAATACCTTACACTTAAAGCACTGAGGCATATCCTCGTCATCAGTTTCATCAATATCCCTATTTTTAGGAGGAACACGATTATGAGGTTTGACTGATGCCTTAGGCTTATCTCTAGAGAACCGTTTACTTCTCTTCAGCAGAAGATCCCTAAACTGTCTTGTGATCATCAAGACTAATTTGTTTATATCTTCATATGATGAATCTGTATCAGAGTGATCATCTTCAGAGATATATACTTTTTTACTTTTATCAAGTAATTTAGTGTCCTTTAGTGCTTTGAACGCAACATCCTTAGATTTGGATAAATGTTCGTGATCAAAGATCTTAAGCTTCCCAACCAGCGTATTTCTGGAGAGATTATCAAGGTTATTTCCCTCAACGATGGTATGCTTCTTAGAATCGTATCTTGATGGCAGCGATCTGAGAATTTTCATCACAATGTCCTTTTCAGGAATAGTCTTACCCAATGCAAAAGATGCATTAACAATTTCAGACACCTTGTGATTAAACTCATCAAATGTTTCTTCATCTGCCATCCGAAGGTTTTCCCAATCGGGGTTATGGTTTTGAATCCTATCTTCCTTTTCACTGATATTTCCTTCGAAAGATATCCCAAGCTTCTTTAGACTTAGTGCAATTTTGTACATAGTGCTGAAGATTTAGGGTAATGGCATGTATGATGGCATTCAAACCGTCGGAATTTTGCTTTGCAGCAAGTATCTCGGCAGTGCTGTATTCACCAATATTCTTGGCAACGTTTACATTTCCAACTGCCACAACGGGAGCATCATATCCATTAACAACATATACCCATGATTGAAAATCACGTGCTTGAAGAAAAGCTCGTATAACAATTTTCCACCATAAGTAATTAGAGCCATCGAAGACTGGTAGTACGTTAATAGAGATAGCACCTCTGTCCAAAGAGTCAGATCGCTACAAACACAAACTTGTAAGGTCTTAAACGTGTTTGCCTTCTCTGATACCAATTGAAAAAGAGGGGGTCTAACAACCACACCCAATATTTCCCTTAGCAATCTGTATGGACAAACTCCAATATACTTTCTATAGGATCAACTAGACAGTCAGACTCAGTCTAGATAAAAAGTATAGCAAAGAGTTTATATCTCAATCTCTCGATTTGATATATACTCAAGCAAATAGAAATCTGTGAGTCTTTATCAAATACTAGAGAGATAACTTGGATGGTACCAAAGACCAATATCCAAGTGTCAATCAATTTAAATCAACATCCAAACGGTCGGATATTCTAATTGATTGATCAACGTACAACCTGTGATATTTCAATTATACAACAAAATATAATGCGGGGAAGAAATAACACAGACACCAGAATTTTGTTACCGAGGAAACCGCAAATGCAGAAAAACCCCGGGACCTAGTCCAGATTGAACACACACTGTATTAAACCGCTACAGACACTAGCCTACTCCAAACTAACTTCGGTCTGGACTGTAGTTGAACCTGTTAGAGCATTGCTGGGTCGAACTCGTATGTGTTGCTATCTCAAGCATGTTTGTCAATGTTAGTGATCAAAAATATAAGTCTTGATTTCTAGTCTACTATAGCTAAGTCTCAGACTAGGATATAAAGTGTAGTTGAGCTCAAGGACTTCATGGCGATTCATCATACAAGAAGAATAACTACTCAAGGAACCGGTGGAACTTATCGACAAAAAGGTATGTGAAGACATGAACTTATCTGTCACTCAAAAGTCCATCTACTCTATCTCCTACTTCTTGAGACAAAAAGTCGTATGATATATATAGATTTAGATTATACACATTTGGTATTTCGAGCCGAGTATACCACGCCTATCTATATCTCAAAATATGTGTTGGTAAGCGTTTCGCTTCGACCATGTTTATCTTTACCTAGTGACGAAAGTCATGATATGTTTCATTCACTTTGGAAATTGCTTTGACGGGAAATTGTGTAAAAACTATATAACGTCCTCTAAGAATTTTTCAATGGTTGGAATGAGAGTTTAGATTACATAACCAATGATGGACATAATTATTATTGTGGAAACATATATGTGCATAAGTTCTATTCCTTGAACCAAAGTTTGCGAACTTTGTTGATCAAGAGAAACCGGAAGAATGGCTTGTTGCCAAGTCCGCGAACTTCCGAACTTCTCATCCTGAGAAATTCTGCTAGAGTTGACAAACTTGTTACGTAAGTACCAGTCCGCGAACCCAGTCTGCGAACTGGAGGAAAGTCTTTGCCGATATTTTCTACTGGAGTTTGTAAACTCTACCCGGTTGCTTAAGTACGCGAACCTAGTGTGCGAACTTAAGAAGGTTATATATCTGAAGATGATTTCTGAACTTAAACTTATAAAAACTAAGGAATGAAAATTGCAAACCGTGGCTATAAAGTTCATGAACCAATTCAAGTGAATCAAATCATCTTTGCTTCAATTGTGTCTTGTATAGTAAATAAGATTTCCTTGCAATTGAACAACTCTCTATCTAGTTCATTTGAGTCACTTGAACTAGTTATGATGAAGAAGAATATGGTTGGTATGAAATGCTCATATGGCCAACCTTTTGGTTAAATATTGTTGAACCAACAATGTACATGTTTGGGTACGGTTAATAAACCTAGAAGCGCACATTTCATTTGTATATAACAAGCTAAGTTTTCGATCTAACGGTTGAGAAATATTAGGTTGAATATAAATCAGGTTTTCATCTAACGGTGGATATTGTTTTCTTTGTGACCAAGGCGAAACCCTGATTTGAAAGACTATATAAAGAGGACATCTAGCAACTCTGCAAAACTAATCCCCACACCTCACATGTGATACTAGTTTTCATGCTAGAGTCGTTTCTCCTTTAACCTTTGGTTTTCTTCTTCTAAAACCAGATTAACGACTTAAAGACTTCATTGGAATTGTGAAGCCAGACCGATACTACTTTTATCGTAGTTGTGTGATATGATCTTGCATCTTCTATCGTACGAGTACAATCAGATTGATTGGCTTGAGATTAATATCTCCGATAGGCAAGATATAAAAAGTAGTCACACACATCTTCGTCTCATTGTTTGTGATTCTGCAACATCTTGTTTCGCAACCGTACGATTAAGATTGTTGTGACGTGATTGATAACTCTAGGATGTTCTTCGGAAATATAAGACTGGATTATCAATTGGTTCCTGTTCACCTTGATTATTATCAAAAGACGGAACAAAAACTTTAGGGTTTTTCTGTGGGAGACATATTGATCCTTTGATAGACTTGTCTGTGTGAGACAGATTTGTTTATTGCTAAAGCCTGCGATTTTGGGTCGTAGCAACTCTTAGTTGTGGGTGAGATCATATACGGGAATCAAGTGCGCAGTATCCTGCTGGGATCAGAGGCGTAGGGAGTACAACTGTACCTTGGATTAGTGGGAGACTGATTGGGTTTCAACTACAGTCCAGTCCGAAGTTATCTTGGAGTAGGCTAGTGCCTGTAGCGGCTTAATACAGTGTGTGTTAAATCTGGACTAGGTCCCGAGGTTTTATGCATTTGCGGTTTCCTCGTTAACAAAATTTCTGGTGTCTGTGTTATTTCAGTTTCCAGATTATATTGTTTTATCTTTATAATTGAAATAATACAGGTTATGTGTTAGATCATCAATTAGAGTAATCCAACCTTTGGTTGTTGATTGTCATTGATTGATCCTTGGATATTAGTCTTTGGTACCATCCAAGTTATTCCTTGTGTTTGATTAAAGACTCAATGATTTCTATTAGCTCGAGAAAATCAAAACAAGAGAGAGATATTAACTCCTTGAGATACTTTTACCTAGATTGAGTCTGACAGTCTAGTTGATTTTCTAGAAAATATTTCGGAGTTAGTCCATACAGATTGCTAAGCAAAATATTGGGTGGTGTTGTTAGACCCCCGCTTTTTCAATTGGTATTAGAGCAGGAAAACACGTTCAAGACCTCAAAAGTATGTGTTTGCAACGATATAACTCTATGGACAAATGTGTTATCTCTATTAACGTACCACCAGTCTTCGATGGCTCTAATTACTTATGGTGGAAAATTTCTATGCGAGCTTTTCTTCAAGCACGTGATTTTCAATCGTGGGTATATGTTGTTAATGGCTATGATGCTCCCGTTGTGGCAGTTGGAGATGTAAACGTTCCCAGGAATATTGGTGAATATAATCCTTCCGAGATACTTGATGGAAAGCAAAACTCCGACGGGTTGAATGCCATCATACATGCCATTACCCCAAATCTTCAGCACCATGTGTTAAATTGCACTAGGCCTAAAGATGCTTGGGATATCTTAGAAACCGTATTTGAAGGCAACTCCAGTGAAAAGGAAGATAGTCTTCAAAACCTTAATTCCGATTGGGAGAACCTTCGTATGGCAGATGAAGATACATTTGATGAGTTTAATCACAAAGTGTCTGAAATTGTTAATGCATCTTTTGCATTGCGTAAGAATATTCCTGAAAAGGACATTGTGATGAAAATTCTCAGATCGCTGCCATCTAGATACGAGTCTAAGAAGCATGCCATCATTGAGGGAAATAACCTTGATAATCTTTCCAGAAATACATTGGTTGGAAAGCTAAATATATTTGATCATGAGAATACATCCAAAATAGGAAAGGATGTTGCCTTTAAAGCACGGAAGAACACTAAGTTACTTGATAAAAGTAAAAGTATTTATGTCTCTGAGGATGATCAGTCTGAGGGTGATTTTTCGGATGAAGATCTTGATAAATCAGTCTCCCTGATCACAAGACAGTTTAGGGATCTTCTATTGAAGAGAAGTAAACGGTTTTCAAGAGACAAACCTAGATCGTCAGATAAACCTCACAATCATGTCCCTCCTAAAAACAGGGATGCTGACGAGGCTGATGACGAGGATATGCCACAGTGCTTTAAGTGTAAAGGTTTTGGTCATTTTGCAAACGAGTGCCCAAATCGTAGAAAATACGCTGGGAACAAATGTGTTGCTGTAACACTTGATGAGATGTTTGAGATCTATGATTGTGATGAAGATAGGAAATTAAGTGTTGGTATTCTATGTGAAAACGTTAATTTTGATAATTGTAGCAATACATATATCAACCTTGATGGTTTCGGTGAAGAAGATAATCCAATCAATATGGAAGAATCAATTGACTCATCCTTTGGAAACTCTGGTTGTAATGTTTCAGGATATACTACGTGTCTGGTTGCTTTTACACCACAAATGCCTGAATACTATCCAAGTTTGACGTGCTCGTTTTGTTCTCAGAAGGGTCATGAACTATCAAGATGTTACAAGTACAAACATCAAGTAAGGCATGCCAATAAACTTCAACGAAGATCAAATCGACTGGCAAGGAAGCTTAAACTTGCTCAGAAGAGTGCCGAGGTATGTAGGATTTTATCTTCGTCTAAGAAGTTGGTTTTCAAGACAAAATAAGACCATTAGAGAAGAAGGTATGGTCAAATCGCTTTGATAGACAAAAGTCAGAGGATTCCTCTCAAGAGGAAAATGGTGGATAAATTGTTGTTCACCACAGCAAAAATTAATTATGTTGTTTGGTAAATCTTGTCTCATGTGCCTGATCAAAAAGAGATAAGATTGTGTACCGCTCAGGCTTTAGGAAAAGTTCGTTTTCTTAGGTTTGTTTTTACTGTCTATCAAATAAAGTAAAGGGTTATTATCGACAATTCTACTCTTTATAAGGTTTAGAATTGGGCGTCCACGAACCTGTTTAAAGATTGCGAACCCTACATTCCTTTTTCCTCTCTGATATCTTTTATATCTTAAGACTTCTTAATGAGATTGTGAATTCCACTCACAAAAAACCAGTTGTTTATAATTGTTCTCTAAGCATCATGTCTTTGGATGAAAAAAAATGTCAATATGATTGTTAAGCCATCAATCAAGGAAAAAGAGAAATCTCCAGTAACTCCTTACTTGAAACGAAAGAGGAGGAATACAAGAAATCCAAGGGCTGTCCCTTCTAACTCTCATAAGTTTTCTTATGTTCTTGATGAGTTGAAGGAAGTAAGAAAGAAGATTAATGAAATAAAGGCTTGCGTTTTAAGATCTTTGGAAATTCAGAAGACCATGGTTCGACATCATCAGCCAAGACGGTTTGTTGGTATTGACTCCTTCCTCCACGAACCTTATATTCCAATGGTTGTTGACGACAAGGAATTCGGGAATGATAAGGAATTTCTCAAAGATATTGTTGCCTAGTATGTATTCTTTTTGGTTTATGATAGACACATTTTTGTGTCTGATATAATCTCAATTGTATATATTGTTAGTGCTTGATTTTATATTTATTTTGGCTTTTTATGTCTTTGTAGGTGTCTTTGGAAAAATAAGATTTTGCGGCGAAATTAGATCGAAAAGTGTTTTTTGCGTTCATGGGAGGACATTTGCTATTCGGACCCTTACTTTGGATAAGGGGAAACCTAATTACTAAGGGGAATCCCATTTCCAGGCATCTGCTAATCGCACCCCTACACTGGATAAGGGGCAACCATCTTCAACATTCAAAAATAAGGTTTTGGCAGGAAAAAAAGTGTAGTTAAAGAGCAGTTTTCGCAATCGTGATTTGGAGGAGTTTGAGGTCGACTAAACCTCTGATTTTCATAGGATAGACTCCTTATGGGTCTAGGAATCTGATACGGGTGTTTAAATCGATTAGATTGGGCTCAAACGACGGATTTTTCTCACAACAAAAAAATATGGAAAGTCACGTGTGTGACCTGTTTTAGGGAATTTTAGAGTGATTAAAACGCTATAAACCTTCCCAAAGATTTTTATCTATCTAAGGAAGAGTTTAAAATAAAAAGGAAAGCTCAGAAACGCGTAGAAATCCTAAAACAAGAAATTGTCGCAACTTGGCCGTGAAGAGAAGGAAAGAGATTTTGGAAGATTTGGGAGAGATTTAATCGGTATTTTTGATATAAGTAGATGTCTTGGGTCATATAGAAGAGGTGTCGAGAGTTTGGGAGCCTAAGGAGAGCCAGAGAATAATAAATCAGAGCTTTACCAAACTCTGTTTCTGATGTTGTTGCTGTTGAAGAAGAAGAACAGCTGAAGAACATCGACCCTCGGTATACAGTCGAAGAAAAGTGTCACTGTTTAACAGCTGAAGAACATTAAGTTGTTCAGGGCAGTCTTATTTCAGGGCAGTCTTAAATCAGCGACAAAGCAACAGTTTTTCTGTAACAGTTCCATTGTAACAGCTGTTTTGCAACACCAATACACTGTTGCAAACAGTCTGTGTTATTACTTTTCACTCTTTTAATCATCTTTTGAGCAACAAACACATATTTTGAGATCATGATTAATATGAGGAGCTAAACCCCAACACTGGGATGACGGAGGAAGCCATATTTCATACCTTTGGTAATTATATTTAATTCTTTTTATGACTTTTTGCATTAATTTAATCGTTTTATGATTTTTCTTAATTAGTTGTGAAGTCGTACGATGATGTATGCTTGGTATAAGTGCTTTTGATGCATCATGCTAGTGATTTACAGTTAATCTTTTTAAAATCTACCCTAGCAAAGAATTAGAGTCAATAAACAAGATCTATAATTGTCTAAGAATTGATTTTTGAACCACATGGTATGAGGTTTGGTGGAATCCTGAGTCTCAGTAATCTCTCGACATTGTGACAAACCTTGTGTATATATTTTCTTTATTTTTATTGTTTTCAATTATTAAGTCTGAAATTGAGTCTACACAAGTCCGAGTTGAACGAACTTTATTTAACACTTAAAAAACTATATCAATTTTTGGCACCGCCGACGCGGATTTGTATTTAGATTTGTTTTAGGTTTATTTTAAGGTTTATTTTTATTATTATTTTTGTTCTTTTTTACGCGTTTTGGTATTTTTCGATTCTTTTCAGATTTGGAGTGAAGCTACAAGGAAAGAAAAGTACTATAAAAGGAAAGCATCGCCAAAGAAGGAAAGAAAAGAGGAATCTGAAAGGAGTGAAGAAGAAGATTTTGTATATAGTTATTTTGTTTATTTTTAGAAACTGTAAATAGGATTTTATTTTTGTAATTTTTCTTTTCCTTTTTGGACATTTTTATTTTTGACTTTATTTTTGGACTGGACATTATTATTATTTTGAAACCCTAAGGAAGGGTTAAAATTAAATATAAACTGTTTGCAGGGAAGGACGACAGTTACGATACTGTCTCGGCCCCTCGGGTTCGTACACTGACATGGAGTCGGTGGCCTGAGTCGACTTCAACGGTTCATCGCCCGTCTGGTACGGGAGGTAAGACTCTATCCACCCACGAATCCCCTGTCAGTGGGTTTTATTTTGTGTGACAACTCACACCCCTGCAGTAGAATGTCGAACTGGTATTACAATAGCCAATACAACGAATATCCGACTGAGTTTCAAAATGGACGTTACTACTTTGACCATAGTGTGAATAGTGGTTGGGAACATCAGCCTTTTGAAGATTATGGTCCATACCATGGTGAGCCCAATTACTATCCACATACGCACCGGTCATATGAGCAAAATTCTTATATTTCTCCTTTAGAAGAGTCTCTCAGGAAATTAGAAGAGTCGACACGTAGGATAGCTGAGATGAATAACTTAGTTTATGACGAAAGAAAACTTTCTTAGAGGAATCCCTCAAGCTGATAGCTGAGACGAACGAAAGAATTGCTCGAAATAATCTTAATTTTCAATATAGTGTCTCCAATAATACCCTTGAAAATGAGGATAGTTATTTGCATAACAGGATGACGAGGATATAATTGGTACACTACTTGTTTAGATGAGGTTCAACCATTTTCATGTTATTATAATGATTATGATGAGGATAGTGTTGATGAAGAATTTGAAATAAATAGGCATAGTGATCAGGAATTTGCTACTCCAACTGAGCTTAATAATAATATTATTTCTAGTTCAAATCCAAATAATTTTAATAATTATTCACCTATTCAAAAGGACGAGGATTTGACTAGAGATACCCCCGTTTTAGACGATGTAGTATTTCCTTTTGATTACGAAGCTAATAATGGTTTAGAGGAACGAGTATATTTTGAGTCTAGCGATTTAGAAACAATAGACTTAGAAAAAGAAAATGAACTCGTCGAGATGAGTGAGGATGTACCCGACTTAGAAGAATCAATTGACCATTTTCATGAATTAGATGACCTTGAAATTAGGGAAGTTGTGACTAGTCTTTCTAGAGACACTGAAAACTCTAAGTTTGGGGGTGATTATCATTCTCCATGTGATTTAACTCTTAGAAAGGTCCCTCACTTGGGACTTGACATATGTGCCTCAACCATTTTACAAGATTATCTTCATACACGTTTTCCTGAACCTAGTGATGTCCACAAGAAATTTCAGTTATTAGAAACCCATCCTCTGGTTGATGTGGTTTACCCAGGCTATGATACCCAGATTGACTTTGTTTTCCCACCAAATATTTTTCTTCCAAATGTGGGAATGTTTGATTTTCAAATGTGTCGAATATTAAGTTTTGAGACTAAACCTAATTACTTTAGGAGATTAGAGTCGACATACTTGTTTAAGGAAGATCACCACTCTCATTGTGGTCAGCTGTGTAAGTCAAATCTGATTGACTTAGAGGATCCTCAATTATTCAGGTTATTATTATGTGCTTCTAAGTTTTTATTTGAGTTTTTCCAGACTCTAGAACCTGAACATTTGGATCTAACCTATGAGGAAATGCAACCCATGAAAATATTTTATTTGGACCCAGTTATAGATCCTGAACCTGAACCACAACTAGATGTAGCTGTCTTAAACAGGAAACTAGACAAGGGTGTGCTTTATTTGTTCATTTTCTTGGCATGTTGCAGATTCCTTTTACTTGTGATAGCTCTATTTGGTTTTGATGACCCAAGATATTTCGGCTATTACTTTATGATTTTATAAGGTGACTAATCCTTCTTAGTCTGGCTGAAGACATTAAACTTAGCACTTCTTGGGAGGTAACCCATTCTCATGCAACACGGTAATATCTTTCCTTATCTCTTTTGCTTCAAATGGTAACATTTCTCCTTGTTCATGCTTTTAATTTGATCTTTAGAACATTGAGGACAATGTTAGATTTAAGTTTGGGGGTATAGGAGAAACTTTTTAGTTGCACAATTAAACTCCAGAGCCTAGAAATTTATGCTTATTAAGGATGGCACTAACCAATCTAAGTGGATGGAAGCATTTTGGTTGTAGGAGTTGAGGAACCAATCTGACTAGATGGCAACATCTAAAGAGTCTATTATAAAAGCACAGAGCTCAGGTGTTAGAAATAACATGATAGTTTCACCATATCTCGTTGAGTCCTTTTCACTTCTGTTTTTATTTTGTTTTGTTTTTAAACTATGTTTCTCTAAGTGATTAGGTGGGGCTCACGATTCAAGTTGTTACCAATGCTAGGGTGAATTAGAGTGATTGAGATACAAAAAAAAAAAAGAAAAAAAAAAGAGTTGAAAAAAAAAAAGAGACCAGATCAGACCAACTGGAATAAATTCAATAAAGTCGACCACTGGAACCCTTGTATATGCCAGTTGTGTTGACCTAGAGTTAGGATTATCAATCACTGGTTCCCTTGTATATGCCAGTGTGTTGATATTAGTCAGACTAGTATCTCAGTCCATTAGGATAGGTTCATTTTGGCGGAGGCCTTCAGACAGATATGAGAAACACCGTTCACCTAGTAAACATCAAAACCATCTATGTTTTTCTATATCCATCTTCTTGATCTATCCATGTGATTAGTTTTGACTCCGGATATTGATGTCCATAGTGCGACTATCTGAGTAGAGCTCTGTCACTTCATATGAATTTTAGTTGCTGAGTGCAAAACTCATGCAAACTCGTGTACAACAATTGGAATTTCACATCAGGGTATTCCTCCTGTAGTCAATAAGTATGCCAAACCAAGGAGATTCTTTAGTGCCTTCCAAGATTCTGTGTAGATAGCTAGGGTTTGGAGTAAAAAGGTTTGTGGGTATACCTATGGTAAGCCCTCCGGAGACAAACACTCCTCCACTAGGGACACCTAGGGGTTTAAAGGCTTATTGCATACGCTAAATGCAATCGACGATGCCGCGACAGTGAGTTAGGATTTTATTTCTATTTTTTTTTGCTCGAGGACTAGCAAATAATAGGTTTGGGGGTATTTGATAGACACATTTTTGTGTCTGATATAATCTCAATTATATATATTGTTAGTGCTCGATTTTGTATTTATTTTGGCTTTTTATGTCTTTGTAGGTTTTTGGAAAAATAAGATTTTGCGGCGAAATTGGCTCGAAAGTGTTTTTTGCGTTCATGGGAGGACATTTGCTATTCGGACCCTCACTTTGGATAAGGGGTAACCTAACTACTAAGGGGCATCCCATTTCCAGGCATCTGCTAATCGCACCCTACTCTGGATAAGGGGAAACCATCTATAACATTCAAAAATCGGTTTTGGCGCGAAAAAAGTGTAGTTAAAGAGCAGTTTTGGCAATGTGATTTGGAGGAGTTTGAGGTCGATTAAACCTCTGATTTTCATAGGATAAACTCCTTATGGGTCTAGGAATCTGATATGCGTATTTAAATCGATTAGATTGGGCTCAAACGACGGATTTTTCTCACAACAAGAAAATATGGAAAGTCACGTGTGTGACCTTTTTAGGGAATTTTAGAGTGATTAAAACTGCTGTAAACCTTCTCAAAGATTTGTATCTATCTAAGGAAGAGTTTATAATAAAAAGGAAAGCTCAGAAACGCGTAGGAATCCTAAAACAAGAAATTGTCGCAACTTGGCCGTGGAGAGAAGGAAAGAGACTTTGGAAGATTTGGGAGAGATTTAATCGGTATTTTTGATATAAATAGATGTCTTGGGTCATATAAAAGAGGGGTCGAGAGTTTGGGAACCTAAGAAGAGCCAGAGAAGAAGAAATCAGAGCTTTACCAAACTCTGTTTCTGTTGCTGCTGCTGTTGAAGAAGAAGAACAGCTGAAGAACATTGACCCTCGGTAGACAGTCGCAGAAAAGTGTCTGTTTAACAGCTGAAAGAACATTAAGATGTTCAGGGCAGTCTTATTCTAGGCTTTTAAAATCAGCGACAAAACAACGGTTTTTCTGTAAACACTGTTTTGCAACACCAATACACTGTTGCAAACAGTCTGTGTTATTACTTTTCACTCTTTTAATCATCTTTGACAAACACATATTTTGAGATCATGATTAATATGAGGAGCTAAACCCCAACACTGGGATGACGGAGGAAGCCATATTTCATACATGTGGTAATTATATTTAATTCTTTTTATGATTTTCTAATCTTATTTTTTAATTAGTTTGAGTTGTATGATGATGTATGCTTGGTCTAAGTGCTTTGATGCATCATGCTAGTGATTACAGTTAATATTTTTAAAATCTACCCTGGCAAAGAATTAAAGTCAATAAACAAGAGCTATAATTGTCTAAGAATTGATTTTTGAACCACATGGTATGAGGTTTGGTGGAATCCTGAGTCTCAGTAATCTCTCGACATTGTGACAAACCTTGTGTATATATTTTCTTTATTTTTATTGTTTTCTATTATTAAGTCTGAAATTGAGTCTACACAAGTCCGAGTTGAACGAACTTTATTTACCACTTAAAAAACTATATCAGTTTAGTTGGAAGAATAACTAGTGCTTGAAAAACAATGATTGTGACTACACACAACTATTATATTTTTCATCTTCTTGTTTTTCTTTTAGGTTTATTGATATTAAATTCTAAAAATATTTGGAGGATGATGGTTTGCAGTATTTAGTCTTTATGATTTGATATATTGCAATTTGTTATGGGATATTAGTGTTTACGTCCGTGAACTATGTTGTCCCATATTTTGTCAAAAGTAAAGTCGTTCATGATCGATATTCATGAATTGATTTAAGGATGAATAGACTTTTGACATATACAAAAGTTAAGCCTATATTGTCAATTCTTTGATGGAAGATAGGTTAAAATATTTTGTGTTCAAGGATTATGTCTATTAAATATCGTTATGCAAATAGTGATGGAAGATAAAATGAATCCTTGTGTATTCCACATTATTGATCTTCACTGATCCATATTTTATGTAATACTGTGAGGCTCCGTAATGTGTCTTATGTTGAGCACGACACAACCAAGTTGATTAATTTTTGATTAGCTTTGTTGGTTGTTTCGTAAGGTACTTTATGTTGAGCATTCTTGAACTAAATTTAATCATATTGTTTGGTTATTTAGTTATTGCTCCATAAGTCTTTTTATGTCGAGCAAAACAAATGACAATTAAATTGATTACTTTTGTAATTAGTTTGGTTGTGTATTCCAATTAGATTAATTCTGGTTTCTCTTGTAATTAATCTAGTTGAGTATTTTCATCCTCCGTAAGATTTCTCTTATGTTGAGTATATGAACGACTATCATATTCATTTTCTAACGGTTATGTTAGTCGTATGCTCCGTAAGTTCTCTTATGTCGAGCATAATCAATTAAGTTGATCATTTTGTGTTTAATTTGATTGTGTATTCCGATTAAATTAATCATGGGTTTACTTGTGATTAATTTGATTGAGTTTTTGGATATAGAAAATCATTCTCATGGTTTTTGGTGTCCAATCAAAATCCTTCTTTTCTTTTGAAATTAAGATCGCTCTTTTTATTCCCTTGGGAATGACATCTAATGGGGGAGAGTTCTTTTGAACTTGTGATTAATGGTCATATCTTGAGGGGTGTGCGGCTGTGGAATTATATTGTATCTTTTAAACTCCTTGATGAATGCTATTAGCTTCGGCTATATGATTGCATCCAAATTAAATGGTATGTGTTTTTTCTTTTAGTCATGAAATGTCTCTTACGGAAATTTCATTGTGATCCCGTTCTTGTACCTTTGCCAATTTTATTGACAAAAAGGGGGAGAATTAATATGTAGTTCACACTACAAATACATATGGTTTTCGGATCATTGTGTAAGGGGGATTGGTTTCCATGTGAGATGGAGTATTGACTAAGGGGGAGTGATACATATCACCATAGTATTATTGTTGAAGTTGTGATACAATTGGACTTTGACACTGTGTAATAATACTATGACACTGTATAACAATGATCGAGACCGATGCTTTCTCATTGTTATAGCTACGGATCTTCAACAACGGTGATGTTAAACTTACAACCTTTGGGATCATTGAAGTACTTGGAAGTGACGAAGATTTCGAGGAATGTTGATGATTAGACATGTGGAATAGGAGCTACTAAAGTTTCTCTATATTTTTTGTATTTCATATGTATTGATAGTTTTGTCACTAAAATTGACAAAGGGAGAGATTGTTAGAGCATTGCTCGGTCGAACTCGCATGCGTTGTTACCTCAAGCATGTTTGTCAATGTTAGTGATCAAAACTATAAGTCTTGATTTATAGTCTACTGTAACTAAGTCTCGGACTAGGATAGAAAGTGTAGTTGAGCTCAAGGACTTCATGGCGATTCATCATACAAGAAGAAGAACTACTCAAGGAACCGGTGGAACTTCTCGACAAAAAGGTAGTGAAGACTTGAACTTATCTGTCACTCAAAAGTCTATCTACTCTATCTCCTACTTCTTGAGACAAAGCCTCGTACGCTATATATAGACTTAGATTATACACATTTTGTACTTCGAGCCGAGTATACCTCGCCTATCTATATCTCGAAATATGTGTTGTTAAGCGTTTCGCTTCGACCATGTTTATCTTTACCTAGTGACGAAATTCATGTTATGTTTCAATCACTTTGGAAATTGCTTTGACGAGAAATGGTGTAACAACTTGATAGACGCATTTATGTGTCTAATATATCTCAATTGTATATAGTGTTAGCACCCATTTTTGTACTTATTTGGTTATTTTATATATTTGTAGGTGTTTTCAGAAGAATAAGGATTTGCGGCGAAATTGGCTGAAAATGCGGCGTTTGAACCTCCATTGATAGAGTGCCGGAAGCGCCCCAGAAGTGTACCGGAAGTACCCCAGAAATACCCCGGAGGAACCCCGAAAAAAGTGCGGAAAATGCCCCAGAGGAAACTTGCTATATGGACCCTTGATTTTGGATAAGGGGTAACCTAATTACTAAGGGGTGACCCATTTCCAAGCAGCTGCTAAAGGGACACCAGGTCTGGTTAAGGGGACACCACATTCAAAGTTCAAATAATGGAATTTGGCGGGAAAACTAAGTTCACGTCTGATAATTCTCTGTTGGATTTCTGGGCAGTTTTGAGGGAGATTAAATCCCTGAAATCAATTGGGCTAGGCCTGTTAAGAATAAACAGATCGTATGCAAGTGATTTTATCGATCAACTTGGGCTGGAATGGCTGGGAGAAGCGATCAAAGTCCAAACAGAATACGTGTTCTCTGTGAAGTTTTCAAATATATTTTTAGAGATTCTGGGAGAGTTTTACGTTGAAGTAAAGTGTATCTAGTCTTGTTTAAGGATTAGGAGAAGTTTGGAGCGTAAGAAATTGCCAGAAGACGCGTACAAAGCAACAGAAAAGAGATTTCTCTCTCAACTGCACGTGAAGAAAAAAGGGAGATAAACTCGGATTTAATCGAGTTATTTGGACCCTATTGGTATATAAAGGCTGGTGGGAAGTGAGAGAAAGTTTTATGAAGAGTTTGGGGTCGAGCCAGAGCCAGGAGGAGCGAAGAAGAAGGAAAAACAGCAATGTTCACCTGCTGCTGCTGCTGCCATTAAAAAGCTTCAAGAACACGAAGAACAGACTCTCCAGGGCAGACTTATTTTCAGCAGCTTCAACAGCATCAGCGAAGTGTCGCAGTTAGCTGCAGTTATATTCTATCGTTTCTGTTGGACGTGTTTTGTGAGTCTCAGAACCACTATTTTATAACTTTTGACTCTTTTAATCACACTTTGAACTTTGAATTAATATTTTGAGTGTGTGATTGATATGAATAGCTAAACCCCAATACTGGGATGATGGAGGAAGCCATATTTTACACATATAAAAATTATATTTAATTCTTTTATGACTTCTTGCATTTTTATTAAATGTTTTATGATTTTTTCTTAATTGATTGTCATTTCTTTTGATGGTTTATGCTTGGTCTTAGTACTTTTGATATGCCATGCTTTCGATTTACAGTTAATCTTCTAAAAATCTACCTTGGCAAGAATTAGAGTCCCTATTTTTATGTGAGCTATAATTGTTTTGGAAATAAATATATTAATTATATGAATGATTATGGTGGAATCCTGAGTCCTAGTGTCTCTTGATCCTGTGACAATTTTGTATATATTTTTGCTTTAAAAATCTTTTCAAGTCCGAGCAACGAATCCGTATTTACCGCAATCGAAATATTACAACACAACTATATAACGTCCTCTAAGAATGTTTCGATGGTTGGAATGAGAGTTTATATTACATAACCAATGATGGACATAAGTATTTTTGTGGAAATACATATGTGCATAAGTCCTATTCCTTGAACCAAAGTTTGCGAACTTTGTTGATCAAGAGAAATTGGAAGAACGGCTTGTTGCCAAGTCCGCCAACTTCCGAACTTCTCTTCCCGAGAAATTCTGCTGGAGTTGACAAACTTGTTAGTGAGTACCAGTCCGTGAACCCAGTCCGCGAACCGGCGGGAAATCTTTGCCGAGATTTTCTACTGGAGTTTGTAAACTCTACCCGGTTGCTTAAGTCCGCGAACCTAGTGTGCGAAATTAAGAAGGTTATATATCTGGAGATGATTTCTGAACTTAAACTTATAAATACTAAGGAATGCAAATTGCAAACCGTGGCTATGAAGTTCATGAACCGATTCAAGTGAATCAAATCATCTTTGCTTCAATTGTGTCTTGTGTAGTACATAAGATTTCCTTGCAATTGAACAACTCTCTAACTAGTTCATTTGAGTCACTTAAACTAGTTATGGTGAAGAAGAATATGGTTGGTATGAAATGCTCATATGGCTAACCTTTTGGTTAACTATTGTTGAACCAACAATGTACATGTTTGGGTACAGCTAACAAACCTAGAAGCGTACATTTCATTTGTGTATAACAAGCTAAGTTTTCGGTCTAACGGTTGAGAAATATTAGCTTGAATCTAAATCAGGTTTTCATCTAACGGTGGATATTGTTTGCTTTGTGACCAAGGCCAAACCCTGATTTGAAAGACTATATAAAGGGGACATCTAGCAACTCTGCAAAACTAATCCCCACACCTCACCTGTGATAATAGTTTGCGTGCTAGAGTCGTTTCTCCTTTAACCTTTGATTTTCTTCTTCTAAAACCAGGTTAACGACTTAAAGACTTCATTGAAATTGTGAAGCCAGACCCATACTACTTTTATCATAGTTGTGTGATTTGATCTTGCATCTTCTATCGTCCGAGTACAATCAAATTTATTGGCTTGATATTAATATCTCCGATAGGCAAGATATAAAAAGTAGTCACAAACATCTTCGTCTCATTGTTTGTGATTCCGCAACATCTGTTTCGCTACCATATGATTAAGATTGTTGTGAGGTGATTGATAACTCTAGGCTATTTTTTGGGAATATAAGACCGGATTATCAATTGGTTCCTGTTCACCTTGATTATTATCAAAAGACGGAACAAAACCTTTAGGGTTTTTCTGTGGGAGACAGATTGATCCTTTGATAGACTTGTCTGTGTGAGACAGATTTGTTTATTGTTAAAGCCTGCGATTTTGGGTCGTATCAACTCTTAGTTGTGGGTGAGATCAGATAAAGGAATCAAGTGCGAAGTATCCTGCTGGGATCAGAGGCGTAGGGAGTACAACTGTACCTTGGATCAGTGGGAGACTGATTGCGGTTCAACTAAAGTCCAGTCCGAAGTTAGCTTGGAGTAGGCTAGTGTCTGTAGCGGATTAATACAGTGTGTGTTCAATATGGACTAGGTCCCGTGGTTTTTCTGCATTTGCGGTTTCCTCGTTAACAAAATTTCTGGTGTCTGTGTTATTTCAGTTTCCGCATTATATTGTTTTATCTTCATAATTGAAATAATACAGGTTGTGCGTTAGATCATCAATTAGAGTAATCTAACCTTTGGTTGTTGATTGTCATTGATTGATACTTGGATATTGGTCTTTGGTACCATCCAAGTTATTCCTTGTGTTTGATTAAAGACTCGCTGATTTCTATTGGCTCGAGAAAATCAAAACAAGAGAGAGATATAAACTCCTTGAGATACTTTTACCTAGATTGAGTCTGACTGTCTAGTTGATTCTCTAAAAAGTATTTATGAGTTAGTCCATACAGATTTCTAAACGAAATATTGGGTGGTGTTGTTAGACCCCCGCTTTTTCAGAACCCTGACCAATCTCACACTGATCCAAGGTACAGTTATGCTTCTACGTCTCTGATCCCAGCAGGATACTACGTACTTGATTCCCTTAGCTGATCTCACCCACATCTAAGAGTTGCTACGACCCAAAGTCGAAGACTTTAATAAACAAATCTGTATCACACAGAAAAGTCTATGGTAATAGATAATTCCGTCTCCCACGAATATACCTATGAGTTTTGTTCCGTCTTTTGATAAATCAAAGTGAACAGGAACCAATTGATAATCCAGACTTATATACCCGAAGAACAACCTAGTATTATCAATCACCTCACAATAGTCTTAATCGATGCAGCGAAAAAAGATATTGTGGAATCACAAACGATGAGACGAAGATGTTTGTGATTACTTTTTATCTTGCCTATCGGAGATATAAATCTCAAGACAATTATTATAATTGTACTTGTACGATAGAAACAGCAAGATCAGATCACACAACTACGATAAAGTAGTATCGTTCTGGCTTCACAATCCCAATGAAGTCTTTAAGTCGTTAAATTGGTTTAGAAGAAGAAACCAAAGGGTTAAAGGAGAGTCGACTCTAGCTTAGCACAACTAGTATCACAGAGAATGTGTGGGGATTAGGTTTCCCAGTTGCTAGAGTTCTCCCTTATGTGGTCTTTCAAATTATGGTTTGCAATCAATGTTAGCTTGGTAACAAAGCATTCAATATTCACCGTTAGATGAAAACCTGATTAGATTTAAGTTAATATTTATCAAAAGTTAGATAGAAAACATAGCTTGTTATACACAAATAAAATGCACGTTTTCAGGCTTGTGTAACTGTACCCAAACTTGTACATTAGTTGGTTCAACAATAGTTAACCAAATGATTAGTCATATGATCACTATCATATCAACCATATTCTTCTTCACCATAACTAGTTCGAATAACTCAAATGAACTAGTTAGAGAGTTGTTCAATTGCAAGGAAATCTCATGTACTACACAAGACACAATTGAAGCAACAACGATTTGATTCACTTGAATCGGTTAATGAACTATATAGCCACGGCTTGCAGTTGCATTCCTTAGTTAATATGAATAAGTTCACAATCATCATTTTAGATATAACCTACTCAAGTTCGCGGAATGGGTTCGCGGACTTAAGTTCCTGGACTGGGTTCGCGGACTTAAGTTCCCGGATGGAGTTTACAAACTCGAGCAGAAATTCTCGGGTTTGAGAACTTCGCCAGTTTGCGGACTGAGTTCGTGGACTTAGCTCATGCACTATTCCGGTTCACTTGATCAACAAAGTTCGCAAACTTCGGTTCAAGGAATAAGGACTTGTACATATATGTGTTTCCACAACAATGCTTATATCCTCTAATGGTTATATAATCTAAACTCTCATTTCAATCATTGAAACATTCTCAGAGGACGTTATATAGTTGGTATTCACAAACCATTTTTCTTCAGAGAAATTTTCAAAGTGATTGAAACATAACATGACTTTCGTCACTAGGTAAAGATGATCTTGGCTAAAGTGAAAGCTTACCAACATATATTTCGATAAATAGATAGGCGAGATAAATTCGGCTCGAAATACCAAATGTGTATAATCTAAGTCTATATAGCAAAACGACTTTTGTCTCAGGATAGGAGATAAATAGACTTTTGAGTGATTGATAAGTTCAAGTCTCTACATACCTTTTAGTCGATGAAGATCCACTTGTTCCTTGAGTAGTCCTTCGTCTTGTATGATGATTGTCATGGAGTTCTTGAGCTCAACTACATTTTCTATCCTAGTCCGAAACCTTAACTATAGTAGACTAGAAATCAAGACTTATAGTTTTGATCACTAACATTGATAAACATGCTTGAGATAACAACGCATGTGAGTTTGACCGAGCAATGCTCTAACAAGTACTGGACCGATTACAAATTTTGATGTTACACTTTATGATTACAAATCGAATGTAAGTACTTTATAATTTATATCAAGGAACATTTGGAGCGCAAAATCAAAGATATATTGGTGGAGATTAGTTGGTAGTCTTTTAATTGGTGCATGGGTGCATATATTGTGCTGCTTTCTAAGGTGGATATCTCTACAAAAGTAATTTAATTTGTTATTCTTATGTTTCTATAGATTTTGTACCGTAGAGGTAAGTCAGCAGGTGCATTGCAAGTGTGATTTTTTTAGTAAATAAGAATATAAGAAAAAAATTGTTGTTATATTTTAAATATTTTATTGCGTTCAAGACTCTAGACCCTGCTACTATCCTATGCTCCTAGCCTATGACGCATGCAGCCAAATTTCCTACTCTATCCCAGTAATAATAATCTTCTGCTCTAGTCCCTCCACGTAATTAAAGGGTAGTTAATGTGGGTTAGATGGTAATCATAAGACTCATAACCGATAACAAAAATCAAGATAAATTCTGGCTTTTGATATTTATTACCAAGAAACAAACATACGTACGCAGCAATTAGTATGCATGCTCCTTTGATATTTATTTACAGACGCATGGAACAACCAGTATTCATTGTTTCACTTTTTTTTACTAAATTCAAAGAAATGTTACACTTTATGGAGTATGCATACTAATTGCTGCGTACGTATGTTTGTTTCAAAGTATTTTAGTATTTCCAAAATAAAAACATTTTTTTTGAGAAATCACAAAATTAGACTTAGTAATCTCAGCATGGGTAATTATCTCGGTCATCATCACCCCATAACATGGAGGAAAAGTATTTCCAAAAGAAAAACTTACGTGTTTTATGCACTCACTCTTTCATCCAAAGTTACAAAAACATATCGAATCCAAGTTGAGAAAATAATCAAAGTGAAGAGGCTTTATGGAGTCTATTTACAACTAAAATAGAAATGAATCCCGAACGATAAAATGTACATTAATGTATCTTTAGAAGACCCTTTCCTCATTGTTATCAAGTGACTTTCTTCCCCAATCTATCAGTCGCAAGATACGAGGCATTCGCTCCAAAGACAAATAGATTTGTGACCGGTTATTTTAAAAAATGTTATTTGGTTGAAATTGCAACATAATGATCGTAAATAATGAACTCCATTGTTGGGCTTAAAGGGTTGATCATTTTGGGGGCTTATTTGCTTTGGGTAGGTAAATTATAGATATGGGGAGACTTAAGTGATTAAAAAGTCAGATTTATCCTTTGTAAATAAATAATTTAAAATCAAAACCTAATCTTAATCCTGAATCAAAACCAAACATCAAAATCCATTCATTTTCTCTATTCTTCTTCTTCTCAAAAAAACTTTCAAAAACCTAATAATAACCAATCTCTTCCCCATTGATTCTCAAGACGGCAGCAAGATCAAGAGTGACGAGATCCGGCCGGTTGAACCCTGATTCTGAATCAGGGCAAGTTATTGATGTTCCTTTTCATGGAGAGGTGGTGAACCAATCTCTCCAAACACCTGCAAATCCTCCTGTGGTGAACCAATATCTCCAATCTGTTCAAACACTTGCGAATCATCCATAAAAGGCTCCTACTAGGTAAGAATCGAAAAACGCAGCAGTTATTTTACCATTAGATTGAAAAAACAGGTTCAATCATCGTTTTAGGGTTTTAAAAAATGGTTTTTTGAAGCGTTTACGGCCGGGATATCATATCGTCCTGGCCGTTTTAGGGATATCCCAAGCGTTTACGGTTGGGATATCAAGAACTCCCAGCCGTTATTGTCTCACGCGGTTAGGAATATTTGAGAACCCAACCGTGTAATACTATTACGGATGGGACTTTCCCAGCCGTAAGTTGTCCTGTGTTTGCAGAGTAAAATTGATTGATGAGTGTTTCGGCTGGTAGTTTCCTAACCGTAAATAAATATTCCTAACTGTTATTTGTATTTTCTAGCCGATACTTTGTTTACGGTTTGGTCGTTCGCATATTTCTAAGCCGAGACTATGTTTACGGTTAGGTTGTCTCACTTTTCCCGGATGATATTGTTTCTAACGGATGGGTTATCTGTTATTCCCGGTCTGTAATCCTATCTTCTGACATGTTTTTCATCATTTTTAGGAACCCTGGGAAGGAGAAAGAACCCCAGAAACTACCAATGTGTGATATTGCTACGATGATGGTACGTAGCCTAAGTATATGATTCTTTTGTTGGTATACGTTTCTCAAATTATGTACCACTATTAATTGAATGATGTGAAAATAGGTCAAGAGAGCTAAGTGGATTTCCAGGGGACTGAGACGTAACATTGAGGAGGTTTTATATTTGGATTGCGAGGAACAAAGAAAACTGATTCTCAGGCTTCTAGAGTTACATAATCCAATGAGGGATGATCTATATACTGACGAAGTAATTGATGATTGGATTAGTCTTTCCCAAACTCCCGACAGTTCTTCATCATCTTCTGAGGATGTTCCTTCTATTGTTGGTCGTAGTGGATGATTGTAGATAATTTACTTGTTTAACTTATTCAAGCTTATGTTTATGCAGACTTTTAGCATGTTTAAGGTTATGGATTTGGGTGATTTACTTTTCAGAGTTACTTTTCATTAAACTTGAATGAATGGATAATAGTGTTTCGATTCTTAAAGAGAATTTGATGAAAGCATCTTGCCAATTATACACATTCCGGATTCGCAACGAAAAGATATTCCACTTCGTTTTCTTCATTCCTGTCATACGCGGTAGAGTACTTTTCCTCCTCAAACAAAAACAATAATTGTTGCATAACCACTCTCTCTTCCCATGACTCTTTTCTAATTTTTTCTCTTTC
This sequence comes from Papaver somniferum, assembly GCF_003573695.1. Lineage (NCBI taxonomy): Eukaryota > Viridiplantae > Streptophyta > Magnoliopsida > Ranunculales > Papaveraceae > Papaver > Papaver somniferum. The sequence goes on from NC_039365.1 coordinate 166,401,248, forward strand.
GTTATAGATAGTTTCCAATGAGGATGAGTTTTGGGGATTTAACACCTTGACGCCACTAAGAATATCAATAGGTCTTGTGCGTCTTTTACTCAACATGCGTACTAAATCCTTTTCTAAAGGGTTGGGTCTTGCCGAATAAGGATGGTTAATCAAACTTTCCGGAATAGGATGATTATGATAACCCGAGACGAATTTTTCCATATACAACATTTTGTTGTCGTCATTAAATTTAAATTTAAGCTTAAAAGAGAATCCGGTCTTCTTCGTATTATATACTCCCTTCTTCCTCACAGTTTTTGGTTTAAACTCACTACCTTTTGTTCAGTGGCTCTCATACTTTCCACTACACTCACAAACCATTTGAAAGCTCTTGTCTGTAACTTGTTTATTCTGGACTATGATGCACATCTTTTTCAACTCTTGTGATTGAACCCACAACTTTGCATCTTTCTTATCTTCCCACTCATAGTTGTTTGCATAGTGAACACTTGTGTCCTCGGAAACTTGCACAGGTGGGGGTTAATCTTCCATAACCACCTCTTGCTCTTCCATAACCACCTCTTGATCTTCCACCGGAATGTACGATACAATCTATAATAAAATGACAGATGTCACATAATTATTCACAAAAAAAATTTAAACACAGAGAAACAGTCGGGTTCAAAAATGATATTCCAGCCGTCAAAGTATATACGGATGGGTCGACAAGTGATATTCCAGCCATCAAAGTGTATAGGATAGATGTTTGTTGTAGGTTGTCGATAGCGTATTAAAATCTCATTCAGTTTGAAATTTATTAAGCTTGCACTAAAAAGTAAGAGTGATGTTTATATATGTCGATGATAAACGAACACTTAGTAAGAGCAATGCATAATCTGGAAGAATCTAGAGAGGGAATAGCGAATGGCTGTTCTATGACTGAGTTTTAGGTTTTATAGCTTTATTCTGGAAGAATCTATAATTCCATATAATCAAACAAAAATCTCTAGAAGAAACCATAGCAACGTTTACTACCCATATGAACCATGTGATTTTTTCTTCTTCCGTCTTTCATGTGATTTTTTCTTCCATTCATTTTGAAAATCAAACAATTAAAATGGCCAGGTGGAGGTTTAGGGGAACACAACCAAGAGTTTTATTAGCTTCTAGATGCCATCATTTTAGGAGCTCAGATTCTTAAAAATATATTAAATCCTTTATCATTCTATGAGATTTTACCACCTTTGTAAATACAGTATTGGTGCTAATGATGAATTGAAAGGTATAGTTTTATTAATTTTTGTTTCTTTAATCTTTTTGGAAGGGATACTTCATACTTGCTATTCTGATTTCTGGATTTAGATGATCCAACTATCATACCGGTTTTGGATTTGACAAGCACAACATACTATCACGTGTTTGATAAAAAGCTCGAAAGAAGAAAAAAGGGGTAAGAGCTATTACTGCTATCTGTGCATGGATGATCTGTAGGTAGATTTTGATTAAATTGATCATTTAGAATTTGGATTTTGTTTTTGTTGCCGAGAAAAAGAAGGGGTTAAAAGCTTAGTGCTATCTTTGTATGTTTTTGTGAAGGTGATTTGGTTACCAATTTTCATTAAACTGAACAATAGAAACTGGATTTTTTTTTTCAAAATAAAATGTTGTTTTGTTGTCGATAAGAAACTAAGAATCAATGGTTCTAGCACGCGCATACGTGCGTGCCCAACGTTCTTGTTTCTGTATAAAGCTAACCATTTTCATAATTTAGTGAAACAAGCCCATTCTTTAATAAGAATGAAAAGATTCATGATTGGTAGACACCGTTTTTATACTTTCCACCCATCTCCACCACCACAACCACTAAAATCCAAATACTTTTGTTAAAATCAATTTTGATGCTTCCTTTCATGAGAATTCTAAGAATATGGGAACTGGACTGATTGTTATTAATGAAACAAGGACAATTCTTGGAGCATTGAGCATTCCAGCAGTAGCAGATGATGAGGAGCAAGCTGAAGCGGTAGCAATGTTGGAGGCAATTAAACTGGCAAAAAGAATGCAGATTGAAAACCTGCAGTTGCAAGGAGATAGTTTGAATGTTGTTAATGCTTTACTAGGAAAAATTGGGTCCATTAAATGGACTAATAACTGTTTTATTAGAGATTGCTTAGAGTTGTTTAAATGTTTTAATAAATGGGAGATTTCTCATGTGCCTAGGACCACAAATAGTGTGGCAGATATTCTTGCAAAAGATGCAAGTAGTAGTACAAGTGTAATCAGTTGGGAAAGTGATTTCCCAGAATGGCTTGTCTCTCTTGTGAGAGAGAAATTCAATGTACTTGAATCTTCTTGAATTATATATTCTTTTTTTCCTATTAAAAAAAATGATTCCCAATTTCACATAATTATGATTAATTTAAAACCTGCATTAATGAATTAAGAATCAGAATAATCTAGACGAATCAAATAAGTAGGTTTGAATTAGTCGACATCAATTAAATGATACCAAAAAACTGGGGTATATTCAACTATATATATGGCTAATAAAACTTCTTTTTTCTAGTAATCAACGACAATATCAGAATGATAATCCATATAAGGAGGATTGAGTATGTTAGACCAGTAATCAGCCTATCTTGAATCATTTTGATAATCATATAGTGTTGTTGCGATATTTTATGTTTTGTGTGGATCTTCGAACTAAACTTCTCCAAACGTAGAAAGATGGGATTTATATTGATGTTTATCTCGTGAAATGATGGGATTTATATTGATGTTTATCTCGTGAAATGATGAGGATTCTCATTTTATTATCTCCGCTCTTGGAATTGCAGAGAGACAAAATAAGATTAGAAAAAATAGTATGGAAAAGAAAACAATTTTCTTTGAAGGGTTGACCTGGATGAATTAATCGTGTTCGTTTTATGCGGGGGCTATGTTCATATTCGTACATGTATAATTTAAAAATATTATTTATATACTTTAGTATATATTTGAGATTTTTCGAAGTTTTAAGTTATTCTTATTTGAGAAATAAAAATACGGACCCGCGATGATGACACGGCGAGACCATGGATTTAGTTTTAGTCACGAAATTTACAGGGTGTCAGAGACTTGGCGTAAGTATCAACACTTCTTATGATATAAAAAGAATTCTCCCTTCCTCCGTTTCCTAAGGTAAAAGTCAAGACCAGAATATATGAGAATAACTACATAACAAGCTAAGAAAATTATGCGCTAAAATCAATTTATCTTATCATAATGTTGATATTTAAACTTATGATTATTCTCCCTTCCTCCGTGTCCATGAAGCTATCATATAAATATTGTAGGACACATTTTTCTCTCAATTAACACTTTCAATCCACCTTTGATTCGTCTCAATCCACCTTCGGTTCGTGTAATAATAGTGAAAATAGAAAATTCTAATCTTGTCTAAATTAACAAACTTCATTTATTTTATTTTTTTGAAAGAGTAATTATTTTAAGTAATTCGAAATTAAGTTTGGTATACTAGTTCATGATCACTCTTGAATTGCTAAGGACATTCCGAAACTATATGTTGATCTACGTTGTTCTTTGTTTTGGCTCTAATTATTTTTCGGAATTCTTAGAAAATAAGTTTTTGGAGTAGCTATTTATCTATGATCCTTATGTGACATTGTTATACATCTCTTTGAAGATTAATCAAGGATCCTCCAAAAATGTTTCCTTTCAATGATATTTGTGTTTTAATGGTAATTGAAAATGATGTCTATGGCAACATATCAAAGAAACCTCATCTAAAATAGCAAATTTATACTTTAAGAGAAAAAAGAAGAATATGAAAAACACAAGATCAAATTCTTATAAACATCAAAGATTTGCAACTCTTTTTGAAGAGTTTGTTTGTGGTGAAAAATGGCACGTAAGGGATATCCACCTGCAAAGCATTCCAAGAAAGTTACCTATGTGGCTTCCGTTCCGGTCAACCAAAGTAAAAAAATCTGTTACAAATTCGTGTTTTCCTCCTTTAAAGTAATGTGGATCTTTACTGTTTCTTATGTAATCTGTTACAATCCGAGTTTTTTTTCATGTTTTCCTTCTTTAGATATTTGTTTCTTTACTCAATATATATCATTTCTGTAGGGGCGGCTCACCGTCACGAAATATGGTTGGCTGATAATATCATGCGGAGGAGGGCTCAATCTGCTGAGGCTCAGGGTAATATCGCTGCTGGGGGTCAAAAATTGTTGGGAAACATGCCGGCTGAACAAGGTGTACTTACTGAAAAAGCTGGTTTTATTGGTCAAATCGATGTTGATGGCGAGGAAGAAAAACCAGTTGTATCTTAGTCTCTCTGCTATGTCTCTGTTTATTTTAAAGTTTACTCCTTATAAGAATTTGTTCTTTTTTATTTATTTTTGTAAAAGGACGAAAAACTATAGTATGAAGTGGTTCATTAACATTTTCTTTTTGCATTATTATTTCATGTTTATCATTTACCTATTTCTGAAATGTATTTAGTAAATTTTTTGTTAATGATGATGATTGCAATATTTGATCTTTATTATCTTTTTTTGTATCGCTTATACCATGATATGGTTTTTTAATTGATATATGCTTGGGTGATTGGAAAATGGTCTCATGATTGTATCTTAAAAGATAAGCTTTTTACTCTTTTTCCATAACTGGCTTAAGAGGATTAAATTTTTGATGATTTTATTTTTCTCATAAATAACGTTTTTGTTTCTTAAGATCATAACAGAGGTACGAATAATGATTTTTTTTTCATTCCATATTTTTTTGAGAAATGTTTCCTTTGTTGTTATCTTTGAGAATGACAACAAACGACAGGGAATTTAGTTTTGAACTTGTACTTAATTTTTATATCTTTGTGGAATAATGCGGATGTGATATTTTAGGAGATATTTATACATTTAATCTCTCCATAGTGGATATTCTAAGTTGCGAAACTTGTGGACCCATCTTAAAAGTTGGTATGTAATCTTTAGTTTTGATTATCTCTTAAAGGCGTGGTTCATTAAGAGACCAAGTAAACGATAAAAATAGTTGCTTAATTATAAATATAAACATAACTATAATGCGGAAAGTAAAGTAATAGCACGAGACACAAGATTTTGTTAACGAGGAACTAGCAGAAAAACCCTGGGACCTCGTCCAAATTTGATTACTCTCAGAATTAAGACGTTATAAAAATGACTACTGCAACTTCCTATAGTCGAGACCAAGTAAACTACCTTTAGTTTCTCAGTTTTTTCAGTATCTTTGTGCGTACAACCAATCTGGTCTGCACATGTGAATCCCAAGACAAGGTCCACTACTTTGAGTCATTTCACCTACTGCGAAATTTTCGCTCTTAATTCCCTTGGATTGTAACCTGAAACTGAAAGAACTAAATTTGTTTCAGTAACCAATTTACTTATCAATCTCTCAAATCACGATTTTGATAAAAAACAAAGTAGAGTAAATATATTCCATTTATTCAATATAAACTCCTTTAGTCAGTGATCACGCCAAGACAATGATTATTGAAATAATTTATCTCAGTGAATAAGATCTATCCAAGCAAGTTTAAGGGGAGAAGCAACTAGAGAGTTTGTACGATCTTGACAATAAGTCTTAAGTCTATCTAAATAAACTGATATTTTGGATCCCAAAGAATCAAGTATGAAGAAGAATCACAAAGATCAAAAACCAAAGAAAGAAAAGTCTTCAATTTTCCAATTTTCATTCTTCAAAGAAACCGATGCACAAAAAACTTGATTCCTATTAATGATCAACACACATTGAACGAAGTCTATTGACGTTGATTGATTAAAAGTTCTATCTACAGATCTTGAATCACGATACATGTAATAGTAAATCCTCAAACAAACTTGAGTGGTCTTATATCAGAAGTGAATGAACTTCAAATAAACAAGTTTGGTATATCAAGGATAATTATACCGTTAGTCAATCAAATCAACTAATAGAAAACTAAAGTAACAATACAATTTAGTGTTCCGTTAACGGTACTACTAAAATCTTGTTGATCCCGAAAAAGACTTTAAACGAAGGAAACACAAGTTATTTCACCTAATTAGATTACTCTCATCTATCAAATAGTTGGATTCTCACACAATCAATCAAGTAGTGTATTTAAGGAATGAGTTTGTAAGAAATCAAGCTCCACTATTTATAGTGTTACGACCATGGCTTATTTGAAAACAAGGTACAACAATTCCGAAAATTCTCAAAGATATGCAAAGAATATTATTTCCGAAATCGTCAAATGTCAACTGTAGTCCAACTAATAAACCGATGTCACTCATAGTTGACAACCAATATTAGCATACTTTCATATACTTTGATATATTAACTATAGATATACAAACTTCTGGGATATTGTAAGCATATATATTTCCATATCTAAGATTGTGTTGGAAATCAGTTTCTGGATCTTGTCTTGAGTATCAAAGTAAAATACTTTAACATTAAGATATATGAGTTTAACACATATTCAAATTACTATCTCGACATCTTATAGACATTCCAAGTTCAATCCGTGTATATCTAGATGTTTACGTAAACCCGAAGATAAAACCTATCAAAAATGTAGAAACGGTCTTGAATTCAACTTTCAACTAAGAAACGAGTTTCGCGAGTCTATTTCCTTAAACTATGTTTATGAAATTGCTTTCAAACATGATTTCAAGGTTTGAGTTCATCCAAAAGTTCAGTACACTAAATAATAATGAATTACCAATTAATATATGACGATTCACGAAGCCCATAGATAAACTATAATTCATAACTCCATATACTCAAGTTGTATAAACAACTAATATATCATTCCTTGATACTTTGATCATAGTAAAATGACCAAGTCACCAATCTCATAGACAAGTAAACAAAGTTTACTTCGTAAGTTATTGTTGATGGTGGTTTTTAGCTTAGGGTTAAAATCGTAAAACCTTAGTCATACAGTGACGTCACACTTGATTAATAATGTCGCCACTAGAACATTTATTGAACCATTCAACATGCCTACGTAAAAATTACCGGGGTACCTTTTTTTATATACGCTATATTCCAGGATAGAACCCTCAACACTGACTGGTAACATCTCCGCGTCAAGGCATGCCAACCATGCCAGCCGCACCACAGTGCCAATGGCATGCCATGCCAGCCACATATCCGCTCCAAGGCATGCCAACCATGCCAGCCGCACCACAGTGCCGATGGCGTACCATGCCAGCCACATCTCCGCGCCAAGGCATGCCAACCATGCCAGCCGCACCACAGTGCCAATGGCATACCATTCCAGCCACATTGTCGCGCCAAGGCATGCCAACCATGCCAGTCGCACCATAGTTCCAATGGCAATCCACGCCAGCCACATCTGCGCGCCAAGGCATGCCAACCATGCCAGCCACATTTCCGCGCCAAGGTATGCCAACCATGCCAGCCGCACCACAGTGCCAATGGCATGCCATGCCATCCACATCTCCGCGCCAAAGCCATGCCGACCCTACCACATGTCGTTGGCTGCCAAACGAAGGGTTGTAACAATCAACGACTACCCTTCCATCTGAGATGCAGATCTCAGCCGTCCAAGTTCGCCACCTAACACATGGAAATGTCCGGCCCAAGGCCAAACATCACGGTTTTGCCAAAACCCTAATTTTGGTCGCGCCTAAAATATGCCAAAGACCTGCTGGCCCTACCACATGTCGCTGGATGCCAAACGAAGGGTTGCAACAATCAACAGCTACTCTTCCATCTGAGATGCAGATCTTAGCCATCCAAGTTCGCCAACTAATGCATGGCAACTTCCGGCCCAAGGCCAAACATCACAGTTTTTGCCAAAACCCTAATTTTGGCCACGCCTAAGATATGCCAAAGCCATTCCGGCCCTACCACATGCCGCTGGCTACCAAACGAAGGGTTGCAACAATCAACGACTACCCTTGCTTCTAAGATGCAGATCTCAGCCGTCCAAGTTCTCTACCTTATGCATGCAACTTTCATCCCAAGGCAAAACATCACGGTTTTGCCAAAACCCTAATTTTGGCCGCGCCTAAAATATGCCAAAGCCATACTGGCCCTATCACATGCCGCTGACTGCCAAACGAAGGGTTGCAACAATCAACAGCTACCCTTCCATCTGAGATGCAGATCATAGCCGTCCAAGTTCGCCACCTAACACATGGCGACTTCCGGCCCAAGGCCAAACATCACGGTTTTTGCCAAAACACTAACTTTGGCCACGCCTAAAATATGCCAAAGCCATTCCGGCCCTACCACATGTCGTTGTCTGCCAAAAGAAGGGTTGCAACAATCAACGGCCACCATTCCTCCTGAGATGCAAATCTCAGCAGTACAAGCTTGCCACCGAACGCATGACAACTTTTGGCCCAATGACAAGCCCTAATTTTGGTCGCGTCTAAACTACGCCAAAATCCTAGATCGGTCGCGCCCAAACCATGCCACTGGATGCAAACGAAGGGTTGCAACAATCAACGACCACCCTTCCTCCTGAGATACGAATCTCATCCATATAAGCTTTCCACGAAACGACTCATGGAAATGTCTTGGCTGCGATGCTAACTCTCTGGTCATGGCACCAACCTGGCTATGATGCCTATTCTTTGGTCAAGGCACCAACTTGGCTACAAACGCCAAATCCTTTGGCCACGCCACACGTAACAACATGCTACACGTTTTCCAGGAAAACACTCGAGACATCAAAACATGTCACAAACTGAGGGATGCTCATCAGGGTATTGGTCTGGCGGTTTACAGCGTGCGGCATACACTACGCCCGTTACAGGAAAGTGTCATAAGGGTGAGGCGGTTACTAAATACAAGAAGTAATGGTGAAATGTTTTCTTTATTATGGAAACCTCAATTCCAGGCCTTACCCGTTACCATTTTCTTCCATTTACTCAACCGTTTCCACTTCTTACGAGACCAGGGTATGTTTCGTTACGACTTGTATAAATAGGTCTCACCTATTTCCACCAAAGCCAAGTTTTGGTCAGGAGAATACAACATTCATAAATAACTTGTTAGCTTTCCCATCTGTTAGCTTTCCACTTTTTGATACAAGTCGTCAAACAACTACTCTTCCCGAATCAACTATTCTGGTCTCAACACTCTCTTCGCTTCCCTCCCTAGACCAACCCTTCTCCTTCATTTTGTGACCGAAGAAAGTATGCAACGGACATGTCTTGGTTTAGGATGGATTTGTATAGATTGATCTCTCGAATCAAAGTAATCCCTTGTAGTACATTGTTTAGGGTTTATACTCGTTTCTCACCCACACACTCAAAATTACCAAAATCAGCGGAAACTATTTTCACCCTCAAACAATTATGTTTTCAATAAATACCGACCTGAAAAACAAAGATAAAACTGAAACAAATTAAATCCGTTGTTACTGACCTCGAACTGAAGCTATGATGTGTTCGTTGGTGACAATACGTCTTCAGGTTCTTCATGAGTAACAAGATCAATCCTAAACATTTCTATGTTCCTAAGCTAACGTAACGAAGTCAATTCTAGTAATCAAATCAAGAATCTTCGAGTTTTCGAACTAAATCGGACAACCAAATATGCATACCAACGCTTGGTGGGTTCAACCGAGCAATGATCTAACTGTCGCAATCTACTAATTCACGTGGCTTTTCGGAGCAATACCTAAGAAGAAGAATATATTACCGTAGTGTTTCTTTAAGTTTTTAATACGTACAATAAACCTTAAGGTAGGTAAAGATATTATGCATTGGCATAACAACTTGAGCGCTTGAATACTAAAACTCAAATCATAGTATTTTCGATGTTGTTATCAAGCTATGGATCTTCAACAATGGGTGTTGAACAAACATACGCAAAACCATAACTTGAAGAACAAGTGTTGAAGGTTCCAGAAATCAAAGTTCATTAAGGAGAATGAGCTGAATATTTATTTTACTTTAAATCCATATGTAATTGACGGTTTGGTCACTAAAGTTGACAAAAAGGGAGATTTTTAGACTCTTGGTTAAACGCAAAAGTATTGGTATGTCAAGATTTTTTTCAATATTGGATGAACAAAACTACAATATATCTTGATTTATAGTCAATATTAGATGAACAAAACTACAATATATCTTGATTTATAGTTTACTAATGTCAGTATTGGACTAGGATTAATTTAATTTAGGTAGTTTCGTATAAGAATTCACTGAATAATACTTGAAGGCTGAAGAGCATGATGACATTTTATAGAACTTCTTCAACAAAGCTATGTGAAGACTGACTATCCTATTTGCACATCATTTCTACCATTACATCTACTGAGATGATAAACTGAAGTTCAAGCTAGTACTTTACAAATCTCGAAACATGAGTTCAAGCATTAAAGATCAAAGGATTTATCATATAAAAGGTTGAGGACAATTTATTGTTCAACAAACTATGATTGGGGAATAAGATGCCAAAAACATCAAGTTATATTAACGTTCATAAGCTAATTTTTACTAGTTCACAATCTGCCGAAATACTTCATGAACTCCAAAAACTCATATTGTCCACGAATTAATTTTGCTAGTTCACGAACTGATTACAAGTTTTGGGCATAACCGAACTTCAAAATTGCGATATGGTTCGTGGAAAATGTTAAGTTATTCATTGGATAAACCTTTGTACACCTGTATCGATATACGGTGAGGTAGGGCTGTACATGCCGCATTTTGATTTCCAACTAAACCAAAACCAACCTACTCGGTTATTGATTTCCATAACCAAAACCGAGCAATTAACATTTGGTTTGGTTTTGAACCGAACCGACTCGGTTTCAGTTTTATCCAATCGCAACTGGTAAAACGATTACCTTGTCAGTTTCATTCAACTGACATTTAAAAAAAAAGTAAAACTGAGTCAACTAACAGTTAAAGTTAATTTAAAACAATGAAATCACAATTACGTAAACATTTCAAATTCAAAACTAAATCAGACCCAGTACATGGTATAAGCTTATTAAAGAGACTATACCTCTTTACATGGGCGTACAAGGAAGGTATCCCGTTTTTCACAGCGTCATCTTTAAACATCAAGTGACATTGTTTACACTCTACCATTGTTGAAGGAGGTTCCTGTTTTACGAAGTGGTTCCATATAGAAGTAATTCCATATAGAAGTAATTCCATTCTTCTTAAAGGATTATGTAGTGAGTGTTGAAGAAATAGAAGCCCGTGGATAAATAAAATCAGATCTCTGTGGTTTTATTTTTGAATAATTATTAAATTTTTGTTGTAGGGTATTGGGCCCATATATATGCGGCGCATATAGATGTAACTAGGGTTGACTCATAACTTAATATGTAGAGGATTAAACCTATGTAACATGTAACTTATCTCTAATCAATAAGAGTTTCCCTTCTTCTGTTCTCTCGTTTCTAGTTCACCAATTTAATTTTTTTTATACGAAGAATGTGTTTTATTAATTTGGTGTAGAAATTACATCAATAAAATCTCCCATAATATCCCCAACTAAGAAGTCAGGTGGATTGTCATATCAAGTGTCTGACACCATAGAGGTTCTAGCATGCTTTCCAAACTTATCTGCCGGACCATTACATTCTCAGATGGTATGCTTACATACCCAGCTTGAAAAATTACTTAAGTAAAATAAAATATCTTTTATAATATTCATATGTCCCAAGATAGACATGGACTGTTTCCATTTAAAATATCTTGAATCAACTTCAATAAAGAATGCTCCACTTGAATCTCTAGATCCCATCGAACTCCCTCCAAGACAGCGAGGCATTCTCCTTCTTCAGGGTTTAGAACTCCATGCCTGGCAATGCACCTTGATCCTTGATGCTCCCCTACAAAATTCCTAATTATTAGACCAATGCCACAATGAATAAAGTTAAGCTTAAATGAGGCATCACGGTTAATTTTAAGATATGGTCTAGTTGGTGAGCTCCATTTCTGGTTCCAATTTATAGTAGGTCTGACTTGGTGATAGTTATTATTATAGTCGCTTCTTGTGATTGAACTCTGCAGATTTTGTATCTTCCTGATTGTTACCACTGGATTTGGCTGATGATTTTCGAAAACACAGTTGCACCTCTCTTTCAAGACTTCCCATACTGCACAAGCCATCTTGTTTATCCAATCTGCACTATCTTCATGTTCCATGTTGAACCAGCTTCTAACCCATTCCTGAACATTATTAACGTTTTGAATAGATCGCTGACTTCTCGGGACTAAGGTATAAACTTCCCTAGTGAAACTGCACTGCATAAGGATGTGATCAGTAGTCTCAACATTGTGATCATATATAGCACAATATGAAGCCTCTCCCCCAATTTGTCTCTTAATCCTTTCACTTGTAGGGACAATGTCAGTTATACATTTCCATATGAGAAGCTTAATATTTTCTGGTAGTTTTAAACTCCAAACAGATTTCCAAAGATGTACATCTTATGAACTTGTAGATTCGTTTTCATTTTTGATCTCCATCTTTCTATTGTATGCTGACTTGACTGTAAATGCACCATTATATGTGAGAGTCCACACAAGTGTATCAGTAGCTAGTCTTAGGATTCTGGTACCAATAATCTATTCTGCAACATCTGGTTCGAAGAGCTCATTTATCAATTAAACTTTCCATGTTTTTTCCTCTTGGTTTATTAGTTCATGAACAAACATCTCTGCTGAATAATTAACTGCATCTGCATTTGTTGGGAGTGGAGGTCAATTTATGCCTAAAAAATAGTTGCCCCTCCAAACTTGAACCTTTTCTCCATTACCAATTTGCCATAAGTTGTATGTTTTAATGAATTCCACTTCTTTATATAAACTTTTGGAGGCCCGTGTTGCATTCTTTTTCTCAAGAGCATGCAGAAGAGTAGTGTTTGGGAAATATCTTTCGTTGAGTGCATTTGACCGTAACTGATCATCACTAGTGCATAGTCTCCAGGATGTTTTAGCTAGTAAAGCATCATTGAAGACACTTAAGTCTCTGAAGCCCAACCCTCCATGATCTTTGTGCTTACAGATGCTTGACCAGGCACATGGATAAACACCTCTTCTATGTTCATCTTTTCCCCACCAGTATTATCTTTGAATCTTATCCATTTATTTTATTGTAGTCTCATGAATCTTGAAGGGTACTCATTTGATTCAAAGACATTGCATTAAGAACAGTTTTAATCATTGTGGATCTTCCTGCTTGATTAAGGAATTTTCCTTTCCATCTGGCCAGTCTTTTCCTCATATTATTCAGAATACTGGAGAAAGAAGAGGTTTTTTTCCTATTGATAAATAGTGGAATACCCAGATATTTTTCATCTAAATACATTCTTTGAACCTTCATTCTTCTTGTCATCATTCTACAATGTCTCTCATGAAGATTGCTTGAGAAGTAAACATAAGATTTTTGAAAATTTATCTGTTGTCCTGATACAGATCTGAACTCATTAATAACATCCATCAAATTGTCGACATTGTGCATGGTTTCTTTGGTAAAAAGCAAGCAGTCATCAACAAATAATAAATTGGAGACGGGTGGAGCTCTTCTGGCAATAGAAATACCTTTTATCTTCTTATCAGCTTCACATTTTTCTAGTGATCTTGTAAATACCTCCATGGTTAGCATAAATAGATAAGTGACGGTGGGCCACTTTGTCTAAGACCCCTTGATACAGGTGTATCCGCACTCCTTTATGGAACTTAGTTAACCTCAAGCTAAGTTAAGGGAAGAATCCTATTCTAGGAAGGAATCCTTGTTTAGGCAGGAATCCTTGTTAGGAAAGAGTTTGTTTTATGCAACACTCTTAGTTTAGGAAATAGATTCCTAATAGAAGACCTAGTCGGCTAAGTACGACAAAGTTTATAAATAGAGAGGTTTGGTTGTTAACTAGACACAGATACTAGATGCAGAAAATCTAGCAAACAGTTTAAGGTTGATCCACTGTTTAGAAAATTGTGAGCGTAACAAAGAGAGAATTGTAATCGTTTTCTTGTTCATAATCTAGAGAAGATATTTTTCTTCACATTACTTTCTTGTGTCTCTTTTTTCTAAGTCTTTTCGTCTATTATTATTCTGAATTCCGCCTCTATAATAATAGTCACCAAGGTAAAGAGATCAAAACGTATCAAGTTGGTACCAGGAGCAAGGTTAGTTTCTAGGGTAGATCCCTGTGGTTTATGGTTTTCACTAGATATCTCTACATAAAGCTTGGTGAGGTACTCTACAAGCTAGAAGATGTTAGGAGAATAAGGGGATCAAGGATGAAAAATCCAGATGATGATCCTAAGCAAAGGGAACCATAAACTATGGAAGAAAAGGTGGATACGCTGCAAACAGACATGAAGTCGATTCAAACCACCCTTGCAGAATTGACTGAATGTATTCGTTCTCATACACCCAAGCCGAAGACGAATAAAAAGATTATACCTTCACCTGAAGCTTCGGAAGAAGAGCATGAGGATGAAGAAGAAGAGGACGGAAGTAAGAAAAGTGAGTTTTTCAAAAGTTCTACCTCAACTAAACTTTATGGTAAGAATCTGAAAATTGATTTCCGTGTTGATATTCCACTTTATGATGGAACTGTCGATGTAGAGAAACTAGATGATTGGATTGAACGTCTAGAGACGTATTTTTCTTTCTTTGAATATGGTTCAAAAGAAAAGATTGCTTTCGCGGCATTGAAGCTATAAAAGCATGCTCTAACCTGGTGGAAAGCTTATCAAAGACAAAACCAAGGTAAGGGAGTATTGTCGTGGAAAAGATTCAAGGTAGTTGTAAGGAAACAATTTTATCCTGTTGGCTACCTTGAGGAGAGATGGTTCAAGTGGTACAACTTGACGCAGTCATACAATCAAACCGTACAAGAATATACTTCGGAATTTCAGAATCAAGCTATGGTTTTGGATTTGGACTTGGAAGATCATACAATCTATATGAAGTATATTTCTGGGTTCCATGAGTATATACGGAAGAAGTTGAAGATGTTTTCAACAGATACTATTGTTGAAGCAAGTATAAAAGCTAATGCCATTGAGGGCAGGCTTAAGAAATCTGATTTAAAGGGAAATACTAAGGTGAAATCTGTAGGTACCACTGTGAAAGGAGGTGAAAGGAGAAAAGAAGAAGGGAAGTATAATGACAAGGAAAGTTTGTCTTGCACCCATTGCAAGCAAACAGGTCATGTTGTCGACAAGTGTTGGGTTAAGAACCCTCATCTAAAACCTAAAGGGTTGTAGAGGAAAGAAGCCAAGAAGGCAACACTAGTCACTCAAACTCCAAAAGAAGTCCATGGACTAACGGAACCCAATTCAAAGATTTCTATTATGACGGGGGCAAAAGAAAGACCTTCAAAAGATGATCTTAGGGAGCAAATCTTCACAGTGAAGATGCAAGTCAAAACATCACTAGTTGATGCTATTATTGACACCGGAAGTCAGAAGAATTTACTTTCAAATTCTTTGGTGCATAAGTTAGGATTGAAGACTATCAAACATCCAAAACCATACCCTTTAGGATGGCTTCAAAAGGAAGGAGGCTTACAAGTTTCACAGCAATGCACGTTAAAATTTGCTTTAGATGAGTCATATATTGACGAAGTTACATGCGACGTAGTTCCTTTAGATGTCTGCCAAGTAGTACTAGGTAGCCCTTACCTACGGGATAGAGATGCAACTCTACAATATGAGGGAGAAAAAGTACACCTTTACCAAATATGGAGAAAGTTTTGCGATTCAGGCTATAGAATCTCCTCTGGAGGGATCAAGCTTAATCACAGCCACTCAGGCTAAGCGGTTGGTGAATGCTATCATGAAGTTCATTCTCCTTGTGATCCGTTCTCTTGAGGAGAAGCCGAGTAGAGTTTGTTTGGCATCCTTGTCTGTACAACAAGAAGGCGACCTAGAAAGGTTGAAGTTGAAGTATAAGGATTTATTTTCAGATGTCACGGGATTACCGCCAAAGAGGAGTGTGGAGCATAAGATCATGTTTACCGGGGAGAGTTCTCTACCTAATGTATGTCTTTTTCTCACAACCTTAGAGGAATCTAATGAGATCAAGAAACAAGTTCAGGAACTTCTAGAATTAGGAATGATAGTGCCAAGTGCTTCACCTTGTGGATCAGTAGTGTTGTTGTTGCCAAAGAAAGATGTAGGCTGGCGTATGTGTGTTGATTATAAAGCATTGAACAAGATCACAATCAAGAATCGTTACCCTTTACCTAGGATAGACGAGATGATGGATCAGTTGGAAAAATCTCGTGTCTTTACAAAGTTAGATTTCAAATTCGGATACCACCAAATGAGAGTTTGAGAAGATAATACACGGAAGACTGCTTTCAAAACCAAACAAGGCTTGTTCGAAAGGTTGGTGAAGTCTTTTTGTTTGTGTAATGCTCCAGCGACGTTTATGCGTTTGATGAATGATTTGTTACGACCTTTTATAGAAGATTTTGTGAATTTTTACTTGGATGATATCCTAATATACAACAGAACTAGGGAAGAGCATCTCGTTCACGTTGAGAAGGTGTTTAAAGTGTTACATGAAGGCCAGCTGAAGTTGAACGTAAAGAAGTGTGAGTTTGGGAAGGAGGAGTTGGTGTATCTCGGATTCATTGTTGGTGGTGGACAACGGAAGATTGATCCAAAGAAGGTTGAAGTGATCACTAAGTGGCCTAGACCTAGCACCGTAACTAAAATCAGAAGTTTCTTAGGGGCTTGCACCTACTTGCGTAAGTTTATCCGACATTTTTCGAATATTGCAAGACCATTACATGGTTTGACGGGAGCTAAGGAAAAGTTTGAATGGCAACAAACCCATGAAGATGCTTTTCAGTTACTAAAAAGGAAGATCTCAGAAGCACCAGTGTTGGCATTGCATAACTTACAACATACTTTTGAAGTTCAGAACGACGCTTCTAACTATGCATTGGGAGGAGTGTTGTTACAGGATGGTAAACCAGTAGAGTACCATTCAGAATTGTTCTCAGGTGCTATTAAGAATTTTATTCTTTATATTAATGTATCAAGCATTGGCGAGTGTATCTCTTAGGTAAAGAAGTAGTGGTACATTCAGATGACAAACCATTGGAGTATCTACATACACAGACGAAACTACAACAAGCCTGACACATGAAGTGGATGTCTTACTTGATGACTTTCAATATTCTCATTAAGTACAAGAAGTGAGTAACAAACAAGTTGGAAGATATGTTATATCGACCTCCAGTTCGAGCATTAATGGTGGCCATGAGAATTCAGCCAATTGTTCCTCAAGAGTATGCAGAGTCATACGCATCCAGCAAAGACTTCAAGAAGGTGTTAGAATGTGAAAAGAGTGGTTTGAAAAGTGAGTATGAACTCTGTGATGGATTGTTATACAAAGGTCAGTTGCTTTGCATACCAGAAGATGGAGATCGTTTACAGTGGTTGAGAGAGGCACAAACTTCCCGAGTTGCTGGACACTTTGGGATGAATAAAACTCTACTTAACCTCCAGCGTTATGTCTTTTGGTTGAAGATGCAAGATGATGTGGCTAAGTTGGTTAGAGGGTGTAAGTTGTGCAGCACATCTAAACCTTCCAACAGAAAACGTGGGTTATATCTACCATTACCATTACCATCAAGACCTTGGGAGAGTATTTCTATGTATTTTCTTGGTGGATTACCAAATACAAAGTCTGGTTATGATTACTTTTTCGTTGTGGTCGACCGATTCAGTAAGATGATTGCATTAATTCCATGTACAACGACGGTAACGGGAGACGGTGCAGCAAAGCTCTTCTTTGAGCATGTGTGGAAGCATTTTGGTTTACCTTCTTCGATTATTTCTGATAAGGATAGTCGATTCCTTAGTCACTTTTGGGATTCTTTATGGAAGATGATGGACACTAGGTTGAAGAAGAGTACAGCTTTTCATCCACAAACAGACGGACAAACAGAAGTGGTCAACATGACTATGGTTCACATGTTAAGGGGATATAATTCTAAGCATCCCAAAACTTGGTATGGGAGTTTACCATATCTACAATTTGATTTCAATAGAGCAGTTCACAGTTCTTCGGGAAAATATCCTTTCGAGACGTGCTATGGTTACTTACCACCTAGCCCTTTTGATCTAGTATTTTCTAGTGACACCTCTATTGGGGGGGGGGGGG